>NC_142034.1:71014347-71336078 GCF_982192425.1 Myodes glareolus | reverse complement strand
CTCTACTATTATACTGTAACATGCATACATATGCATACATTATGCTCCTTAGTACCCCATAAACCAGGTGAAGTGGAGCATACCTGTAATTACATCTCTAAATGAAACTGCAATCAATCATTTTAGTATACATAGCAAATCTGAGATCAGCTTGTGCTACAATGAGAACCATCAAGAAAACATAAATTTGCTGGGCAGTAGTGGCGCACGCCTTTAATCCCAGCACTTGGGAGGAAGAGGCAGGTGGATCTGTGAGTTTGAGGCTAGTTCCAAGACCGTTAGAGAAACCCTGTCTTGAAATACCAAGAGAGAACATACAAATTTTTCTCACTGCCCTATTATCATTCCAATCTTACATATGCCCAAGAAAATAGTGAATATACTTTCTACCCTTATAGATTTGCCTATTCTAGACATTTTATAATAACAGAAGCATGTAATGCTCAGTTCATTCAAAGTGACTAGCATGTTTCAGGGCCATCTATGATTTATTCTATCTCCATCTTAAGATTTTTTTTAGGTTTACTTATTTTATGTGTATAGGTATTTTGCTTGCATGTATATATATGTACCGCAGATCAGAAGAGGGTGTTGAATCCATTCTAACTGGGGTTATAAAGTTGTGAGCTACCACACTGGTGTTGGGAACTGAACCCAGGGCTTGTGCAAGAGTAACACATGCTCTTTTGTAATCACTGAACCATCTCTCTAGCTCCATTACATATTTCAAACTGCCAAAAAGTAATCCACGTGATAAGCCAAGCCACATTTTGTTTATTCATCAGGTGATATTTATGTGGGCTGCTGCCACTCTGGGCCCATCATAAATATTGCTACTATAAAAGCACTTGTATACAACGATTCTAAATAAACCCAAACCACTACAAATTATAATCACTATCAGCATTATAAAAAAAGATAGGTGAAGGGGTGGGGAGGGGTGCTAGGAAAACCCTGAAGAACTAGAACTAAAAAGGCCATTTGAAAACAACAGCTTAACTTAGGAAGGGTTTGCATACTCTACAGCAAGAGTATAAACGGCCTCTGATAGGACCAAAAACTTAAAGGCTCCCTTAAAGTGGGACTGGAGATGTGGTTCAGAGGTTAAAGTTGCTCTTTTTTCTAGGCTCCATATGGTAGCTCATAACCATCCAATATCCTCCCTTTTCTGACCTATGGCTGTACCAGGAATGTCTATGCTATGCCTACATACAAGCCCGCAAATAGACACAAAAAAAACAAAACTTTTAAACAGCATAAACAAATAAGTAAATGAATGAATGAATAAATAGATAACTAACTAACCAAATCCAAACTGGGCAAGAAAATAGCAGTAAAGTAAAAAAGAAAAGCCACTATAAACAATTCGTTGTACAGTGTTATTTTAGCCTGGCTTCCATGCCCACAACAAACAGGTATTGGTGGCACATGCCTGAAATCCTAGCATTCAGGAAGCAGTACATGAAAAAAAAGCAAGAGATCAAAGTCATCCTCAGTTAGCCTAAGATACACAATAACATGCCTCAAAAAATTTTTAAATAAAAATAAATAATAATAAAAAAAGCACACCAGGTGGTGGTGATGCATGCTTTAAATCTCAATGCTCCAGAGGCAGAGGCAGGCAGATTTTAGTTCAAGGCCAGCATGGTCTACAGAGAGAGTTCTAGAACTCTAGTCAGAGCTACACAGGGAAACCCTGTCTCAAAACACACACAAACACACAAAGAAATGGCCAGGATGTAATACCAGTATAAGTAATACCAGAAGACCAGATTGCATTACAATGAGTTCCAAGTCAACCATCACTAGAACTGACAACTGTTCTACAAAAGGAAAAGCATCTTGAACAAAAACTGAAAAAATGGCCTAGAAATACTTTTTAAAAATTAAAGATTTATTATGTATACAGTGTTCAGTCAGCGTGTATGCCTGCATGCCGGCAGAGGACACCAGATCTCATTCTGGACGGTTCCGAGGCACCATGTGGTTACTGGGAATTGAACTCAGGACAATGGAACAGTACCCTTAGCCTTTGAGCCCTCTCTCCAGCCCTGGAAAAACTTATTTCAACTAAAAATACACAAAGGCGTAAGAAAATCCACAAAGACAGTATTGGAAGGAACTCACAGTGATTGCCACTGTGACAGAGTTTCTTCCTCTTTTGGAGAATGACAAAAAACATTCTACTAATTAGACAGTGGTCATGACTGAACAGCTTATGAACATGCATAAAAACACTGACCTGTACATTTAAATGATATAATAGTGAGTGTATATAAAGTCTACCAGAAGCAAAAAAAAAAAACCCCACAAGAGAGTGAAAACAAATTATAAATGAATAAAACTAACCACTATGTGTTTAGAGCAAAACAAGCCAGTAGTAACGCCCCAGAGTACTCAAAAGAGAACAGAGAATGTTACATCCCAGACAGGCAAGGTTCCCCAAGAAAAGGGAAGCTGGAAAACACTGAACTCAAGAAAGCTTAATTTAGCCAGGCAGTAGTGGCACATGCCTTTAACCCCAGCATTTGGGAGGCAGAAGCAGGTGGATCACTTTGAGTTCGAGGCCAGCCTGGTATACAAAGCAAGTTCCATGACAGCTAGGGCTGTCAGACAAAGAAATCCTGTCTTTAAAAACTTATTTTAAGAACAATTAAATTAGAGCTGGAGGTTTTGCAGATGGCTCCCAAAAGTGGCCTGTATACTGAAGAACATAATGCTTTGCTACGTTTTTGTGCTTTTTTTTAAAAAGGGTTTTTAAGAGCTGTCACATAAGCAAACAATTCCACTCCTAGGTGTACATACATCTCAAAGAACCAAAAAGCACCTGTTCACAAAAGACCAACTTGCTCCTCACACCACAATTTGTAAGTGTTGCATTATGTGAACGCACATGAACTGGTGGATACACCACTGCCAGAAGAGACAATGATGAACTGATGCACACTTCCTCAGGAATGAACCTCTGAACTATCATGCAACACACACAGCCATACACAATCCACTGCTGTGATGCATAGAGAATGCAGATGTAATCTGAAACAGAACCAAGAACTGCTTACATGGCCTAGAAATCTTTTTTTGGTAGGTGGAAAGGGAGGTGAGACAGGGTTCCTTTGTGAAGCCTAGCTGTCCTAAAACTAACTCTGTAGACCAGACTGGTCTTGAACTCACAGCAGTCCACCTGCCTCTGTCTCCCCAAGTGGTATGATTAAAGGTGTGCACCCCAATGCACAGCTTCAGGCTCTGGGAGAGTGACTGTTGCCATTATTACAACAAGTGGTGCTTCAAAAAACAGCATGTGCTAAATATCACTAACTAGTCACTTAAGTGCTTCTACATTAACTTCTTTTTTCAGATGGGATCTTACATGGCTGGTCTCAACCTCATTTGATTGTACACATTCAAGCAGCTGGCTGTCTTAACACTAAGATATCACACCCACCCAGAAATATGACTATATGAAGGAACACCTTCACATTCCTACCCTGTGCAGCAAATCCGCCTGTCTCAAGGAAATAACAGGTTCTCAGGATAGCAATGTCTTATGGAAACTAAACTGGCCTCAAACTAGGTAGCTAAGGATGACCTTGACGTTTTTATTGTCTTTTAGTGAGTGAGTGTATGTGTTTGGATGTGTTTATATTTATGGTGGCACCCCTGTGGAGTGGAGGTTCTCTCCTTCCTTCACATGGATCCTGGGGATTGAACTCAGGTCACAAGGCTTGAGAGCAGTCACCGTTATTTTGAGTTATTTCTCTAGCCTGATCTTGAACTTCTGGTGCTGGTATTTGGACCCAGGGTTTTAGGAATGCTAACCAAGTACTCTACCAACTGAGCCACACCCTCTGGCCTTTACCGCATTTTTAAAAACTAATTATCGATGACAAAATCATTTCAGCGGATATATTGTCACATTCAAAGTAATCTAATCTCATTCATTTCAAAAATAGGTAGTCAACTCTCAAGGCTAAAAACTGAAAGCTGTAATAGTCAAACTTAGCCAGGCAGTGATGGCACACATTTTTAATCCCAGCACTTGGGGAGCAGAGGCAGGTGATCTCTGTGAGTTCAAGGCCGGCCTGATCTACAGAATGAGTTCCAGGACAGCCAGGACTGTTTCACAGAGAAACCGTCTTTTAAAAAACAAAAAAAAACAAGAGTTCAAAATAGTCTGTGTTTTCTCACATGCAGATACAACAAAACTTGCATTTCCTTTTTTAAAAAACTTTTTTTGGGAGGTGGGTGGTTTTGGAGAACAATCTGTTTTTTAACAACAAAGCAGCAATTCAGGGCTAGAGATAGATGGTCCAGCAGCTATAAAAACACTGGCCACTCTTCCAGAAGACCCAAGTTAAATTCCGAGCACCCATAATGTGGTTCATACTATCTTAAATTCTATTACCAGAAATTCGACACACGACACACTCGTCTGGGCTCTACAGGAACCAATTATGTACGTGGTCCACAGACACATATGCAAGCAAAGCACCCATGCACATAAAAATTAACATTTTAAAAATAGCATAAAGTCAAATCAGATTCTAAATACACACATCTATCTACTTAACTCTTATAAACAGCACTTGACTATAACAAATATCTGGAACACACTGGCCATCAAATCTTAGTCCCCCCACACACACATTCACTCACCACTGGGGGTGGGGGTGGGGGAATAGAGGAGAGACTCCACATGCAGAAATTTCCAAGCAGGAGAAAAGGGTAAGCAAGGACAAACTTGGACACTGGTCAACAATAAATACCATCTCAAATTTTTTAAGGGTCACTAAGGCTCACTTCCCCAAACAAGCCATCAGTCCTGCCTGAATTCTACCAATGGATTTCACGGCCAAAAGAACATCTCACTCCCTCATCCAAGCAACACAATCAAGCAACAATAACAGAGTGTTTCTGAAATAACATTAAATGTCAAATCCCCAGAATTCTTGCAGTATTATATAAAAAGGGCTACTGCCCTCCAGTGATCCTGAACCACTCAAACCGACTATTTTAATTGGTGCCTAAAATGAATTTATCCTATTTAAGCATTAAAGTATGGTTCAGTAGTTTAATGAAAACTAGTAATTTGTACGTAATACGTACTTAAGTTGTTAACTAGTAATTTTCAGGAACATCTGAATTACCAAAACCATTACTAGAACTACCAGATCCAACCTTTCCATAAAAACTCGGTTCCAGATGACCTACAATTTTTAACACACTAACCACCATGATTTCAATCATCAGTTAAACAAAATGGAAGCTCACAATTCATTTAACATTAAGAATTAATATGGAGACAAGGTGGTGGTAGCTTAAGTCTTTTAATCCCAACACTTGGGAGGCAGCGGCAGGCAGATCTTGTGAGTTCGAAACCATCCTGGTCTACAAGTGAGTTCCAGGCCAAAAGCTACACAGAGAAACCCTGGGGGGGGGGGGGGGGGTGAGGGAGGGGAGGGAAAAGAAGAAGTAGTAATATGGTTACCTATTCATAGTTCCGGATACATCAATATCATTCATAAAACATTCAATGCTCAAAGGGAGGTCTGAAGCATTCGCACTCATCAATTTCTTGAGTTTCTCACACTCTTGAGACAGTCGTAATAAAGCACGAACTTTAGATTTTATGTCTAGCTTGTACTTCTTTCCAAATTCTTCACAGAAGTGATTTACTAACACCTCATCAAATTTTCTGCCTCCCAGTGTTGTGTCAAAAGCTGTCGCCAAAACCTTCAGAGGAAAAAAGATAATCCAACAGTTAACCAATTTTAAAGTTTATCACGATGCATACTCATTTCTTAAAAGGCCAGAAGTGTGTTTATCAAGGCTGAAATTAAGGATCTAGTGCATAATCCCTGTTAATATTAGATTATGAAACAGGCAGCCCAGCAGCCTGAAAATGTACTAAATAAACTTTTTTCTTTGAGGGAAAGAAATAAATAAAAATAAACAGACACACACACACACACACACACACACAGAGAGAGAGAGAGAGAGAGAGAGAGAGACCGGCGAGACCATGAAAACATTTTGAAATGAGTATGGCTCACTTCACTAATGAGCTCTCCTCCAGAGGCTGAAGACAAGATGACTGCCACAAGCCTATGTAGGAGAGCTCCAGATCAGCCTCAAATACAGCAGGAGCAAAAATAACTACTGAGGTTGGAGCTCAGGGGTTAAGAGCACTAGTTGACCTGGGTTCAAGTCTAAGCATGCACACAGCAGCTCACACTTGTCTGTAACACCAGTTTCTTTCAGGGGACCCCAACAACCATGACAAAAACATCAATTCACATGAAAATAAAATATTTTTAAAAAAATACTCTCTACACATTATGGGAAAGCTGCAGAAGGAGAGAGACCATCTTCAGATCACTAACTCCTACCCTGTTAGAAACTACTGCACATCTCCACCACTCCCCACCAACCTGACTCAACAGGAGTTTCACAATCAAGGTCAAATATATGTACCAACTCCTGGCCCAAAAAAGCTACTGGCAAAACAGTGAAGCTCTAATCAGTTCACTAGCAGAAAGCTGCAGAAATCTTAAGCACAACCATGTTTCTCTGAGCCACAGTAAGTATGGCACAGTTGCACCGACACCTTTCCAAATGTATAGCGGAATTCTTAAGTATGAAACCCAAAGCAGATCCAGTAAGAGATGACAAGCTAGCTAAGTGACAACATTTTTGTGAAGGAGCAAAACCTATAAAATATAACGTTTTTTGTTTTGTTTTTCAAGATAGTCTCTATGCATTTCTGACTGTCCTGAACTTGCTTTGTAGCCCAACCAACCCGACTGGCCTGAAACGCAGAGATCCACCTGCCTCTGCTTGCCAAGTACTGGCATTAAAAGCATTTATCACCATCCAGCTAAAATAAAACCTCTGTAATAAACACTACATGTCAGTAAGAAATTTTCTTAATAAGTTAACTGAAAAATTGGACATAGGTTTGACTACAGCAATTCCAGTTCTGTTTTCTTCTCTGCGACGTAGGCGAAAGATGTAGCTCAGTGGTGGAATACTTGCTTAGTTAATCAAGCTTGAGGCCCTAGGCTCAATCCTCAACTCAAGTTAAGATAAAAATCAGGGGTACAGGTGCCCATCTGCAATCCCAGAACTCCGGGCTCAGGCAGAATGCTTGCTGAGTTTATGACCAGCCTCAGCCAAAGTGAGATCTTGACCCAAATTCCTGGTCTTAAGTATGATACACCAGTCTTTGCTTCCCATGGGCTAGGATTAGTCATGAGCCACCACACCCAGCCTAAAATATTATATGAACATTGAGAATTATACCTGACCCATAATTTGGCTATAAACCTCATAAATATTCATTTCCTAATTAATGTTTGATAATCTAAAACAACTAGAATATAGATGAAAAAGAAAAGCAGAATCAAGTTTATTATTCAAAATACAGTACAATGAATTAGAACCCAAAAATATGCTCCAAAACTAAATATTTCACATTAGTACCTCCTACTACGCCCACAAGATTTGGGGGGCAAATTTAAACCTTGGCACCAGGAACCTTGAAACATATCTCAAGTAACTAAACAGGCATTAGTAAAACAAAGTAACCTAGCCAGAGGGACAGTTAGTCTTTTACAGACATGTGCGCTGTGGCAGCCCTTGCCTCTCCACAGCTCTACAACTCAGCAGAAGAGTGCTTTAGTTTAAGTGCTCCAGAAACCCACTGTCCTAGTCTGGTGCCGGTCCATCCTTTCTAGAACTCTCCAAATCTTAAGAGCACTTTACACATCCTTTCAACCCCTCAATTCACCGAGAGAGCTGAGGAAGGCTCTCTGAAGAAGTCCACCCAGGATGTGCTGTTTTGCAGAGTACAAGTGGGAAAATCAGAACTCGAACATAGGAACCTCACTCAAAGTCCATGTCCTGTAATTCACTCCATAACAACTCTGGGTACAATTTATTTCGACCCACAACCTCCACTCCCACCATAATATCTGAGTTCCAGCTCAGGTGGCTCCACAAGTTTCCATTGGTTGTTTAAAAAAAAAAAAACCCTAACTAATTTGTCACTTAAAAGTTTGTAATCATATTTTCCCTTTGGAAAAATACTTACTTTCAGTTTTCCTCTATTAAATGCACATACAGAAACTTGATAGGCAGAATGTCCCATGTCTACAAAAACTACATTTCTTGGTTTCTCCTCTAAGGCAGGAAGATCTTGTTTATAGATTCCATATGCAAGGGCAACTACACAAGAGAGAGAAAAATTAAGTTCAATACAGTATCTCCTAAATGCTAAAATTCATTTAATTAATTTTAAAAAACAGGTTTTTTTAATCTCAGAAACCAGCTATACTGTGTATTGTGTTGCGAGACAGAATCAAATTCTTTATAAGTACAGAATATTTATTCATGTAGACTATCACAGCATTCAATGTTACCCAGCTTCAATATTTAACAAGTCCAAGAGCAGAGTAACAAAAGTAATCTTGCAGCTATTTCATTCATTAATCCCTCTTAACTGCACTGTTTCATTCATTAATCACTCTTACCTGCAGTTGTTTCATTCATTAACCGCAGGCAATTTAGACCAGCAATCTGTGTGGCATCCATCACTGACCGGCGTTCTGCATCAGTATAGAAACAAGGAACCTACAATAGAAACCATACTCTTTACAAAGGCCTGTATAAAGTTGGTCCTTGCCTGACATTCAGGAACTAGATTAATAGGTTCCCTAGTGCTAATTGTGGAGGGGTATACGTGTAATCCTAGCACTTAAGAGGCTGACGCCAATATGTTCAAAGCTAACCTGAACTAAACAGACCCTGCCTCAAAAAGATAATTTAAAAATAAATTGATGGAATTTTCCTCTTAACCAATTAAAAATAGCTGACTGTACTAAATTACTTATACAAGCAACATAATTTGTGCTGACTACCTGCTGTCCTGAAGTACAGAATGCTGTACATGCTGGGTGGAACCATACTTGTGGAACCAAACTCAAAATAATTCTAGACCCAGGCCACATTTTTTGGATGGAGAAATGTGTCACAATGCTCTCACACCTCATGCACCTGTGCCTCATTCCCATCACCAGCTGCTCCATTACCTTCTCCCTCTGTTTATTGCAGTGTCCGTTCACTGCCGAATTCTCCCAGCACATCACTCAAACTCGGTGAGGTCTTAAGAACTTTTTTTTGTTTTTGTTTTTCGAGACAAGGTTTCTCTGTAGCTTTGGAGCCTGTCCTGGAACTAGCTCTGTAGACCAGGCTAGTCTCGAACTCACAGAGATCCACCTGCCTCTGTCTCCCGAGTGCTGGGATTAAAGGCGTGCACCACCACCACCACCGGGCGGTCTTAGGACTTTTAAGTAAGACTTAGAAAACCATCTTTTAAAATAACCTAACCCCTCAAAATGAAAAAAAAAAAAGCCATTTAGACATCACACTATTTCATAGAAATATTATTTCAGCATTTCTCAAAGGAAAGAAGTAAGTTTGGGAGACCAATGGAATGCACAGTAATCCATACTCAGCCAGTGGGTCTCAACCTTCCTAGTGATGTGACCCCTTAATATAGTTCATATTGTGGCGACCCCCAACCATAAGATTATATTCACTGCTACTTCATAACTAATTTTACTACTGCTATGAATAGTAATATATAAATGACATCTGATCTAGCACCCCTATGGAAGAGCCTCAGACCCCCTCAAAGGAGCTGTGACCCACATGCTGAAAAACTGCTACACTAAGCAATCAACTTCACATGGGCTCCTCACAGCCTTTCTATTCTTCCAATCCCCAGAATGTTGAGCACAACTACTATCCATAATTAATTGAAAAGTGCACCTAACAGCTCCGCTTTGCCATCAAAAAACCCATTAAGACAAAATAGACAAAGAGCTAAAACATTAGTGGGGTGGACAGTTTTATGTCAACTTGATACATGTAAGTCATCTGAGAGTAGGGAGCCTCAACTAAGAAAATGCTTCCATCAGATGAAGCTGTAGGCAAGCCTATGAGGCATTTTCTTTATTAACAATTGATGGGGAAAGGTCTAGGTCATTGTGGGTTGGGCCACCACTGGGCTGGTGGTCCGGTGCTCTACAACAAAGCAGGTAGTACAAGTCATGAGGAGCAAGCCTTACTGGCTCTTCCGTGGCCTCTGCAATCCGCTATCTCCAGGTTCCTGCCCTGACTTCCTTCAAATATCAAAAGTGATGTGGAAGCATAAACCAATTAAACCCTTTCATACAAGTTGCTTTTGATCGTGTGTTAGTCCTAATTAGGACAGTAAGAAAACAATGGCAGAATGAGGGCACTACATGGCAAAGGCATATAGAGAACCACACTTCAACAGCCTCTAGATCCACCATACAACACACAAGACTACGAGTAGCCAGGCTCCCATTTAAACAAGGACACGCAGAAGATAAGT
Organism: Myodes glareolus; assembly: GCF_982192425.1. Taxonomy (NCBI): domain Eukaryota; kingdom Metazoa; phylum Chordata; class Mammalia; order Rodentia; family Cricetidae; genus Myodes; species Myodes glareolus. The sequence goes on along the minus strand of NC_142034.1, from coordinate 71,325,658 downwards.
GTTTTTAGTACTAGATACAGACAGGAGAGGCAAACATTTACATCCAACATTCAACTCATTCAATAAAGTAGCTACCCTGTCCCTAAGCAATATACTAGGTACTGAAAAAAATAAAGAGAAAAGTGGGGTTTTCAAGTGAGGCTTGAAGGACAGACAAGAGCTAAATAGGTACAAGAGGCCCTGAGTTGGCTCAGGTGAGATGAGTGGGTAGGATGACGATGATCTCTTTCCTTTTAGCCAGGCAAGCTGGGTCACGACTGGAATTGCAGCACAGTCATGAGGCACAGGTCAAGAGATACATCAAGTTAAATAGCAACCAAGTACAAGACCAGCCTAGTCTACACAGCAAACTCCCAGGCCAGCCCAGACTACACAGTAAGATCCTGTCTCCAAAAATAGAAAACAAAGAAAATGAACCCCAGGTTTCTGAGCACAGTATCACTGCAATCCCAACACATAGGAGACCAAAACGGGATCCTGCCTCAAAAATAGTAACTTCTCAAAATTACCACTACAACATGACACAGGAACAATTTTTACTTGTAATTAACAGCTTTCTTCTCCCTGCTTAAGGCAGCTCCCTAAAACCAGAGACATACTCACCGAAACAACACAATCTACCACAGGCTTCTTAAGAACACTTTCTGCTGTCTCCTTCAATTTAGATAAAAGCATAGCAGTTACTTGCTCAGTGGTAAAATTCCGCTCTTCCTCCATATATGTAACCTGCAAGAAGACAAAAGAATCCAATTTTAGTCCACTGTATGCTCTAATCAACAGAATAGTGCCTCAAGAAGGGACTAGAGAATGCTATCTTTACTAAGAGCTACCTTCAAAGTCACTTTTTTGCTTACCTTACTTTCCAAACTTCATGAAAGACGACCACAACCTAAAGCAAACCTTGATGCAATTATCTGAGCCAGAAGCAAATCATCCTGTCCTGCCATAAAAGGACCTGGCATACTAAGAGGTCTGTGGACTGTATAGATGAGTCTACATTATTCATCTCCCTAACCAGGACACAAGTGGTTTTGAGATCATTATGCCCCAGAACCTACACAGCCACAATAAGGCTTGTTGGGTTAAAGAATAAATGTTGACCAAGTCTCAGAAAGCATTTCATGACAAAGTCCTGCCCTGGATAAAGTCTATAACCCTTCAAAGAATGGCGTGTTCAAGCATTGCAGGATAACCCATCCTCCCCCCCCCACAACGTTAGCCCCACCCAGCAGATAACATCCAAAACAGGTTGTCTCTCAACTTGGAGAGGAGCTTATCTGAATAACCCATCTCCTCACTTCCCTCAATTCGATCTAACTCAATGCAGAAGCTGCCAATTGCTCACTTTATGTCACGAAAGAGACAAGGGTAGACACCTTTCCTGAGCCCATTTGTAATCTGCCCCACCTACTGATTTTCTGCTTGGCTCTGGGTCAGTTCCTATGCTTTTTGTCTACATGAACCAGTTCCCAAGTCGTCTTCCTCCTCTCTATGTCACATTTGTCCTGTTTCTTGCCTTTAACAAGTTCCCATTTCCTTACAAACCCTTTTCTCCTTTTCCTCTGCTGCATTCCAGCCTCATCCCTTAGTGAACCATTCAAACTCTGAGATTACTGCCACAGATACCTTACATAAGCCTAGTCATCATTTTTAATCACATTTATTTATTTAGGAGGGGTGGGTACGTGACACTGCGTGTATCAAGAGGTCACCCAGAGGACAACTTTCAGGTTTAGTTCATAACACTGTCAGTCTCGGTTACAGCACCTTTCCACACTAAACCACCTGGTGATTGATTATTCTTTTTCTATTTTTTTTTAAGATTTATTTATTTACTATGCATAAAATGTGCTGCTGGCATGTATGCCCACAAACCAGAAGAGGGCACCAGATTTCATTACAGATGATTGTGAGCCACCATGTGGTTGCTGGGAATTGAACTAAGGTCCTCTGGAGTGCTTAGTGCTCTTAACCTTTGAGCCATCTCTCCAGCCATGACTGATTATTCTTTCAGAGAATCCTCGCTCTAATTTGAATTCTCAGCTACACTGTCAAACCATACTGTTCGCACACTTCTCACTATTAGGTGTTGTTTTGTTTTTAATGGTACTAGGATTAGATCTAGACCTCATAAATTGGTCTACTACTGAGTTATACCCCCAGTCCCATGTGAGTCAGTAAGAATCTCATAATTCTTAGTTCATAATTCATACGACCAGTATGGTCTCAAATAACTGAGGACGATGGCTAACACCTGTAATCCCTACTAAGGAGGCCAAGGCAGGTGAATTCAAGGCTAGCCTAGGCTACAGAATAAAACTTTATCACCAAAAAAAAAAAAAAAAAAAACCAAAAAAACCCTATCAAATACCAGCTCTGAAGCTCACTCGCCTAGATTCCTTTTACTCCCTGACTGTAACTGTAGGTACACTACCCACCCCAAATCCCAACCTCTTAGTGTTGTGTGATAGGGTCACTACTACGCCACAAAAATTCTTCTGTACATGTCTCACAGATAAAGATCAAACTCACTCTTCCATAAAACATTTCTTTGCAGCTTCAGTCCTACTGCCGAGACTACAACCATGTTCCAGGCTAAAGACTTTGAAGTTATTCTTTGGCCTGCTCATCCACAAGTGTTCTCTAACATCGCCTTGGAAAGACAGCTCCCGTTGTGAACACCACAAACAGAAGTAATCAAAATAACATCACTCCCCAGGCCTTGAATACAGAGAACAGGACCGACCACCACCATCTCCCAAACTATCAAAATCAAAGATACTAGTTTTTATCAGCAAATGTTCTTAAACATTTTCATTGCAGGGTCTGGAGAAATGAGTCAGTGGTTAAAGGGCATTGATGGCTGCTCTTCCAGAGAACAGGAGTTCAATTCCCAGTACCCACACATGAGGGTTCAAAACTACCTGTAATTTCAGCTCCAGGGGATCCACCACCCTCTTCTCGATTGAAAGCACCAGGTACATACAAAGTGCAGGCAAAGGACTCATACATATAAGATTATAAAGGATTCCATTTATTACATTACAGCTTCATTAAAATAACACTGACACACGCTAAACTGATTAAATGTTGACTCTTAACAGCTATCTACAGAACCTTACCTTTATGCCCGTTAATCCAGTGGGCAACTGCACAACATCATATGCAAGATTAGATTTTTCTGCCTCTACAAATGGATCAGAGAATGCACGCCCATGAAATCTTTTAAAACCTTGAACTGTGTTCTTGGCATTGGAAATTACCTAGAAGAAAGAATAGCATAAAAAGACCATTTAGTTTTCAATTTTCAAGTCTCAGATTAGTTAGAATCCCTTTAAGATTTATTTATTATGTATACAGTGTTCTGCCTATATGTCTGCCTGCAGGCCAGAAGAGGGTGCCATATCTCATTATAGATTGGTTGTGAGCCATCATAAGGATCCTGCAAATTGAACTCAGGACCTCTGGAAGAACAGCCAGTGCTCTTAACCTCTGAGCCACCTCTCCAGTTCCAGTTAGAATCCTTTTAATTCACAAAATTTCCTTATAGAGTCAGGCATAGTGGGACATGGCTGCAGTCCCAACACCCAGGAGGCGAGAGCAAAAAGATCACCCAAAGCTCCAGGCCAACCAGGCTACATAATGAGATACTGTCTTCAGAAGAACAGACATGCATGCATACACACATATGCCTTAACAATACTTTTAAGGTATGGTTTGCCCTCAGTTATCTAGCCTACCCTCATTCTCATGAGTATTTTCCCTTTCTTAATAAGTTGTCCTATTTCCATTTCTAACCATGTATCCCTGACAAAAATTCTACACTGGGACACAAGAGCACGGCTACTTCACTAACCCATCTAATATGTCTTTCTGTAACAATCTTATAAATGTTCATATGCAAAAAAGAGGTTAGTAAGATGTGGGAGGGAAGATTAAAAAAAATAAAATAAAAAGATGAGGGAGAAAAGACCAGATGATGGTGGTTCATGCCTTTAATTCCAAAATTTTGAGAAGTAGGTAGGCAGATCTCTGAGTTCTAGGTCAATCTAGTCTAGTTCCAGGACAGCCAGGGCTACTTAGAGAAATCCTGTTTCGGATGGATGGATGGATGGATGGATGGCTAAAATAAGATAAGCAGACAGGCAGGTAGACAGGCAGATAAATGAGATGTAAGAAAAAGGTATCAGACAGACAGAAATGAGATGTAGGGAAAACATAGCCTTCCAAGTTTCAATTTTTTTTAGATATTCAATCTTTCTAAATCAGGTAAAATGAGAACAAGGAACTTACTTGAGTCTCAGTGGCAGAACTAAAATCCATCTAGCAGGTTTTTTCCTTTCCATCAAGTCAAGCCACTGCACTTACCAAAATATTTCCTGTTCTTAAACATTTAATATTTACAGAAAATGACTATCAGCTTCTAAAACTGCTCATAGTTTATGCTTCATTCTTTCCAGGAAAAAAAAAATCAGCAATACTTATTAATTCATAAATTCTCATTAAACAAACTTCCCACAGAGCTAGAGATGTAGGAGGTCAAACACATACGTGGCATGTACACAACTATGGATTCATGTGCACATTCGCACACACAGCTCCAAATTTACCACAGAGTATACATACAGAACAAAGACTATTTGAGAGAGCGTTTGTAACCATTCTTGTAAGAGGAAAGTGAAATAAATTATGTCCAGATACTGAAATGCTATATAAGGATAGCACTTTGAAGTAAAAGGACAAGTATCTGTGTGGTATGAGCACTTGGATACTTACAAACAAAGGATTACTCATTCATGGAAACAGTAACAGTGCAGCTGGGAACAAACGTCAGTGAAGAGTATGCACATGACATGTACAGGGTCCTAGGTTTAATCCAAAGAAAGATAGTAACAGGCATTTCTATACATAATGGTGGAATAGGTGACCTCCACATTTCCTATACTTTTCTAGATCCATTTTTAATTCTTCTAGAATACACAGTAACCGAAAGAGAAAAGATTGGTAGACATTTTAAGTTTCAGGATCAATGTGTGATCCTACTCAAGCACAAGATATGTAAGAAGCCTGCACAGACAGGAAAAGCTCAGTGAGGCCTCCAGGTGAGGTCTGGCCTGAAACAGAAACTCAGTATATCACAATCAACAAACAGCACAGAACCAGGCAGCCAGTGTAATACAGTAACTGTACTCAATAGGGAAACAAATTCACTGACATTTATAAAACAACCATTTGAAAGTAACTTATCGAACACCTCCAAAATTATTTAGAGCACTCTACAAATAAGACTATAAAGCACTCAAGTAAAAACCAACTAACAAAGCACCACTTTTCTTTGAGATAGGGTCTCTTCTCATATATCCCAGGCTGGCCTCAAACTTGCTATATAGTCAATGATAATACTGAAGTGCTAGCCCTCCTGTTTCCACATAGTGCCTGGTTTTATATCAATCTGACACAAGCTAGAGTCTTCAGAGAGGAAGAAGCCTCAATAAAGAAAATGCCTCCATTAAGACCCAGCTATAGGGCATTTTAATTATTGATCAATGGGGGAAGGCCCAGCCCATTTTAGGAGGTGTCATCCCTGGGCTGAGCTCTCTAATAAAACAGTCTGAGCAAGCTACATACAACAAGCCAGTAAGTAGCACTCCTCTGTGGTGTTTACATTAGCTCCCGCCTCCAGGTTCTTGCCCAGCTTGAGTTCCTGTCCTGACTTCCTTTGGCAATGAACAGCGATGCAGAAGTATAAGCTGAATAAACCATTTCCTCCATAATTTGCTTTTTGGTCATGGTATTTATGAAGACACACCACCATCCAAGTGCTGGGATTATAAAACAAGCCACAACTGTTTTATGTAGTGCTAGGTAAGGACTGAACCCAGGCCTCAAGCACACTACTATCCATTCCTAGCCAAGAAACTGTTCTCTTCATTTCTGTGTGTACATAAAATCAATGTCAGGTTTCTATTGCTTTTCATCTTACTTTCTCAAAGAAGCACTTTACCCATTAAGCCATCTCCCTAGCAACAAGCACCATCATCTTAGGCTCATTTTAGGTGCTGCATGGTCCAAAAAAACTACTCATACATTTGTTGTTCCAGAATAAACTGTAACAAGGTCAAATATGGAACTCCTTTACTCTACAGATATCTCAAACATTCAGGGTAACAGATTCTTGGGGCTTTGTTGCTCTGGCTACTCAGAAACAAGCAAATATTCAAGATCCTGCCACAGCTTCCCATGTGCCTGAGCTACAAACTGAGTTTTAATGGAACCTGCAACATAAGAAGACCATACCTCAAAAAGAAGGAAGAAAAACCCCAGGCAACAACACATAGTAGTAATTTGCATCAAACGTATTATATATCCCATTAAGTACATAAAAAGAGGGTTCTAGGTTCTAAGTCGGGCAGCAATAGCAACTCAAAAGGCAGAGGCAGGTGGATCTCTGTGAAATCGAAGCCAGTCTGGTCTACTACAGAGCTTGTTCCAGAACAGCCAGAGCTGTTACACAGAGAAACCCTATCTCAAAAAAGAAGGGGGAGGGGCTCCTAGTGCTGAGTGAAGATTCAGAGAATTTGTTATAGGAGGAAAGACAGGCACTGTACCTGACTCTTAGCTGCTGCTCCAACTGAACGATTCTTAGGACCAAAAGAAACACAAGCCCTAGAAGATAAAAAACAACATTTAGGAATCAGACTTTTATTATAATACACCTGAAACTCCAGCAGGCAAGATTTCTGAGTATTACCTAAAAACAAGTAATGTTTCCTGAATTTTTAAAATTAAAATACAATTACATGACATTTCCTCCCTCCTTCCAACGTCCCCCCACTCCCCTTAAATTTTTAATTATTACTGTTACAGACACACACTCTACAACCTATTGATTCCAGATAATATTGTTGATATATGTTTCAAGTGTAAACCATATATTAACAGCACACAATATGTTTATGATTTAGAAATTTATTTCTACTGCATAATCCTGTCGTTAACAGGCTGGAGCACAGGTCTGATTTCATAACTCCCTGTCTAAAATACTAAAGAGAGGTGGATGGGACAAGGCCTACCACCCTAACCTTCCATATCTCATGTTCAAATCCCAATATTAAGCAATGTATTCCCATACCACTATCAATCAAATAATCTGTTTCTAATACAGCTCAATTTTAAAATGAATACAATCTACTAAAACTTAAAAACAACTCAGGGCTGAAGAGAGTATTTTCTATTCTTCCAGAGATCAGGAGTGCCAGTCCCAGCATACACACTGTGGTTCGCAACCATTTGTAACTCCAACTTCCAAGAGATCTGTTGCCCTTTTCTGAACCCAGAAGTTACCAGGTATGAAAGTGATACACAGACAAACATGTGGACAAAACACTCATACATAAAAAATAAAAATAAAGAACCTTGTCCTACTCAAGTGAACAGGAGCTGGAGAGATGGCTCAAGGGTTGAGAGCACTGGCTGCTCTTCCTTTCCTAGCAACCCCATGGTGGTTTCACAACCATCTATGAGATCTGATGCCCTCTGCTGTTGTGCAGGCAGAACACTGTATACACAGATCCGCCCGCCCCTGCCTCCCGAGAGCTGGGATTAAATAAAGGCCTGCACCACCACCACCCATGCCCTACTTGGTTTTTTACTCATAAAGTATTACTCATTTATGTATATGTGTAAGTTTGCATATTAGTGAGAACAGACGTCAGATGCCTTAGGGCTAGAGTTACAGGCATTTGTGAGCTGTCAGATGTGAGTGCTGCAAATTTTAAAAAGTATGTGTTCTTAATCACTGGGCCATCACTCCAACCCTGTGCTGCTTCCTTTTTTTAAGGATTTATTTTTATTTGCATTGGTGTTTTACCCGCATGTATGTCTGTGCCAGATCTCTTTGAACTGGAGTTATAGACAGTGTCAGCTGCCATGTGGGGACTGGGAATTGAACCTGGGTCCTCTGGAAGAGCAGCCAGTGCTCTTAACTGCTGAGCCATCTCTCCAGCCCGCTGCTTCTTTTTTGAAACCCAAAACAGAAACCTGCTTGTAGGATTTAAAAAGACACTTCTATTTATGCTTAAAAAGTAGGCTGCTAAGGAGCTAGTACTTGACTTTTGCTATCTAGACTCCTGTTTTGTAACCTAACACCCCTAGAACCAGGTCATGTTCTCTTTATGCTCATGTCTCTTCCCTTTCCAGTAACTGACTTTACTGGTTGCTTGCTTTGTGTATTATACCATTTACCCTCAGAAGCATTCTATCTTACCCCATTTATCAGAGAGGAAAACAGAGTATGAAATGGTCACCAGTAAGTGGATTAATCTAGGGTCTGAAAGTGATAGACTCAGAACATTAGATCATGTCATTGTAATTTATATTCCAACTTTAACCCTCTCATCCTCCTGAACACTGACTTTTATCTTCCAAATAAGCATTAATATTAAGAGTCCTGGAGGCGGACAGTGGTGGCACTCGCCTTTAATCCCAGCACTCAGGAGGCAGAATCAGGCGAATCTCTGTGAGTTTGAGGCCAGCCTGGTAGAGTTCCAGGACAGGCACCAATGCTACAGAGAAACCCTGTCTCAAAAACAAACAAACAACAAAAATCCTGGAGGGGACACCAAGCATAACCTCAGTTTAAACTCCAGGACCCACAAGGAAGAAGAGAACTGATTGCCACAAGATGTCTCCCACATCCACACCATGGCATCTGCACACAAATAAATAAATGTATTTTAAAAATCAGGGGAGGGAGGGTAGGATTGAAACAGGGTTTCTCAGGGTAGCCTCGGCTGTGCTGGAATTCACTCGGTAAACGACTAAGCTCGCGCCTGAAATTTAGACATCAACCTGCTTCTGCCTCTCTGCTGGGATTAAAGGTGTGCAACCAACACCCAGCCATATTAAAAACTTCAAGTTACATTAAAAAGGGAGAGGGAGGAGGGACAGAATATTAGGCCTCTCTGGGCTTCAGAGGCTAAGAACCCTGTAAGCCCTTCTTCAAGAGGTGTAGGGTTCTATGCACTATTCTATCCCATGGCGGATAAGACACAACCTGAGATCTCATGAACTTCTCTCTGAATTCTGAGTTCTTTGTTTAGGCCTAGACAAAAGTAGGCCCTCTTTTAAAAAAGCAGGTACCAAGCTCAATGATAAAAAAAAATCCATTAAGTGCTCATCAAAATCCCAGCAAAATTCTTCAAAGACTTCGAAAGTACGGTACTCACCTTCATTTGGAAAAGCAAAAAACCCAGGACAGCCAAAACAATACTGGGCCATAAAAGAACTTCTGGAGGCATCACAATCCCTGACTTCAAACTCTACTACAGAGCTACAGTACTGAAAACAGCCTGGAACTGGCATAAGAACAGACAGGAGGACCAATGGAACCGAATAGAAGACCTGGATATCAAGCCACACATCTTCGAAAACCTGATCTTTGATAAAGAAGCAAAAAATATCAAATGGAAAACAGAAAGCATATTTAACAAGTGGTGCTGGCATAACTGGATATCAACATGTAGAAAAATGGAAAAAAATCCATATCTATCACCATGCACAAAACTCAAGTCCAAATGAATCAAAGATCTCAACATAAGGCCAGCCACACTGAGCCTTACAGAATAAAAAGTGGGAAGTACACTTGAATGCATTGGCACAGGGAAACACTTCCTAAATATGACCCCAGCAGCACAGACACGGAGAGAAACAATTAATAAATGGGACCTCCTGAAACTGAAAAGCTTCTGTAAAGCAAAGGACACGGTCAACAAGACAAAATGACAGCCTACAGAATGGGAAAAGATTTTCACTAATCCCACATCAGACAGAGGTCTGATTTCCAAAATATACAAAGAACAAGAAACTGGACACCAATAGATCACATAATCCAATAAAAAAAAATGTGGTGTGGGAGAATTATCTGTATTCTGTCAATCATATTTAAATAAAATATGCTGATTGGCCAGGCAGGCAGTATAGGCGGGAAAACCAGACAGGAAGTAGAGGTGATGCAATGAGAACAGGAGAATTCTGGGAAGCAGGGAGGTTCCTCTGCCACTCCTGCGCAGACCACCGAAGAGGCAACATGTAAGCTGACAGCTGAAAAAGGTACCAAGCCACGTGGATAACAAAGATAAGGATAATGGGGTAACATAAGTTCTAAGAGCTAATAAGTAGCCTGACCTAATGAGCCAATCAGTTTATAACCTTATGAAGTCTTGTGAGTGATTTTCTCTGGGACTTGCCGGCTGTGGGGTTCTGGGCCGCTGTGGGGTTCTGGGTGGGACAGAAACCCCAACAAGTCGGCCCCTCATACAACAAAAATAGAGTACAAACAGACCTAAACAGAGAACTCTAAACAGAGGAATCTAAAATGGCTGAAAGACACTTAAGGAAATGTTCAATATCCTTAGTCATCAGAGAAATGAAAATCAAAACAACTCTGAGATTCCATCTTACACCTGGAAGAATGGCCATGATCAAAAACACCAATGACAACTTATGCTGGAGAATTGGGGAAAAGGGAACACTTCTGCATTGCTGGTGGGAATGCAAGCTGGAACAACCCCTTTGGATGTCAGTGTGGCGATTTCTCAGAAAAGTAGGAAAAAAAAAAACCTTCCTCAAGACCCAATAATACCACTTTTGGGTATATACACAAAAGATGCTCAATCATGCCACAAGAACATGTGCTCGACTATATTCATAGCATCTTTGTCATAGCCAGAACCTGGAAACAATCTAAATGCCCCTCGATCGAAGACTGGATAAGATAAATGTGGTACATTTACACAATGGAGTACTACACAGCAGAAAAAAATAACGACAGCTTGAATTTTGCAGGAAAATGGATGGAGCTAGAAAACATTATTTTGAATGAAGTAACCCAGACACAGAAAGACAATTATCACATGTACTCACTCATAGGTGGTTTTTAAACATAAAGCAAAGAAAGCCAGCCTACAAACCACAATCCCAGAGAACTTAGACAATAATATGGACACTAAGACTCACATAGATATAATCTACATAGGAAGTAGAAAAGGACAAGATCTCCTAAGTAAATTGGGAGCACGGGGACCTTGGGGGAAGGATTGAAGGGAGAAGGGGAGAGACAGGAAGGGAAGCAGAGAAAAATGTAGAGCCCAATAAATATCATGAGGAAAGAAATTTTTAAAAATTTTAAAAATCCATTAAGTACCATTTAAATGGTGTTATCATAGGCCACAAGGCCCTTTAAAAGAGCCCACACAATCTTACACCACTAATCACACGCCAAAAGGGTTGCCTCACCTACCCTTTGGCAAACTGCCATCTTTCTACAAATCACCAGATCAGATTTCTGAATGCCAAGACCACAGTGTCAACATAAGACATTATTCATCTTCCATGTTTCCCACAGCCCTCTGAGCGAATTCTAACCTTAAAAGTGTTAAGTCATAGGGGTGTAGGAAGGCAAGTGTGACCAGAATATATTATATACCTGTATGAAACTGTCAAAGAATAAATTAGCTGAGGATGAAGCTCAGCAGTAGAGATTCAACCTGAGTCACATGAGGTTTTGGGTTCAAGTGGAGAGGGATGAACCAGTAACCATTCAATTGTTGAAGGTACACTGGCATGCTTTAAGCATATACAGGCAGCATTAGTCTCAGTGGGTTATGAGGGTAAGGGTAAAGTTGTTGGAGTAGGAGAATATGGAGAACAGGTGCACAGGCAGAGGAAGGAGTAATTACCTTCAAAATACATTGTATATACACATAAAATTCTCAATGAATAGTTTCTTAAAGAATAAGTTGATTTTTTAAGTATTACAATCTCTAAAAAAGGACAATATTCCCATTGAGCAGCTAATTTGGGAATGGAGAGATATTTCAAGACAGGGTTTCTGTGTAGTCCTAGCTATCCCTGAACTCGCTCTGTAGAGCAGGCTGGACTGGAGAGATCCAGATTCTGCCTCCAGAATGCTGGGATTAAAGGTGTGAGCCAAAGCCAGCCAGCATAATTTTTCATTCTACTCAGTACGACCTCAGTTACTCTCCAGACAAAAACAACTGCCACAAACATATCCTACAGCCCTGCCAATAGAACCTAAGGCCTCTGCTATTACAAGCCCACCCCTACAACCACTCATAGTAACCAATGCAATCCCTATAAAGCCTCCCAGTCTTCCTACTTTACTAAAAACTTTTACCACCTGCAATATACTGGATCTTTCAACTGTCACCTGCTTAGTAATACTGCCCCAATCCATTTCACACTCAAGTCAAATAAATTCATCATTTTTACCTCTTAATTTAGTGGACTTGGTTTAATTTCTACTTAATAATGGCAAACACAATTTTAATTTTTAATCTAGTTGCTTTCCTGCTCTAAGACTGTTTTACAACCTGTAAGTCACAATTTATGAGTAAATCTTAAAAAAAAAAAAAAAATACCAGTTAAGGTCATTAACTGCAACTTGAACACTAGCAGGTATTGCCATGCACACAGAAGCAGGAATACAGTGTACAAGCATAAATACACAGGAAGTTTACTCTCAATTGTGATATGCCTACATGTCTCAATGCAAAACCCTTAACAAGCCAAGCATGAAAACACCCACCTTTAATCTTAGTGCTCAGGAGCAGGGGAGTTCAAGGCCAGTGCAGTCTAAGTCACAACACTGGGTGACAGGCACATGTGTTTCAACAAAGCAGCCACAGGTGACTATTTGGATTTTACTGTAAATAATATGTAAAACTCAGTTCTTCAGACCCCACTGCCCACATTTCAATAATTCAACGCCTAAGTGGCCTATGGCTACTGTTCAAGACAATTTAATACAGAACATTTTGGTTAGCATGAAATGGTTTTTTAATTAACTTTACTATTTTATTTATGTGAGTATTTTGCCTGGGCATACATCTGTGCACCACCAGTGTGTCTGGTACTCTCAGAAGGCAGCATTGGATCCCTGGAATATTGATCTACACATTAACTTCTTTGAAGTAGGTTCACGTTTCTTTTAAAATTTATATCCTCCTTAATAGTACTAAGGTTAATATATACCTTCCAAGAACAACAAAAAAAATGTCTTTTACAAGAAGATTAAAGACGGTGATGGGTAAGCCTTTGATCCCAACACTCGGGAGGCAGAGACAGGTAGATCTCTGTGAATTCAAGACCAGTCTGGTCTATAAAAGCTAGTTCCAGCACAGCTAGGGCTGTTACACAGAAAACCCTGTCTCAAAAAACAAAAAAGCCAACTGGTAAATGGGCTTGCTACCAAGCCTGAGTTCTAACCCTGGGAACCAAACGATAAAATTGATGCCACAAGTCTGACTTCCATATGCTTACTATAGCATGCACACACAAACTATACAAATAAATGCCAAGTTTTACTTGTTTTGAGTGGTTGGGAATCTTTGTTGTTGAGACAGATCTCATTATGTAGCACTGGCTAGCTTGTAACCTTATCAACCAAACTAGCCTCAAACTCAGATCCACCTGCCTGTCCCCAAAGTGCTAAAAGTAAAGGTGTATGCCACCAAGCCCCACCAACTCAATTTTCTTTAACATGTTTTCCTCCCTCCCCCCTTTTTTTTGTTTTGTTTGTTATTGTTGAGACAGGGATTCTCTGTGTAGTCCTGGCTGTCCTGGAACTCACTCTGTGGACCAGGTTGGCCTCAAACACAAGAGATCTGCCTGCTTCTGCCTCCCAAATGCTGGGATTAAAAGCCACTACTACCTAGCAGTTTTGTAATTTTGTTTTGTTTGTTTGGTTGGTTTTTGGTTTTTTGAGACAAGGTTTCTTTGTAGCTTTGGAGCCTGTTTTGAAACTTGCTTTGAAGTCCAGGTTGGACTCAAACTCACAGATATCCCCGTCTCTGCCTCCCGAGTGCTGGGATTGAAGGTGGGCACCACTACCTCCTGGCAGTTCTGCAATTTTTAAAAATGCCTTTGCTATCTTGAGCTATTCAATCTTTTTTTGTTGTTTGTTTTGATATATGGAGACAATGAGAACAGTCCTCACCTTCTTAAAAAGCATGTCACTAATGGAACATCCCCCCTCTTGGCCACATGATCTAGTAATTACCCTCAAGTATGAATACCTATCTGTGAGCATCTCACACCATCCCTTGCTTTTTCATGTGAAATCATAACACAGTATTCCATGAACTCTCATGTTTTAGAAGTTCTGTATCAACACCAAAGACTGTGACATGCAGCATTTCCACTCTGCTATCAATACGGGTAATTTGAACACGCATGGGCTCTACAACCACTTACTATGAGCTTCTTTCTAGCTGGGTAACTCCTGCGGCTTTTCTGAATTGCAATTTACTTCTCTGCTATGGGGACAATTAAAGCATCTATCTCACTGCATTGCTAAAGATTAAATCTGATTATCCACTTCTAAAGAACTCAAGTCACACACTTGACTGGCACACCATAAATAATACTAGCTATTACAGATTCAAAAAGTCATAGACTAGGTTTCATATGTTGAAGTGTTTACTCTGAAATTGATTTCCCAAGCTGCCTGCTAGACACCTGTCTTTCTTTAAAATTGACACTTGATCACAGTAATTCTGTAAACGAAAACGTCATTCAAGACAAGTTCTGCCAGGCAGTGATGGTGCACGCCTTTAATCCCAGTACTCGGGAGGCAGAGGCAGATGAATCTCTGTGAGTTCGAGGCCAGCCTGGTCTACAAGAGCTAGTTCCAGGACATGCTCCAAAGCCACAGAGAAACCTTGTCCCGTAAAGAAAAAAAAAGGACAAGTTCTTATAAAAAGCTAGTAAACTGCAACCCAGAATTCAGTAGCAGGCCTGTTAGACTCCAGACAGCAAGCATGCACCCTTATTTTACATGCAAGAGTGTTCTGCTTATACAGTATGTCTGTGCAACTCCACTACACCAAGTCAACCCTGCACAAATCCCTAGGAGCACTCACAACCTCAGCTGGACAGTATTTTTCTTCCATTTCAAACTGCCATTACAGAAAACTAATTCACATTTAAGCTCAAGATCCTCTGTTAAAAACTGTAATTTCTACAAACAAAGCTCTAGTTTTTCTAGATAAGACATACTACTGGCCAATACTCATGCATTACAACAGGTTAATATGAATGATGGCTGGAGAAAAGCATTGGCTGTTCTTCCTGAGGACTGGAGTTCAATTCCCAGCACCTACATGGTAGCTCACAACTGTCTGCAACTCCATTCCAGACCCTCACCCAGACGTACATGCAGACAAAACATTAATGTACATAAAAAGTAAATCTCTAAAAAAAATTAGGGAAAAAAAGATAAACAGCTACTGTTGCAGATTTCCTTAAACAAAGGTATTGGAATGCCCAGAAAACTTAGTAGAACATTAAAAATGTTACCTAACTTACTTTCTTCAACAAACTAGTCTCTTCAACTGGCCTGGTAATGGATACTTCCTTAAAGAGTACTGTCCTAGCCTTATCCTCTAAAATGACACCACGACAGGCTGCCAATCACATTTTTAAAAGCTGGATCACTTTCTATTACACCTACATGAAAAAGTTTAAAAATCCCAAGCTTTGTCTCAAGATGAGCCATCCCAGTCCCTCCCTCAATCTTTCAAGCTCTGCTAGCTTCACATCTTCTCATTTGCTGGAATAACTTTTACTCCTCAAAACTAATCATGGCCTAGCTGTAAACTCCTACCCACCTTCCAGGTCACAGATGACATTCTGAGAGCACCCTCCAACTCCAACTCCAGCCCACAATCAGTAATGTCTGTTACACTCTCATTGTACTCTGTACTTTTCCACCGTGTTCTTCACCAGATAGTAACAAGATGCTCTTGTTTAGCATGTGGCATTTTCCATTACCATGCCTATGATGGCAAGACTGGGTATTTTGTTGCTCACCACAGTATCTCCTGTGCTTAACACATAACTACCAGTCACATGCATATCTGCCTAAAAAAGGAGGTGAAAATACAAAGATCTGGTTCAAGTAAATCCCAACTGGAAATGAAATATGTATGTAAGTTTCATCTGCTTTTGCAGAATTAGTTCAACGAGAGTGTTAGACAGCCAAATGTCTGGGACCTATACTTTTACGCTTTCACATTAAAACAAAGCTGCAACAGCCGCGGCATACTTAGGAGATCTAAATCCACTCATCCACAACCTCAAGAAAAAGCACTGTGCTTTCCTGCTCCCACTATTAGATCAGGTCTCCAGAACAAAAAAATCTGTTGAGCAAATGCTTAACAGAGTACTTAAATGAAGCCAGGCATGGTAGTGCACACCTAGGATTCCAGCACTCGGGATTCTCAAGTTCTGCAGAACTTCAAAACCAGCCTGAGAAAGAGGCCTCAAAAAGAAATTAAGCTGGATGTGATGGTGCACACCTTTTCAGGAGGCAGAGGGCAGTGGATTTCTATAGGTTGAGGCCAGTCTGGTTCACACAGTTGAGTTCCAGGACAGCCAGAGCTATGTAGATAGACCCTGTCTAAAGAATAAATGAAAGGAAGGAAGAAGAGGGAGGGAGGAAAATCACTTGTGTGGTTATGAAGGAAAATACCTGGGAAACAAAGCAAAGGAAGGATTTCTGTGCTACCTAACCACAATCACAAGGTCTATCTAATCACTTATTCAGGCTTTATGCAAGCTTAAACTGCCGTAAGGAAAACAACTAGATTCAATTAACTCTTTTGCTTTGTTTTTGGAGACAGGGTTTCTCTGTAGCTTTGGAGCCTGTCCTAAACTAGCTCTTGTAGACCAGGCTGGCCTTAAACACAGAGATCCGCCTGCCTCTGCCTCCTGCGTGCTGGGATTCAAGGTACACACCACCACCACCCGGCAGTTTCAGATAGTTAAACTTCTGCCACAGCTGCTAAGAGACAATACGTTAAAGCACTCTAAAGGAAAGATAAGAACACTGCTTTCCAAGCCATGTCTCTCCTTCCCCAGTTAAAGTATATTCAATTCTAGGCAGATGAGAACCTGGAAACCAGATTCTTCAACCTGTTAAAATTTTCTTCGGACCAGGCAGTGGTGATGCGAGACTTTAATCCCAGCACTTGGGGGGCAGAGGCAGGAGGATCTCTGAGTTTATCAGCATGATCTGCAGAGCAAATTCTTGAACAGGCTCCAAAGTTATGGAGAAACCATCTCAAAAGAAAAAAAAAGGCATTAGGAGGATAAGCAAGAACCCAGAGGAAGTACTGTCTACCTTAGTTAATATTAATACTAAAATACAATACATAGAAGCAAAAAAAAAATTGGTATTTTGACACAGGGTTTCTCTGAGTAACAGTCCTAGCTTTCTGGGAACTTGCTCTGTAGATTAGGCTGGCCTCGAACTCAGAGATCCACCTGTCTCTGCCTCCCAATTTCTGGGATTAAAAGCATGAGTTACCATCTCCCAGTGAAGCAAAATTTTTAATACTTCTCAAAATGCAGTACATGATATACCTCTGTAGAATATACAAATCAGAATACCTAATTTAAAAGTGGCAAATGGGGGCTGGAAAGATGGCTCAAAATTTAAGAGCACTGGCTGCTCTTCCAGGGTCCCGCAACCACGTGGTGGCTCAACAACCATCTATAATGAGATCTGGTGCAGCCTTCTGGCCTGCTGGCAGAACACTATATACATAATAAATAAATATAAGGGCTGGAGAGATGTCTCAGCAGTTAAGAGCACTGTGTGCCCTTCCAAAAGTCCTGAGTTCAATTCTCAGGAACCACATGGTGGCTCACAACCATCTGTAATGAGATCTGGTAACTTCTTGTGGCCTGCAGACATACATGCAATGCAGACAGAACACTGCAAACTTAATAAACCTTAATTTAAAAAGTTAAAATCATTAGAAGCAATCTCTATTAAAAAATAAATAAATCTAAAAAAAGGTCCCCCAAAAATTGGGTCGGGTAATTGTGGTGCACACCTTTAATCCCAGCAGAAGCAAAGGCAGGCAGATCACCGGACCATCCTGTGTATATAGTGAGCTCCAGGACAAGCATGGCTACACAAGAAGTCCTCTCAAAAAACAAACATGCCAAATGGGAAACAAAACTTAACAGGCAATGGGGGGTGGTGAGCAAAATGTTCAAAAAGTGATTTTTGATAATGGTCCCAGAGCTTTGTAGCAATAAAACTTGAGGACTAGATGGCAATAGTTTAGTTGGTAGAGTGCTTGCTTAGTATGCATGAAGCCCTGGATTCAATTATGGTATATACCTGTCCACGTGGGAGGTAGAAGTAGGAGGATTAAGAGTTCAAAAGTCACTCTCCGACACAAAGACACAAAATGATCTCAGGACAGCCATAAGAAACCTATCACAAAACACTGGGCAGTGGTGGTGCACATCTTTAATCCCAGCACTCGGGAGGGAGTAGCAGGTGGATCTCGTGAGTTCGAGGCCAGCCTGCCCTACAAAGTGAGTTCCTGGACAGCCAGGGTTAAAAAGAGAAACCCTGTCTCAAATAAATAAATAAATACACCCTTGAGATGTAACAATGAGGCGGGACTATGAACCCAGTAGTAACAGCTTCTTCAAAGGTTTGTCTAAATGAATTCAGTAAATCAACTTATCTTTTTAACACACCTGTAATCCCAGATATTAGAAGACAAAGGCAGGATTAACAAATGCGAGGTATATACTATATACAGAGAATTTGTCCTTTAAGAAAAGAGCCATTACATATATTGAAAAAGACAGGCTCCCTTTTACTCCAACAAAAAATAGCCTAGATGAGTCATCTTTTTTGGAGATTTGTCTACACTGGTCCCTTAACTTCGTGTAAGTTCTAGTCAAAGTGAGCCCTTGAGTCATGCATTAACAATTGCGGCCAGCATCCGGCTGAAATTCATTAGCATGAGAAAGTGCAACGCTGATAAGGACGAGGGGAACAGATTGGGCAAATGACCCAACTAACTCAACATCCAGAAACAATTGGAACAAGGGGCTGGAATACTATCAAGGAAATCGATTTTATTAATAATCTCTTATGTATATTGGCCACCCCAATGGCGAACTGCCGAGAACAGGGGCCTGAGCTCTAGGAGCCACATCTTCCGGGCGCCACCCCGCCCCCACTCACGTGGGACTCAGGCCGCTTCCCAGTCAGGTAGCCACAATCTATTCAAGTTAACTTTCATTAAACGTTTTTTGTGTGCAGAATTAGCACCTCCGTTGGTTTTAACAAAGCTCAACAAGCCCTGGACTCTACTTTCAGATGTACCCCCCCCAAAAGTGAGGGGAGGGCATTCCATTCTACGGTTTCAGGCCTGCCTTTCCCTTTCAGTTCCTACTCGTGCCCTCCGCCGACCCGAGTACCGGCTCAAAGACTTCGTTTGGCCCGCGGGAAAGGCCTCGCG
This sequence comes from Myodes glareolus, assembly GCF_982192425.1. Taxonomy (NCBI): domain Eukaryota; kingdom Metazoa; phylum Chordata; class Mammalia; order Rodentia; family Cricetidae; genus Myodes; species Myodes glareolus. The sequence goes on along the minus strand of NC_142034.1, from coordinate 71,306,303 downwards.
CCTGGCGCAGGCCCAGACTCTGAAGCAGGTGGCAGCCACGGGCAACCCGGCAATCGGCGGGGGTCTCCTGCAGACCCTCAAGTAGAAAGCGAGGCGACCCCGGTGGCCAGGCCCACACTTACGGCGTGCAGCGGTCGCTATACTCATTAGCGATTGTCTCGATGCCGCCGGCGCGGGCCACAGCGACATAGCAGCTCTGAAAGCCCAGGTCTATGCCCACCACCGACATGGCGCCGGCTACAGCTCGGGCTCGGGCCCAGGGCCGGCCGCCGACACTGCACACGGACCCCGGCGGGGTTGGCGCGTGGAAAGGGCGAGCCTCGTGGGCTGACGGGGCACCGAGGAGAGGCGGGCGAAGCCGGACGACCGTCCACGGGGATGCTCGGGTGCTTGAAGAAGACAAGCCTCCGCGGCTCAGGCCGGCTCCGGCTCCGAGGCAGCAGAGGAGGCGCCGGTCGCGGGGGCGGAGAAGATCTCGAAGGCTCTCGTTGCGACAGGAGCAGAGATGCAGCGCGAGAATTGCGCAGGAACGGAATGTTCTCGCGAGACCCCAGCTCCGACGATTTTCCTCCCGAGGCTCCTCCCCCGGAGTCGAAGGGATGGCGTCACGTCCTGGCACAGGAAACTTGGGAGGAAGTGAGAGGACGAAGGCTATGGGACGCGTAGGTGTCTACGGAGCCTGCGCAGAGAAGCACGACGCGCTGTAGCGCGCCTACCTTCCTGAAGTAGGCGAGCGGGAATGAGACAATACTTCTGAGGGCCGCGTTAGGCCCACTTCCGCTGTGTCTCGGCCTCGCGGAGGAACTTCCGGCGGTGGCTTCGCAGGTCCTCCGCGCATTTTAATGAGTCCCGGCCGTGAATGCGAGCTAGTCCTCCGGTTACTGAGGGTCCTCCGTTTCAGACTGGCTTCACGTGAAGCCCAGTGAGTGTTAAACAACGGTAACCAAGAGGAACCCACTCTTCCAGCCTGCTTTTAAGCACTCACGTCCTTAGGTCAGATGAGCTGTTCAATCATGTCCCCGAGCTGGAAATAAGGGGCCAGAAAACACGCTTCGTAGATCGGAAGGTCTGCCGAGACCAGTGGCAAATTTGCACGACTCTAATACATAGATAGCACTGGGGGGCGGGTGACAAATTTCAAGCAGGCCAGCCTCCAAGGATGACCTTGCAATTCTAACGCCTCTCCTGCCCTAGGTTTGTGATTACGGCCACGTCCCACTACACCTGGGTTAAGCTAAAGAAAGTTTAGTGACCGCCAGTTTAACTAGGGAGTTACCGAGACTTAGAGAAGAGTCTAGCTTCAAAGCATTTCTGATAATCGGCCTAGAGAAAGTGCAATCTTGAGCCACCCGGTTTCCGGTTGTTTTGAGGCTGGGGATATAACAGTGGTAGAATACTTGCATACTTAAAGCTTTGGCTTGGACCCAAAACACCACAAAATTGTAAGAATTTTGAAGTTTCACCTATTTGTGACATTTTTTTTAAAGAGATGTAAGCCTCAATAAAATGTGGTTCAGAGGCTGGAGAGATGGTTTAGCAGTTAAGAATACTTGAAGTGAGCTGGGTGGTGGTGACCCATGCCTTTAATCCCAGTACTCGGGAGGCAGAGGAAAGTGGATCTCTGTGAAACCATAAAGACTTTGAATCCCACCACCCGCAAGCTAGACACGCTCTCACCTACGCCTGTACTCCAGAACTCATCCGGTCAGAGAAGAGGTTAACCGGAGGGACTCTGACTACCAGCCTAGTCCAAAAAACTAGAGCTCCAGGTTCAGAGAGAGACCCTGCCTCCAAAAATTCCATCGGAGAGTGACAGATGACCCCTGTTGTCCCCAAGCCTCTGTCCAACAGCCCCTACTTTTACACGTGCACGCACACTCAGACACCCTGGAGTATCCCTCTCAATAGAGGCACTAAGCGAGGGATGCCAGTAAAAGGTGATGACTAAAGAGTTAATAACATAAAGGCCTCAGCCCCTGAAGTCTCCATGCAGGAAGAAGAGATACTGACCGGTAGTTAGGAGCAGGAAGGCTCCAGACCAGGGATCAACATGTTAGAACTGCTGGCAGGGATACCAACACAATAAGAACTCCCCAGAGCCCTGACACAGTCTCCACTCTGTTGTTCTGATGAAACTTCGATTCTGATCCTGTAGGGGTTGGTCTCCCCTTTCTTTTATTTCACCTAGATCGGTCCTGAGCTAATAACAATGAGAAGCTAAATGCGCAAAATGGTGGAGACAAGGAAGGCTTTTCACAAAAGAAAACGGCCATGGTATAGTGGTAAAAACTAGTAATAGATATTTAGTATGGTACGAATGTAGAGATTAGAGGACAACTTGAAGTCCTTGGCTCTCTCTTTCCACTGTGGGTTCCAGGCATTGAACTCAGGTCAGCAGGCTTGGCAAGTGCCTTTACCTGCTGAGTTTCCTCCCCATCCTGTACATTGTAAGGTCTAAAGCAAGGTTTGTATTGCTAGAGGACAAATCCAAGGGAGAGCAATCACTCAAAAAGCAAATGTCCAGGGGGCTGGAGAGATGGCTTAGCGGTTAAGAGCACTGACTGCTCTTCCAGAGGTCCTGAGTTCAATTCCCAGCAACCACATGGTGGCTCACAACAATCTATGAGATCTGGGGCCCTCTTCTGGCATGCAGGCATACATGCAGACAGAACATTGTATACATATTAAATAAACAATTTAAAAAAAAGCAAATGTCCAAGGAAATAAAGTACATTACCACCACTCTTTGAAGGAGAAGGCTCTCTGAACTCATTGCTGCCTCTGGAGGCATTTCATTCCCTAGTAACCAAAACACTGCCACCTTTTTTTTTTTTTTTTTTTAATATTATTTATTTATTATGTATACAATATTCTGTCTGTGTGTATGCCTGCAGGCCAGAAGAGGGCACCAGACCTTGTTACAGATGGTTGTGAGCCACCATGTGGTTGCTGGGAATTGAACTCAGGACCTTTGGAAGAGCAGGCAATGCTCTTAAACCTCTGAGCCATCTCTCCAGCCCAACACTGCCACCTTTAAATTTTTATTTTATTTATTTATTTATTTTGGTTTTTCAAGGCAGGGTTTCTCTTTAGCATTGGAGCCTGTCCTGGAACTAGCTCTTGTAGACCAGGCTGGACTCGAATTCACAGAAATCCGCCTACCCAAGTGCTGGGATTGAAGGCATGCACCACCACAACCGGGCTGCCAACTTTAAGTTTGCTGGTTCTCCACACTTAAGCTAAAGACGATTATTAGATGCTACCTGGAAAGGGTGATCGGGTTAAATGGAAAAAAGAAAAGCCTTTAGAAAAACGAGAACAAGCTGGGTATAGTGATACGCACCTGCAATCCCAGCAGTGAGAAAGCTGAAGCAAAAGAATCAGGAGATCAAGATTAACTTTGGCTACGTAGTTAAAAGTTTTGAAGAAAAAGTAAGATATTCAAAATAGCCAAAAGGAGCAGGGCACAGTTGTACGTGCCTGTAAACCCACACTCAAGAGATAGAGGCAGGAGGATCAGACCAGATCTAGAATAACAATAAATTCAAGACCAATTTGGACAACATGAGACAGTCTCATAAGAAAATGATAGCCAGGCCAGACGGTGGTGGCACATGCCTTTAATCCCAGTACTCAAGAGGCAGACGCAGACTGATCTCTGAGTTCAAGGCCGGCCTGGTCTACAGAGCGCGTACCAGAACAGGCTTCAAAACTAAAAAAAAAAAAAACCTTTTCTTTTTTTATTGATATTTATTGAGCTCTACATTTTTCTCTGTTCCCCTTCCTGCCTCTTCCCTCCCCCTTGAATCCTCCCCCAAGGTCTCCATGTTCCCAATTTATTCAGGAGATCTTGTCTTTTTCTACTTTCTACTTTCCTTGTAGATTATATCTGTGTGAGTCTCTCTTAGTGTCCACATTGTTGTCTAAGTTCTCTGGGATTGTGGTTTGTAGGCTGGCTTTCTTTGCTTTATGTTTAAAAACCACCTATGAGTGAGTACATGTGATAATTGTCTTTCTGTGTCTGGGTGACCTCACTCAAAATAATGCTTTCTAGCTCTATCCATTTTCCTGCAAAATTCAAGCTGTTGGGCTGGAGAGATGGCTCAGAGGTTAAGAGCATTGCCTGCTCTTCCAAAGGTCCTGAGTTCAATTTCCAGCAACCACATGATGGCTCACAACCATCTGTAATGAGGTCTGGTGCCCTCTTCCGGCCTTCAGGCATACACACAGACAGAATATTGCATACAAAATAAATAAATAAATACATGTAATTTTTTAAAAAAAAATTCAGGCTGTCATTTTTTTTCTGCTGTGTAGTACTTCATTGTGTAAATGTACCACATTTTTCTTATCCATTCTTCGATCGAGGGGCATTTAGGTTGTTTCCAGGTTCTGACTGTGACAAATAAAGATGCTATGAACATAGTTGAACACATGTCCTTGTGGCATGATTGAGCATCCTTTGGGTATATACCCAAAAGTGGTATTACTGGGTCTTGAGGAAGGTTGTTTCCTAATTTTCTGAGAAATCGCCACACTGACATCCAAAGGGGTTGTATCAGCTTGCATTCCCACCAGCAATGCAGAAGTGTTCCCTTTTCCCCACAACCTCTCCAGCATAAGTTGTCATTGGTGTTTTTGATCTTGGCCCTTCTTCCAGGTGTAAGATGGAATCTCAGAGTTGTTTTGATTTTCATTTCTCTGATGACTAAGGATGTTGAACATTTCCTTAAGTGTCTTTCAGCCATTTTAGATTCCTCTGTTTAGAGTTCTCTGTTTAGGTCTGTACTCCATTTTTTTAATATTTATTTATTTTTATTATGTGTACAATATTCTGTCTGCATGTATGCCCAAAGGCCAGAAGTGGGCACCAGACCTCATTACAGATGGTTGTGAGCCACCATGTGGTTGCTGGGAATTGAACTCAGGACCTTTGAAAGAGCAGGCAATGTTCTTAACCACTGAGCCATCTCTCCAGACCCCTCCATTTTTTTTTATTGGCTTATGTGATCTTTTGGTGTCCAATTTCTTGAGTTCTTTTTATATTTTGGAGATCAGACCTCTGTCTGATGTGGGGTTAGTGAAGATCTTTTCCCATTCTGTAGGCTGTCATTTTGTCTTGTTGACTATGTCCTCTGCTTTACAGAAGCTTTTCAGTTTCAGGAGGTCCCGTTTATTAATTGTTTCTCTCAGTGTCTGTGCTGCTGGGGTCATATTTAGGAAGTGTTTCCCTGTGCCAATGCATTCAAGTGTACTTCCTACTTTCTCTTCTGTAAGGTTCAGTGTGGCTGTCTTTATGTTGAAGTCTTGGATCCATTTGGACTTGAGTTTTGTGCATGGTGATAGATATGGGTCTATTTTCATTTTTCTATATGTTGATATCCAGTTATGCCAGCACCACTTGTTAAATATGCTTTCTTTTTTCCATTTGATTTTTTTTGCTTCTTTATCAAAGATCAGGTTTTTGAAGATGTGTGGGTTGATATCCAGGTCTTCTATTCGGTTCCATTGGTCCTCCTGTCTGTTCTTACGCCAGTTCCAGACTGTTTTCAGTATTGTAGCTCTGTAGTAGAGTTTGAAGTCAGGGATTGTGATGCCTCCAGAAGTTCTTTTATGGCCCAGTATTGTTTTGGCTGTCCTGGGTTTTTTGCTTTTCCAAATGAAGATGAGTACCGTACTTTCGAGGTCTTTGAAGAATTTTGCTGGGATTTTGTTGGGCAAAGAAAAACCTTTCAAAAGAAAAAGGAATAAAACTATAGCCAGCTGGGCAGTAGTGGCCAGTTCCAGGAAAAGCTCCAAAGCTACAGAGAAATCCCATCTTTAAAATAACAAAAGCCATGGCAGTGCACACCTTTAATCCCAGCACTCGGGAGGTAGAGGCAGGCAAATCTCTGTGAGTTTGAGGCCAGCCTGGTATACAAGAATTAGTTCCAGGTCACCTAGGGCTACACTGAGAAACTCTGTCTTGGAGAAAAAAAAGCAGAAATATTCTGAATGTCCAATAATGGTTCATTGGGATTTATTGTTATTGCTGTTTTTAGTACTGGGTTTTGAACCTAGGACTTTGCATAGTAAATGGGTTTTTTGAGTATTCCATACACCTATATATACATGACATATTCAGCCTTGATTTAAAAAATGAAACTAAGCTGGTTATGGTTGCATACACCTTTTATTGCAACACTCAATCTCTGAGACTTCAAGGCCAGCTAGATCTACATAGTGAGACCCTGCCTCTTTTTGTCTGGGCTATCCTGGAACTCAGGAAGGAAATCGTGCTGGCCTTGAACTCAGATCCACCTGAGATCTGCCTGCCTGCCTCCCAAGCACTGGAATGAAAGGCATGTACCACCGCTCCCAACCCTACAAGAGCTCTTAACAGCAGAATAATCTGTATAGCCCTACATTTTTTCAATTTATTTATGTGTATGGCTATTTTGCCTGCATATATATGTATATATATTATATATATATAATATATATTCACTATTTACATATACACATGGGTAAGTATATATGTATGTACACCATATGCATGCAGTACCCACAGAGGCCAAAAGAGGGTGTCAGAATCACAGAACTGGAGTTACAGATGGTTGTGAGCTGCCTGTGGGTGTGGGGATTCAAACCATGGTCCTCTGGAAAAACAGCTAGTGTCCTCAACCACTGAGTCTTCTTTCCAACCACATGTTACATAACTTTATGGCAATTTTTAGAAGGTTGAAGAAGTCAGGCTGGCATGGTGTTATACACCTATTGGTCCAGCTGCTTGGAAAGCTAAATCAAAAGTTTCCTTGAGGGCTAGAGAGATAGATGTTCAGGGGAGAACAAGGTTGTACTATGCAACCCTGGCTAGCTTGGAACTCACTATGTAGACAGGGCTGGTCTTGAACTCATAGATCTGTCTGTCTCTACCCCACAAGTGCTGGGTTTATGGGCAGACAGCGCAATTACTTGTGAGACCTTGTCATAAAAACAAGCAGAAAGTATTCCTTGGATCCAAGAGTTCAATGCTAGTCCAGTTAACATGGCAAAACACATCTCAAAAAAACAAAATCAGCTAACCTTTTTTTAAGGTTGGCCTTAACCTTGCTACCTCCAATTTTTCTCCTTCTTATAAGAGGAGAGACATAGCCCCTATGACTGTGTTGGTTTTGCTTATGATAGAGTCCTCTCATCTTTTTGTGTAATTTAGTACTGGGCAGAGTTCAGGCTGCCTTGCCCAAAGTGTCCCATCAATCTGAAAGATTTGCTGACCTTTAATTCCTGCTCCTGAGAGGCAGGGCAAAAGGATCTTTGTGAGTTTGAGGCCAACCTGGTCTACATAGTGAGTTCCAGGTCAACTAACCAAAGCTATGAAGTAAGTCTATTTCAATTAAAGGAGAGGAAGAGAGGTTGTGATTCTCTCTGCCTTCCTTCTATTGGAAGGCTTCTCCAGCCTTTGGCTAAATCACTAAAATAAAAAAAAAAAAGTTTTGTACCTCACCTACCTTGTTGGCCCTAGCACTATTTTCCATTTAAAATGCCACAGCCCATGCTGGCTGTGGTGATGAATGCCTTTAATTCCAGCACTTGGAAGGAAGAGGCTGAAGAATCTCTGTTGAGTCTGAGGCCATACTGGTCTACAAAGTGACCAGCCAAAGCTATTACATAGACACCTTGTCTCTAAAAACAAAAAAGGAAAGAAAGGAAGAAAATGAAAGAAAGAAGCTACAGCCCTATTAATCTTTTAAAACTATTTGTTTTTCTCAAAATAAAATGCAGCATTGGTCACAGAGTACTCATCCTGATAAAAATAGTTTCCTGGATCATCAAACTTATAGCTCAAGAGGCTATTCTTGGATATTTAAATACACAAAGTCAAGAAAAGTTATTTGAGAATTGTGAAGAATCTGAATGGCAGTGTTCCCAGAGTCTCAACTGCACAGCAGTGGAGCTCCTGGACTTGTGGTGCTAAAGGTGTTGTGATTGCAGCACAAGGCTTTTTCATCCAATAAGCATCTTGGGCATTTTAGAAATGGGAAGTTATCTGATGTTTTCTCTGGTACAGGTTAGTTCTGATTAAACTTAGTTCTAAGCAATCACCAATGATGCTTGTTTAGTTTTAAATACACGGCATTCATAAGCTACCCACCAAGAGCCTAAAGGTTCTTAGTCAATTGAGAACTCATAATCCCTCTCTACCAGGTGATCACTGGAATCCTGGCCTTTGGTCTATCATTGTGTCCTCATGAAGCTCAATACTTGAGTACTGATAGCCTTCTGGCCTCCCCCATCTCACATTGAGTTTAAAAAAGCAACTCTATGTTCTTAAATTCCAGAACTCCAGCTGGACATAGTAGCCCACACCTATAACCCAGCATTTTGAGAGGTGTGAGAGGAAGATGGTGAGTCTGAGGGCTGCCTAGGCTAATGGTAAGTTCTAGTCTAGCTAGGATATACAAGGAGATTCTGTCTAAAAATAAAAAGGCCAACTGGTTAAGAAAAGTAATCCCAATACTCAGGAGGCAGAGGCAGGCAGCTCTCTGTGAGTTTGAGACCAGCCTGGTCTACAGAGTGAGTTCCAGGACAGCCAGAGGTACACACAGAGAAACCCTGTATCAAACAAAGAAGAAAGAAAGCAGTCAAGTATAGTTTAGTCTCCTGTTGTTTTTACTAAGGCATTTTCACATTGGGCTTGTCTGGTATAAAAACTGGGCTGAGGTCCTTCTGTTGCTAGATTTCTTGCCTGGCATGCACAGAACCCTGTGTTCTTTCCCTAAGCAACTACAAAAACTGACTTCAATGTTGTATTCTCTGACCCTACCACATAGTCACCATCCACTATGCAGTGAATGTGAGGCCAGCCTGTGCTACATGAAACACCACACCACCAATAACAGCAATAAATATGGTCCAGTTCCATCCCTTATTGGTGACATCCTTAGATCATTATTCAACTCTATCAAACTGTCTTCTTCCTTAGCAGCACAATACATCACTGAGTCCTTCCCCAAAAACCACACACTCTTGCCCTTGTTCAGGCTGCTCCTCCTACACATCTGCTCCACAGTGTCATTAACAGTCGCTGTCCTTTGCCTCCTCATGATCCTAAAACACTGGGTGACCTTTGCACAGACTTCTGCGGGCCTCAGAAGCTGATAGGATCAAATTTAACTCTAAGCCCCTTGATCACCAATAATTTTCCTGGCATGAGTCACAATCTCTTTATCCATCCTCGTCTTAGCCAGCCCCAGGCTGGGACTTCTTCCATCTCCAGCAGCTGACATCCCAACTCTACTCCAGTTCTGTCTGTTGACCTGTCAGCTGACAGCAGAAACTGCTCAGCCCAGCTGCCCCCGACCCACTATCTAATTAGCAACCACTATCTAATTCCTACAATTTGAAGTTTCTGGACCGTTTTGAATTTTGATGCTCAGACTCGTCAGGATTCAGCAGATCCTGGGCTGATTTCCATCTGGCTAGAACACAGTTCACTTGTCTCGGAACACTTTTTGGTTCTTACTTAATAACAATGATTTTTAGGGCCTTTTGACCCCTATAACAGACTCACTTCCAGAATTCCTCAGAAAATATGAGTAAGGGGCCTTGCTCAGTGGTAGAACATCTACCCAACATATAGGATGACCCATGTCTAATCTCTAGCATTGGGAGAAGAAAAAGCAACTCAGAGAGTTTGAAATTTGATACAAGATTAGTTTTATGTGGACTAGCTGCAAGTTCATGTGGCTCTCTGCCCAGACATTGCTTCACAACCAAAGGAGGACCATTTATTTTCTTGTTGTCATCTAGTTAATGTTCAAATGCAGTGTGAGTTCAAAATCTAAATATATCCCAGATGATTACAGCTTAACACTTGGACAGCAGCAGCACACGCCCTAACTTGGTCTCTAGGGAATGACGCAGGAAACCAGCTATAGTTAAAGGCAAGAGCAGAAACCCACAGCAAAGATGTGATAACCTGAACTCCCTGAGAGCATCAAGAGTCTTTCTACAAGTCAAAGGCAACGCCTCCAAAGGAAAAGATGGCCTGACAGCATCCCAAAGCAGCTTCTACTTCATATGGTAAAGTAATAAGCGCAAGAACATCTGTGTTCTTGGAATGTTTTGAAAAGTAAATAAAATAAAGAAGCTATTTGGCAAGAGAAGAAATGCAATAGAGTCATTTTCCTTCAAAAATGGATAACTGAAGCTGGGTGTAGAGGCACAGAGCTGTGATCCCAGATTTGAAACTATGGAGGCTGGAAGATCAGAAGTTCAAGATCAACTCCAGCTACATAGCAAGTTCAAAGTCAGCCTGTAATATTAGCTACACACACACACACACACACACACACACACACACACACACACACAATTATCTTTTAGGAATAAATACTCTGTAGCCTGCTAAAGATGGATATTTATGCCATTTCCACCAATGTCAAAGGTTTCTTTATTTCAGATTAGGGGAGGCCTGGAGAGATGGCTCAGTGGTTAAGAGCACTTGCTACTCTTCCAGAAGACTCGGATTCATTTCCCAGCACCCATGTCTGTCTGTAATTCTAAGATCTGATACCCTCACACAGATATACATGCAGACAGAACACCAATGCACAGAAAAAAGGATAGCAGAACAAACCAGAGAAAGCCAGCAGGTAGGTGGTGTTCTTCTGTGGTGTCTGTCTCAACATCCTGCCTTGAGTTCCTTCCTTTGCTTCCCTGTAACTTGTAAACCAAATAAACTCTTTTCTCCCCAAGTGGCTATTGGCCATGGTGTTTATCACAGCAACAGGAGAGCACACTAGAATAAGTAGCCCTGACTGACTTTGAACTCATGTACCGAGAATGATGTTGAACTCCGATCTTCCTGCCTTCACTCTTCAAATGTTGGGTTCACAGGAGTGCCACCACACTACCAAAAGTTGTTCATTAGTTGGCTTCTTTGTTTTGTGGCAGTTCAGTATAGCTCAGGCTAGCTTTGAATTTGCTTCTGTGCAACACCCTGGAACCTTGGTCATCACTCAGTACAGCAGAGGTGAAGGAGTTATCTTGGGATAAGGTGGGAGGTCTCTGTAGGGAAGCAGTTTCTGCTGTTAAACATCAAAGAAGAGGAAGCTACTCTCTGTACAAGCTGTCAACATTTGAACACATACTGAGGAAGGCTTTGCCAATTCCTTGAGCATGACCCAGAGAGGATTTTGCTAATTAACAATGGGTCTGAGGCACTAGGGTTCTTAACGTGGCCCTATTCATGTCAACAATGTGCATTCACTGACGACTTTATAGGCCTCTCCACAGGGAGGCAAGATGGTTCAGTGGAAAGGAACTAGCCTGATAGTTCGAATTGAGTCCCTGAGAGCTATGCAATGGAAAGAGAAAACTAACTCCAACAAGCTGTCCACTAACCTCCATGTACACGCTATATCTTTTTTTTTTTTTTTTTCGAGACAGGGTTTCTGTGTATAACAGCCCTGGCTGTCCTACAAATTATTTTGTGGGCCAGGCTGACCTCAAACTTACAGAGATTCACTTGCCTCTGCCCCCCAAATGCTGGTATTAAAGATATGAGTCACCACACTCAGCTTGCGAAAAACATATTTATTTTTATTATTATTATTATTATTTATTTTTTTGAGAGTTAGTCATTAGAGTCATCCAATTCTCTCAAGGGAGTAGGTTGAGAGACCCTAGATATTTCCCACCATTTCCCTGCTCTGGCCTCAAGACTCCATATGTCGTGCGCTCCCTAGACTGCATCACCAGTTTTGACTCAATCAGGGCCAACAAAAGACAATATAGATACATTCTAGCAAGAAGACCACTTGGTTTGAGGATCCTAGTACTTCTAACCCAAAGTCTCTTTCTTGACTCTTCTCTTCCTTCATGCTTTTGTTTCTTTCTAAAAATAATTTTATTACAAATTATGTATGTACACTATGTTCATTTGTGGGTATGTGTGGGTGAGTGCAGGTGCCTGGGGAGGCCGAAGGCCTCAGATCTCCTAGAGCTAGACTGAGATTGAGCTTCCTGATGTGAATACTGGGCTTTAATCAGGGTCCTCTGGGAGAATAGTACTCTCTCTTAAATGCTGAGCCATCTCTCTAGGCCCCTTCCCCTTTCTTCTCTTTTGTTTTGCTTTTTTGTTTGTTTGAGACTGGGTATGTAGCCTGGCTGGCTATATGTAGACCAGGCTGGACTTGAGCTCAGAGATACACCAGTCTCTGCTTCAGAGTGCTGAGATTAAAGACCACATGCCCAGACCCTGCTTGTTTTTTAAAATAAGGTTGTCCTAGTCATGGTTACTACTGTTGTGATGAAACACCATGACCAAAAGCAACTTGGGGAAGAAAGGGTTTATTTGGCTTCCATATCCTGAATCACAGTCCACTAAAGAAAGCCAAGGCAGGGCAGGAGTTGATGCAGGAGGAGCCATGGAGGAGTGCTACATACTGGCTTGCTCCCACGGCTTGCACAGCCTGCTTTCCTTTTCTTTCTTTTCTTTTCTTTCTTTCTTTTCATTTCATTTTATTTTACTTATTTATTTTTTGACAAGGTCTCTCTATGTAGTTCTGGCTATCCTGTATTTTGATATATAGACCAGACTGGCCTTTAACTCAGAGAGGTCTCACAGAGGTCTGCCTCTGCCTGTGAATGCTAGGATTAAAAGAACACCACACCATGCCTAGCTAAATTGGCTTTCTTACAGAACCCAGGACCACCAGCCAAAGGGTGGCCCCACCCACATCAATCACTAAATAACAAAATGTTCTACAGGTTTGTCTATAGCCCAATCTAATGGAGACAAAGGTCTTACTTAGAATCCTTGACTGGTTTGCAATTTCTGTGTACCTCAGGCTAGCCTGGAGCTATAATGAATGCCCCTCCAACCTTCACTTCAGGAGTGCTGGGGCTACAAGCCTATAGTACTACCACACCCAGCCTTCTTTTCCAATTGTTTTTCTTTTTTTTTAATATTTATTTATTTATTTATTATGTATACAATATTCTGTCTGTGTGTGTGCCTGTAGACCAGAAGAGAGCACCAGACCCCATTACAGATGGTTGTGAGCCACCATGCGGTTGCTGGGAATTGAACTCAGGACCTTTGGAAGAGCAGGCAATGCTCTTAACCTCTGAGCCATCTCTCCAGCCCCTCAATTGTTTTTCTTTAATGGGTGTTGAGCATATGGAGCTTAGAAGAGAAATCTTTGGGAGTCAGTTGTCTCCTATCTTGCAGGTCCTGTGGATCAAACTAAAAGTCATTAGATTGGACAGCAAATGCCATTTCACCAGCTCTCTTTATATAATACTTTATATGTAGCCCAGGCTGACCACAAACTCACCATGTTCCTGCCACCGAAGCCTAATGAATGCTGGGACTTCAGCTATGGATCACTACACCCAGCCAAAAGCATTGGAATCAATTACTTCTTTATAAATAAACTCCCGGCACCAGCCCACAACACTACACACACACTTGTGTTCTCTCTCTCTCTCTCTCTCTCTCTCTCTCTCTCTCTCATTCTCCCTATGCATTGGCTGCCTCTTGGCTCTAAACTATGTGCAGGGCCAGCTCTACACAGGAATAAAAACACAAAACTCAGGCTCTGGCTGGCCTGGAACTTGGTTATGTGAAGTACAAAAAAAAAAACCATAAAATTTTGCCCCTACCCCCCCAAAAAGTGAGCTTCAGTGAGAGGCCCTGAGTCAATCATCTTAGATTAGTCAAACTGGTTTGGTCAAGTAGAACTGGGGGTACAGGGTCAGCTACACTAAGTTTTGCCATCAAGAGCTAGAAATAGAAGCCCCGCCTCCCCAAAATTCTCACAGTGATGTTAAGGAGAGAAAAGATGCACACAGGGTTCCAGCTAGCTAAGCAATCTAGACAGGCCCAGGCAGGCTTTGAAAAAAGCACAGATGGGATGAGGACTTGGACTTTCCTAACGTTAGAGGGAGTGTCAGAGGTGACAAGTACAGACTGGGGCTTTGGAAGGAGCAGGGCAGACTTGATCTGAGAGGAAATAAAGAAGGACATTGAGACTCAGGAGCAGGGGGTTGGGGGATGGCATCTGCCCTGAAACAGCCTTTCACTGCAGCCCACAAATAAAAATTATGAGGTGCTTGGACTTGTGGTGGAACACCAAAGTAGGACCCAGGAAGCCTTAGGGAATTAAACAAAGGAAGATGCTGGAATGGGGGTCAAGGCCCTGAGCTTAATCACTGCCAACAAGATTGTTCCTGTTGATAATGGGTTCCTTTTTCATGCTTCTTAATCTACCTACCTTTATTTCTTCCTTTTTTTTCTTCCTTCCTTCCTTCCTTCCTTCCTTCCTTCTTTGTTTCCTTTCTTGCTCCCCCCTTCCTTTTTTGAAGGTTCTCATTGTAACAAGCCCCCAGACCTTAGCACAACTGACTCCATGATGGAAGTGCCATTCAGGTTCCCATCATGTAGACAGCACTACCTACCAAAAACTAAAACAAAAACCTAATCCACCAGAGTCCATATAGTTCTGAGAAAGTCTCTCAATGTACTAACCTTACTTTTTAGCATCTGTAGTTCTGTTTATAACTAACTGTTAATATTAACTGAAGCGTGTCTAACTAGAACATGTTTTTTTGTGCTTAAAAAAATCCTGAGAAAGGCTCCTGAAACACCCAGTGTAGTAGTCAACTGGTTAATAAAGACTTTCTGTTGGCTTAAACTCATGTCTGTGCAGTTCTACTCCATAACACTCAAGTATTCCAGGCTGGCCTTAAACTCAGTATGTTTCCAAAGATGGCCTTGAACTCCTGATTGTCCTACCTCTACCCTCTAAATGCTGAGTCACAGTTCCATGCCACCAGTCTCAGAAAAAGAAGAGGAAGAGGAAGAAAAGGAAAAAGATTTTCTTTGTAGGTTAACTTAATTACTTTAAATAATAAACGAAAGCCGGGAAGTTGTGGCACGTGCCTTTAATCCTAGCACTCGGGAGGCAGAGGCAGGTGGATCTCTGTGAGTTCAAGACCAGCCTGGTCTACAGAGAAAGTTCTAGGACTAGCTCCATAGCTACAGAGAAACCACGCGTCGAAAAACCAAAAAAAAAAAAAAAAGAGTTTGTTTGGGTTTTTTTGAGATTTATTTGTTTATTATGTATACAGTAGTCTGCCTGCATGTATGCCTGATCTCATTACAGATGGTTGTGAGCCACCACATGGTTGCTGGGAATTGAACTCAGGACTCCTGGAAGAGCAGTTAATGCTTTTAACCGCTGAGCCATCTCTCCAGTCAAGTTTGTTTGTTTTTAAAGACTATTTGTATATTATATATACAGTTTTCGGCCTGCATGTATGCCTGCAGGGCAGAAGAGAGCACTGGCTCTCAGTACAGATGGTTGTGAGCCACCATGTGGTTACTGGGAATAGACTCAGGACCTTTGGAAGAACAGTCAATGCTCTTAACCTCTGAGCCTTCTCTCTATCTCCTTGTTTGTCTACAGAGACAGGGTTTCTCTGTAGCTTTGAAGCCTGTCCTGGAACTAGCTCTAGTAGACCAGGCTGGCCTCAAACTCACAGAGATTCACCTGCCTCTGCCTTCTGAGTGCTGGGATTATAGGTGTGTGCCATCACCGCCTGGCAATATCCTGTCTTTAAAGTTACAAATTAAATAAATAAAATAAGGCATGGAGAGTCACTTCTGTAATTCTATTACTTCAAAGACTTTGGGCAGGAATATTGCTGAGTTCAAGGCCAACCATGGCTACATTTCATGCCCATCTCAAAATAAATTGTTCCTCCCTTGGAATTTCTTCTACTCTTGGGAATTCCTTCTTACTTTTCCTTAACAGATCTCCTTAGCTAATTAATTAATTAATTATGATTTTTTCTTTTTTTTCTCACCAGACAGGACTTCTCTGTATAGCCCTGGCTGTCCTGCAACTCACTCTGTAGATCAGACTGGCCTCAAACTCACAGATCCACCTGCCTCTGCCTATGGAGAGCTGTGATTAGAGGCATGCACAACCATCATAAACCTGCATAAATTTCAAAAGTAAATAAAACAGGTACTAGAGAGATGGGTAGCACGTAAGAGTTCCAGGCCAGTCTGGTCTATATTAGTGAGTTCCAGGACAGCTTGGTCTATATTAGTGAGTTCCAGGACAGCCCAGGAACTCACTACAGTTCCAGGTAGAGAGACCGTTTCAAAAATAAACAAACATGAACCCAAGCATAATGGCTCATGCCTATAACCCTAATGCTTGAGAGTGGGAGGCACAGACCAGTGAATCATCCATGAGTTTGAGGACAGCCTTGTCTAGATGTGAGTTCCAAGTCAGTCGAGTTTGCATAGTGAGACCCTATCTCAACACACACACACACACACACACACACAGAGAGAGAGAGACAGACAGAGAGAGAGAGACAGAGACAGAGACAGAGACAGAGAGAGCAGACGTTTAACTAGACAGAAAAAGCCCTCCAGCTTATTGCAAATACAAACTATTCCTCAAATGATTGAATCAGCCTGTTCTGGTGCCCTGCTGACCTGTGACAGACCAGACACAGACACTCCAAATTCCCATTCCCTGTCTCATAAACTGTATAAACCACTAGCTGAACTGTTTGTCCTTGAAAGTGGCTAGACTTGGAGATAAATATTTCCTGTTTGGCTAAATGACTGAGACTCCCCTGAGAATGAAACATCTGAGTTGGTGATATCCACTGAAAAAGAATGTGTTGACTACCCCAGAGCCAGCTTGGAGGCTACAGTGATCCTTTCCTCTATGAACCCCAGACCTAGCACATGTCAAAGTATGAGATCCTTGCCCATCTAGTGTTAGTAAAGCTTCAGAAATCTATGTACAATGGAAGATGATATGCATCTTCTCCCAAATGAATTTCTCCATGAAGAAAGCAGTTGTGATTTAAAATAGATTTATTGTATGTTATTTGTATGAGTATTTGCCTGGATGACATATGTATACCACACACATGTGCATGCAGAGTCCAGAAGAGGGGTTTGAAAGACTTGAAACTGGAGTTACAGGCGGTTGTGAGCCACAATGTGGGTGTTGGTAACCAAACCTAGATCCTCTGCAAGAGCGAGAAGTGCTCTTAGTCGCTGAGCCATCTTGACAGTCTGTGGTTTTTGTTTGTTGTTGTTTTTTTTTTTTTTTTTTTTTTTTAAATATTTATTTATTATGTATACAATATTCTGTCTATGTGTATGCCTGCATGCCAGAAGAGGGCACCAGACCCCATTACAGATGGTTGTGAGCCACCATGTGGTTACTGGGAATTGAACTCAGGACCTTTGGAAGAGCAGGCAATACTCTTAACCTCTGAGCCATCTCTCCAGTCCCTGTTGTTTTTTTTTTTAAATAAAAGACTGTCAGAGCCAGGTGGTGGTCATACACCTTTAATCCCAGCACTTGGGAGGCAGAGGTAGGCAGATCTCTGTGCGTCTAAGGCCAGCCTGGTCTACAGAGTGAGTTCTAGGACAGCCAGGGCTATGTTGGGAGATCCTGTCTCAAGAAACAAAACACAGAAACAACAAACAAAAAAAGACTCACAGAGATTCTAATTAGACTAAAGTCCTCACATCGCCGGGCTCACATCACCTTGGAGAGGGTGCCCAGTGAGATGCACAGACTGGGAATGGAATGTAGGTCTTCACGTACCATATTCCAGATTTGGTAGATAAAATGCTTGAAGTTGGCCATCCTAGCCATGAGAAATCAGTGGCGGCTTCTGGTTTCAGCTAGTTTTTCTCTTCTGCATGACGGATCGAATGGTTTGACTGAGAAAACCCTGCTTCACAGTGTCGGGCAGCTCTCTGCTTTTGCCTGGATCTGGACATTTTCCACGCACAGCTCCTACAGAAAGTTCCTCTTTCAGCATGAAAGGTGTGTCTTTTTAGTTTTGTTGGTCAGCATTTATTTTCTGACATGTTCCTATACTTTTCCTCATTCTAGTGACCCGTTACTTATGGAACCTCATGCCTCACTATAGGCAGACTGAGAGTTCAAGGCAAGTCTGGCCTACCAACCCAAATTCTGTATAAAAACAAACTGTTTTAATCCCAAGATTCAGAGAGCAGAGGCAGGCAGATATCTATGAGCACACACACACACACACAAAAACAAAAATTGGGCTGGACATATAGCTCAATTGGTTGAGTTCAAGTCCTAGCAACACCCCAGCTGAAAACCATTGCTCACAACTATAATTATGACACTTTAGAGGTAGAAGCAGCAGAGTCAAAATTTCAAGCTTATTCTTAGCTATGTAGTGAACTGGAAACCAGTCTGGACTGTGTATATGTCCTTTTTTGGAGTTTATTTATTTTTTGGTTTTATTTATTTTTCATTTATTTTATTTGTTTATTTTTGTAGATAGGTGTTTTGCCTGAATATATGTCTGTGTATAACATGTGTACAATGCTACTAGAGACCAAAACAAGTTGTTGGTTCCTCTGGAACTAAGGTTACAGTGAGTTGTGAGGTTGGATATTCAGGTGTTTGGAATGGAACCCTGGTCCTTTGGAAGAGTAGCCAGTGCTCTTAAGTGCTTACCCATCTCTCCAGTACCTAATTCCTAATCTTACTGCCAAATGTTGAGATTATAAACCTGTGCCACCACACCCAGCTCTGCAGACAAGTTAAAGATCCTGAACTCTATCATGATGCTTTGTGATTGTGTGGGCCCCCCCAAGAAATGTCCTTTTCCCAAGGCCAGGCAATTAGACAAAAGCCCCCATTCTTTCAGAGGCTTGGAGAGAAAGTTCCTCCATGCTAAAAAGGGAGTCACTCTTCTTATCTCTGGCAAGAGGAATTTTTGGCTCTTCCCTTAACATAGGTATGTGGTACCCATTAACTTGTCAAGGTCAATGCTAGACTCTAGGAGTTATGGTAAAAATAAAACGGCTCTGTTCCCCGAAAGACTGCAGTGGGCAGCAGTCGCTGCACCACAGTGGTCATGAAGGCAGCCAGTCCCAGGCAGGGAGCCCCAATCGGCCTGTGGGCCATGAGGGCCAGTGGATCCTAGGCAGGGAGCCACATGGTAGGTGAGAGATCTAGATGGAGCAGCCAGTCCCATGAGGAGCCGCAGTCACAGCGGGTGAGAGATGGATGGGTATGTCATGCAGAGTGAGGTTGGATATTTATTTAGTGGATTATGGAAGGGAAAGGAGCAGAAAGAGAGGCAGAGAGAGAGAGAGAAACAGAGAGGGTGGGGGAAGGGGAGAAGTGGGGAGAAGGGGAGAGGCAGAAGATGCCTCTTTGGGAGAGAGACAAAAAGGGAAGAGAGCTCAGCAGAAGATCCACCTGCCTAGGCCTTGGACAGGGAAGGAGTGGGCGGGGCTTCTCTATCTCTCTTTCTCTCTCTCTCTCTCTCTCTCTCTCTCTCTCTCTCTTTCTCTTTGGTTTTTCGAGACAGAGTTTTGCTGTAGTTTTAGAGCTTGTCCTGGAACTAGCTCTTGTAGTCTTGTAGACCAGACTGGCCTCAAACTCACAGAGATCTGCCTACCTCTGCCTCCTGAGTGCTGGGATTATAGGCATGTGCCACCACTGCCCAGCCTAGCAGGGCTTGTCTCTTAAAGGGACAGGACAGATCATTACACTAGGCCCCCTCAGTCACAAGCCCCCACCCCACCCAGCTCATAAGTCCCCTTTCTCTGGCTCCCATTTAACCTTGGAAATCTTTGCCCTGCCATTCTCCTTGCTTTCCTGGGAAGCAGTTATGGCAATTTGAAATGAACTTTTCCCCTTTTCACCCAAGGAATGGCTCTTTTGGTTTATTTCTTGTACCCATTTTCACTCCATGATCACTCTGTGAAATATCTCACAGCAGAAGGATGCATTGTAACTTTAGGACTCTGAGGAGCATGAGCAGCTGCAACTAAAGAGACTTGGTTATAACCTTCAGTGTATTTTGTTTCCAAGGCTCTCCTAGAAAGTGGAAAGCCAGGCATGGTGGTGCATGCCTTTAATCCAGCACTCAGAAAGCAGAGTCCTCAGGAATTCAGCACTCTGGAAACAGAGGCACACAGACCTCCGTGAGTTCCAGGCCAGAAGGGGCTACAGAGTGAAATCCTGCCTCAAATAAAATAAAACAAGGAAGGAAGTAAAGAAAGTGACTAAAGCAAGCAGATCTCACTTTCACTCAAGGGAGTTTCAGGTCCCACTCCATCCTCTAAAACCCAGAGTGCCTCATTTAGATCCTAAGGCCCGAGGGATATGCCATGTTCCTTTTGCCTGCCACTGCTATTTATTTATTTATGTTAACAGGTTTTATTCATTTAATTAATTAATTAATTAATTAATTTCCTTTCTTTCCCCCCCCCAAACAGGGTTTCTCAGGGTAGCTGTGGCTGTCCCAGAACTCGCTCTGTAGACCAGGCTGGCCTCAAACTCAGAGATCCACCTGCCTCTGCCTCCCGAGTGCTGGGATTACAGGCATGTGTCACCACTGCCCAGCTTGAAGGTTCTTGAAATTATAGCAACCAGTTGTAAAAAAGAATGAAAGGATTAAAATAGCCAATTTAAAACTATGCTATCAACCTTGAGGGAAAAGACTGGCCCTGAATTCTAGAAACAGTAGAATGACTTCCCCTCACATCTTTTCAGCTATCTACATATCGATCAATTGATCGAACTATTTATTTTTGAGGAAAGATCTATGTTCTGGAACTCACTCTGTATACCAGACTGGCTTCGAACTCGCAGAAATCCGCCTGCCTCTGCCTCCAGAGTACTGGGGATTAAAGGCATTCACCACCACTGCCCTGCTTTAGAATTTTTTTCCCGAGACAGGGTCTTATATAACCCAGGGCTAACCTCAATGTTATTTTATAATTGAAGATGACCTTGAACTCATGATCCTCCTGCTTCTACCTTCCAAGTGCTAGAAAAACAGGTGTTGTTAATCCCATCCGGCACTACCACAATTTTCAACCAAATTTGAAGCACACTTGATCTTATTGGGGGTTCAGCAACTGTTTCCTAAACTGGGTTAAACAGAGCAGCTCAGGAATTTATTTCTTGGCCACCTTTTAAGGAGCAAAATCACAAGTAGTTGCAAAACAGGTTTACAGAAGAGAGACAATGGGGCAGTAAGAAAGCAGATCTCAAAAAATCCGTGAGATTAGGGATGGCCAGGGAGGATCAGGGTATTCTCAAAAACCAGTCAAGGTCATGGGTTGAGGCAAGTCTGACTCCAAGAAACAGACTTAAAAACAGCCACTCAGCTCTTATAGTAAATGGAAACTTTTTACTTATTTTGGTTTTTCCAAACAGGGTTTCTGTGTGTAGCCTTGGCTGTCCCAGTACTCACTCAGTAGACAAGGCTGGTCTGCCTCTACATCCCTAGTGCTGGGATTAAAGGCATGCACCACCACTGCCCAGTTAAGACTTATCTTTAAAAAGTGTGAAAAACTGGAGTTGGAGAGTTGGCTCATTGTTTAAGAGCATTCACTGCTCTTACAGAAGATGTGGGTTCAGCTTTCTGCACATCATTCGTTAACTCCCATTGCACAGCATGTTGCCCTCTTCAGACCTCCTCCGCACCTGGCATGCACACAGGTGATGCACATACATACATACATGCAGGCAAAACATTTACACACATTTTTAAAAGTCTAATAAATAGCCAGGCTGTGATGGCTCATGCCTTTAATCCCAGCATTCAGGAGAGAAGGGCAGGTGAATCTCTGTGAGTTCAAGGCTAGCCTGGTCTACAAAGTAAACTCCAGGACAGTCTGTTTCACAGAGAAACCCTGTCTCAAAAAAGAAAAAAAGAAATTTAATAAATAAAAAACAGACGAATACTGGTCCAAACAGATTTTTTTGGTAAAAAAACAAACAAACAAAAAACAGACTGATCCCGTCATGGTGATGCACACCTCTAATTATTTTGTGGTTTTTGGCTTGAGGGGCCTTGAGAGAGGGTTTTTGTGAGTAGCCCAGGCTGTCCTGGGACTTGCTGTGTAGATCAGCCTGTTCCTGCCTCCAGAGAGCTGAGATTAAAGGAGCAGGACACCAAAGCCCGGCTTTTTTGTGTTTTGTTTGTTTGTTTTGAGTCAGAGTTTTACCTCAGCCTCGAGAATGCTGGGATTACAGGTTTTCTGAACACTACACAATTCCACCCTTCAAGGCCCTAATCATATTCATATTAAACACAAGGCACACATTATATAACACACCAACCAGTGGCCACCCATCACCCCCGCTGTTCGGATGAGCCCGTCTGGCTCCGCCCACGGCCCTGGAGGTATGAAGGCTCCGCCTCACCCTCCGGAGTTTCCCAAAAGCCCGTGCGGCAGGCTCCGGCAGCTCCAAGATGGCGACTCCCATGCATCGGCTCATAGCTCGGAGACAAGCGTAAGTGAGACGCCCAGTGGGTTCTGCGGGAGGGCTGAGGGGTGTGGAGACGCCGGTCCGCTCCGCTAGCTAGTGAGCTGCCGCGGGCCGCGAGCCTGAGCGGGCCCTAAGAGTCTGAAATGGGTCAAAGAGTTATTCGCTGGATGGTTTATATTTCTCTATCTGCCTCAGACGTTTGTCAAGGGTAGCCTGGATGCGTGATCCCACACCTTCAACTTCCGAGGACTCAAACTTTTTCCCACTTCTGTCTCTGCAGCATTCCTCGTCTCCTTCCTAGAAATAAGCCTGTCTACAACGCCTTTACTCGTTTCCCATCCACCGTCTCACGTTCTTCGGTTCCCTCCTTCAATAAATATCAATTCTTTTTGTAACTACCGCTCCATGCCAGAATTTCAGCGTGAAGGTGTAAGGACACGCAGCTTGTAGTCTAATTGTGGAGCCAGTTGATACTCTGAACAAGTACAGCTGGTGGTTTAAAAAGCTTTGTCGAAAATAAAAGGCTGTGAGGGAAAAGAGGGAAAGAGCCTCTTCAAGTTAGTTGGACTGGAAAGACATTAGTGGAGGAATGACATTTGAACACAGATGAAGACAAACTGAAAGGCATAGAAAGACCGGGTCACCAGAGGGTTGGGAAAAGAATAGACAGTGGTATTGCTTTGAGACTGTGCGAATGTTTTTGTTTGTTTTGTTTTTTGTTTTTGTTTTTGTTTTTTTGCTTGTTTCTAGTGAAAGGTAACTAGCCTGTTAAAGTTAATAAATTTCCACTTTTATTTAATTTCTCTTTTATCTGGTAAAATTTTTGGGAACTTGATGACCTATAGCAGGCAAACATTTCATTTAATTTCCCTTACTCTCACTCTTGTGTTTTGTTTTTGGTTGGTGTTTCGAGACAAGGTCTTTCCGTGTTTGCCTGGCTGTCCTGGAACTCTGTAGCTGACTGGCTGGCCTCTTAACTCAGAGGTCCTCCTGCCTCTGTCACCCGGGTGCTGGGCTTAGAGGAATGGGCCATCATCTCCCGGGTTAAATTGTAATAATTTAAACATGAGACTTCACATGGGAAAGGGGAGTCTGAGATGAACCTGTATTATCTGTCCTTAGCAGACCTGTTATTCCACTTTCTTTTGTCATTGGGCACAATGGTTATCTTGTAGTAATTTAGGGTTTTTTTGGGGTTTTTTGTTTGTTTGTTTTTCAAGAAAGAGTTTCTCCACGTAGCTTTGGAGCCTGTCCAGGAACTAGCTCTTGTACACAAGGTTGACCTCGAACTCAAAAGAGATCTGCCTGCCTCTGCCTCCCGAGTGCTGGGATTAAAGGCTTATGCCGCCACCACCACCCAGTTTATCTGGTAGTTCTTAAGAATTAAATTCTTGCTGGGTGGTGGTGATATCCCAGCACTCGGGAGGCAGAGGCAGGCTTTTTTGGGTGGTGATGGCACACGCCTTAATTTCAGTATTCAGGAGGCAGATCTCTTGAGTTATTTACTGAGCTACTTCCAGGACAGCCTGGAAACCCTGCCTCAGAAAGAACTAACTGGTGGAAGTACATTTACCCTCAGGGCCATCTCCCTGCCTGTTGAGCCTTTGTTTTGCCACACTATCTTTTTTTTCTCTTTATTCATCAGTGAATGTTTATATTTTATATTCAAAGAGCCCTATTCCTCACTACATTCACTGTCCATACAATCTATTTTCTAGGGCCTTATTAGACTTCTTGAATGCAGGGATAGTCAGAGCAGTAAGTATGGAGGGAGACTGGAATGGTGATAATATATATGTAATAAGATGGACTGGGAGTGTAGCTCACTTGGTAGAGTCTTAGCCTAGCAAGTGCAAGGTTTTAGGATTGATCCCCAACATATGGGAGGAATGCAAGATGATCAGGAATTCATTCGATTCAAAGAAAGAAAGAAAAAGGAAAAAGGAAGGAAAGAAAAGGAAAGAAGGGGTTCAGGCATAGTTTTGATCCTAGCACTTATTTCAGAGCTAGCCGGATCTACATAGGAAATTCCATACCATTCAAGGCTGTATATTTTAAGAATGCTAAATTAAGTTACTAGGGTCCCATTTTACCCTTTCTCTCTCTTAAACTTGTTCTTTTGGTTCCAGACTTAGACTATTTCAGTGATAAGATGGCTTTTCAAGACAGGGTTTCTTTGTGTAATAGCCTTAGCTGTCCTGGAATTCACTTTTGAAGACCTGACTGGCCTGTCTCTTTCTCCTGAGTACCAGGATTAAAGGCGTGCGCCATCAAGCCTGGCAAGACCTCATCTTAGCAATGTGGTCCTCACCTGCTGTGGGGTCATGTGACAATGGCATGTTGAGTTTCTCAAACCACCAAAAGTTAATGGGAAACTGAAAGAAAAATACTGTTTATGGAACCAATACCTGCTGGCTTTTGACAAAAGCTGTTATTTGTTAAAAACCTGACTATGGGACCAGATATGGTGGATCATGCATGCTTTTAATACCATCATTCAGGAAGCAGAAGCAGGTGGATCTCTGTGAGTTCAAGGCTAGCCTGGTCTACATAGCAAGTTCCAGATCATCCAGGGCTATATATGAGACCCTATCTCAAAAAAAAAAAAAAAAAAAAAAGAAAGAAAGAAAGAAAGAAAGAAAGAGGAAGAAGAAAACAGCTGAGTGTTTTCTAGTAAAAGGTCAGGAGACTTGCCAAGCAGTAGAGTGAGTTCCAGGACAGCCAAGGCTGTTACAGAAACCCTGTTGAAGAGGGAGCTTAATTGTGTGTGTGTGTGTGTGTGTGTGTGTGTGTGTGTGTGTGTGTGTGTGTGTAGAGGAATAGAGATCAGAGGAACTTGTTGGAGTCTGTTCTCTGTTCCTTCTACCATGTAGATCCAGGGATCCAACTCAGATCTTCAGGCTTACAGGAAGCACCCTTACCCCTTACCCACCTAGCCATATCCCATCTTAAAAAGTGTTTTAAGGGGTTAGAGTATATCTCAGTGGTAGCATTTGCTTCATGTGTATCTTGGATTTGGCCCTGAGTTTTATATGTAGTACTACAAAAAATGAAGTAAAATAAAAATCTGTATTTTCCTTTGCATTCTGAACTAAAAATTAAAAATGTTGTTCCAAGGCTGGGCTGGAGAGATGGCTCAACGGTTAAGAGCACTGACTGCTCTTCCAGAGGACAGGGGTTCAATTCCCAGCACCCACATGGCAGCTCACAACTGTCTGAAAATGCAGTTCCAAGAGATCTGACACCTTCACACCAATGCACATACCAATGCACATAAAATAAAGTTAAATAAATCATTAAAAAAATTTTTAAAAAAAAATGTTGTTCCAAATGCATCATTATTGGAATAGAAAAACTTAACTTGTTTTTATATGCATCTGTCTGGCTTTGAGACAGGGTCTCGATCTGTAGCTTAGGCTAGCTTTAAACTCACAGCCCTCCTCCTACCTAGCCTGAAAAGTGAAGGATTATAAGCACGAAACACCATGCTGGGTTTAGAGGAGCTCAGATTTGTTCTGTTGAACAAATTTGTTCTGTTGAGTGCATTGGTCCACTTTACTATTGCTGTGTCTATTAGAGTAAATATCTCTTTATACTTTATGCTTTTTCAGGTCAGAAAGTGTCACAAGATAAAACTTCTAAGGCATATTCTGTTTTTTTCTTTGTAGTGAAGCCAATAAGCAACATGTAAGATGTCAGAAATGTTTGGAATTTGGACATTGGACATATGAATGCAAGGGGAAAAGGAAGTACCTACACAGGCCTTCAAGAACAGCAGAGCTGAAAAAAGCTTTAAAAGAAAAAGAAAATAGATTCTTGCAGCAAAGGTAAGTTTACATGTGGTATCCAGAGGAAGTTACCCAAATATTTACAGAATTGATTAGGGCTCAATGTTCCATTATAATGCCAATTAATTATTTTGTTTATTTTGCTTTTTAGAGATTATTTCTCTATGTAGCTCAGGATAGTCTCAAATTTGTAGTTCTGTCTCAGTGCCCTGAGTCCTGGGATTACAGATGTGTACCATTAATCCAGTTTATACTAGTATTGGCTGATTTTAATGAATGTTTACTCTGTGTCAGACACTCTCCTGTGATTTTTCACAAGTATTGGCATATCTAACCCTCCAGTCTCTACTAGTAAGGTATCTATTAACCTGTTTGAGTGCTCACAACTACATGAGCTAGTGCCCATCTGCAAGTTTCTCTCGAGCTCACTAGACTGCTCTTCATGATGTTAGGGAATACAGCCTTGAGTTTCTGTGGAGTTTTTTGTTTGTTGTTTTTGTTTAAACAATAACTAAAATTTTGGTTAAATTTGCTCTTGTAAAAGTATGAAGTGACCGTGTATAATTCAAGGAACTCAGATTACAGCTATTGTGCTGTTGTTTGCCTTGCTTGTTTAGTAATTAGTTCAAGTTCTAAACAAAAAACAAACCTGCGTCTTCAGTCATATGACTTGTACATGATAAAATGTGTTGTTAAGCACGAAGCTGACCATATGTACTATGTGTTCTTTCCCAGGGACTTTATTTGATTATAGCAAGAAATCCTCTGCCCTTGAGCATATGTAATGAAGAACAGAATGTTCTGAGACTAGCAGGATTTTAAAGTCACCCTTATTAATCATAGCTTTTGTTCCCTTTATGTCCTTTAGCACTGGAGAGACTAATGTAGAGAGAAAGATCAAGAAGAAGAGGTAGGTGTGGCTTTCCATGACACTGCCTGGAGGGAGAAAGATTGGGTCTGAAGTCTTTATTCACAATTCTTAATTATCATTGTTCTTTTTTGTTTGTTTGTTTTTGTGTTTTGTTTTGTTTTCCAAGACAGTTTCTCTGTGTAATAGTCCTGGCTGTCCTGGAACTTGTTTTGTAGACCAGGCTGGCCTCGAACTCAGAGATCACCTGTCTCTGCCTCCCAAGTAAGTATTAAATAACTACCTCCTCTTGGCCTAACAATAAAATCTTGCCAAAATAACTAGATGCAGCAAGGGGGTTCTTGCAACCACAGTGCTAGGGAGGTAGAGATGGGTGGATACTGGTAAATCACTGAGTTACCCAACCCAGCCGAACCAGTGAGCTCCAGGTTCGATTGGAACCTCTCAAAAGTATAGAGCAATGGAGAGCACCTGATGCAGACCTCTGCTTTCCATATACAGACATGCTTATTGGCCTGCATTTGAGTACAAACACATACCACATAAACAGGCACGTAAATAAAAATGTGTTTTTGTTTTTGGATTTTTTTTTTTCCTCTTCAGAAGGATAGCAAGAAGAGTGAAAATAAAATGTTTTAAGTCTAGGCATGGTTGCACTCATTGTATAGTCCTGGATTACTTGGAACTGGCTCTGTAAACCAGGCTAAACTCAGTCTCAGAGATTTGCTTGCCTTTGCCTCCCAAGCACAGAGTTTAAAGGTGTACTCCACTGGTCCTGGCTTGTTTGTTTTGTTTTGGTTTAGTTTGGTTTGATTTCTCGAGACAGGGTTTCTCTGTGCAACAGCTCTGACTGTCCTGGAAATCTCTTTGTAGACTCAAGAGATTCACCTGCCTCTGCCTCTCAAGTGCTGGGATTAAAGGCCTGCACCACCACACCCAGCTTGTTTGAGTTTTTTTATTTGGTTTTGCTTTTGATTTTTAGATTTATTTTATTTACATGTATGTATGTATATGGGTGCTATGGATGCTAGAAGGAGGCACTGGATCCCTTGGAGCTGAAGTTAAAGGTTTTTGAGTTGCCAGATTGGGTGTTGGGATCCAAATTCCAATTCAAAACAGTAAGGCTTCTAAAGTGAGCCTTCTCTTAAGCCCTTGTTTTGCTCTTCTTAGACTAGCGACTAGCTCTCACTCTGTAACCCAGGCTGGCCTCAAACTCTTGGTGATCCTTCTACTTCAGGTTCTTGAGGATTCCAGACTAGAACCACCATGCCTTGCTTTTCCTTTGTTCTTCTTTGTATTTGTGTGGGACAGGTTAGCCTCGAATTTAGTGTGTAGCTGAACTCCTGCTACTCCTGCCTGGGATTGCAGGCATGTGCCAGCATGCTCAGTGTGGCACAGTGTGGGAGGTACACCTTGTTAACTCTGAGAGAGTTGCGGTAGTGATGGAGAGCTTATAAAATGGGGAGGCATGGGTCCCAGCAGTTAGTCAGTCTTCGAACACTGGGCCTCGGGCTAGTGTGCAGGAGCTCGGCGGGAGCCTTTTTAACACTGTTAAATGTCAGCTTCTCACATGTGCATGCTGTGTGTCACTTGAATAGGTCTAAGAGTGTCACGAGTTCCAGTACCTCTAGCAGTGACAGTTCGGCCAGTGAGTCTTCATCAGAGAGTGAGACATCTGCCTCATCCTCCTCAGAGGACAGTGACTCAGATGACAGCCGCTCTAGCTCCTCCTCCTCAGTTTACACCTCCTCGTCTTCCTCCTCCTCGGACTCAGACTCGGACTCCAGCTCATCCAGCAGCAGCAGTTGCAGTACAGAAAGCAGCTCTGATGATGAGCCGCCCAAGAAGAGGAAAAAGAAATAGAACTCTCCCTACACTGGACTAATGGACCAAAAACATCAGTTGACTCACAGGGGAACTGAAAACATGCTCAAGCAAACAAGTTAGCTGGTCATAGCTGGTCAGCTTGTTAGAATTCAGAACTTTCTCGGTATTCTCCATTGTATGAAATATTAATAAAAGATTTTATATATATATATATATACATTTATTTTAGGAATGAATATTGTGTTCTTGCTGTTTTCCTTTTTCTGGTTTTTTTTTTTTTTCTCTATCTTTCTGTTTTTCTTCTTTTAAAGATGAGGGGGTTTTCCTTTATAGGCCTGACTGGCCTGAAACTCACTATGTAGAAGAGGCTGGCCTTGATTTTACAGATCTACCTGCTTCTGCTTCTCCTAGATATGTGCCACCATGCTCAGTTTTTGTTGTTGAGTTGTTTTTTTTTTCTAGTATTTTAAGTGTATCTGTAAAACATAAAGCTGAAAACCAGGAAATCTGTTTCAATGATAAGGCATTTTTTCTGTCTGTGATATGGATACTTTATGTGGGTATGTGGTAAGGTGTGTATAGGACAGGCTTTGAAGATCCTACATCAGAATATCAAGTAAGAAGTTGCTCTTTTTGCTGTGTTATGTGACATTTGATACATTGTTATAGTAAATGTAGCTTTCCTACCGTTAATAAATGTATTCTATTTTTGTGTTTGTGCTCAGAAAGTTAATTCCGATTTTTCTATCCTGAATATATAAATTTAAGGAACCTAATACAGTACCTTGGAATGTAAGTTTCAAGTTTTTATGTTTGTTTGTTTTTGTTTAACATTTGTGTTGTATGTGTGTTTATGTGCATCACACCTGTTTGAGAGCATGTGGAGGCCAGGAGGAGGCATCAGGCCCCCCATAACTGGAACTACAACGGTTGGCAACTGCCATACAGGTGCTGGGAATCAAACCTGGGTCTTTGGTAAGAGCAATAAGTGCTCATAACTGCTGAGCCATCTCTCCAGCTCCATGTTACAGTTGTTTGTTTATCGTTCATTTCCTTCTGGTGTCTTGGATTCTTTTTGTCTGTGTTTTTCCACACGTACCAGTACTTTTTATTAGACATTGGTTCTCTGTCGAGGTATGAAAAATTTAGCCATAGTTGAATTTTTTTTTCTTCCTCGAGACAGGGCTTCTTTGTGTAGTCCTGGTTGTCTTTGAACTCACAGATCCGCCTGCCTCTGCCTCCTGAGTGCTGGGATTAAAGGCGTGCATCATGCCCAGCTAAACATTAGTTCTCTGTCTGGATATGAAGACTGAGCCATAGTTGAGTTCTTCACAGGTGAAGCTGGGCATTTGGTCCTCTGAATTGGCCCTTCCTGGGATCTGCACATAAGAGACAGCAAGTGAAGCGCTCCTGGGTACCGGCACCATGATGATGCCTGCTGTGCTCTTTTCTCCTTTGATGGATCTGTAATATTGGCCATCGACCCAGTACTCTGCTGCTTACCTTTTGGGTAAAATCACCATCCAGATTGGCTTGTCTCCTGGTCTAACATCCATGAGTTTTTTTCTTCCCTGGTACAATGAAGTCATGCTGGAGTCTGCTGAAGAACCAAACATCTCAGGAGGGCTTTTGGGTTGGTTTTTGAGGCATGGTCTCATATAACCCAGACTGACATCAAATTGAGGGTGACCTTGAACTTCTTACCCTCGTCCCTTCACTTCAGTGCTGTGCCACCACACCTTGTATTCTTATTTTAATGTGTCTCTGTCTAGGTCTATGGGTACCATGTATGTGGTGGGACCCCATGGCAGGCATTTGTGAGCTGTGGATGTGGATGCTTGGAGCTGAACTCAAATCCTCTGCAATAGCAACAAGTGTGCTTAACTGCTGAGCCATCTCTCCTACCCCTGGTTACTTTAAAAGATTGTTTTTTAAGGGTAAAAGCAATGGCTCAGTCAGTGAAATGGGAGGGGCTGAGGTAGGTAGATTCTCTAGAGCTCATTAGCTAGCCAACTGAGTCAGTGAACTCCAGATTCAGTGAAACTGTCCTAAATGAGGTGGAGAGCAGAGCAATGGAGGACAACATGTGACATGGACCTCTGGCCTACACATATGCATGAATATGTACATACAAATAAGCTTTCATACACATTGATTGTATATACATTTTTTTCTAATTAGAACTTTGGGTCTGGTGAAAGCTAGGCAAGCTGTGTGACAGTTGACATGGTAACTATGAATATGAATAACTAGGGATAAACTAGTGTATTGGTATAACATGTTCACAGTTCAAATCTAACAATAATAGGGAAATACTGTATGATAATTTAAGAAGTAAACCAATGTATAATAATGTAAGGTTTAGGTACATAATTCTTTTTAAATTTTTTTTTTTTCGAGACAGGGTTTCTCTGTATCTTTGGAGCCTGTCCTGGAACTAGCTCTTGTAGAACAGGCTGGTCTCAAACTCACAGAGATCTGCCTGCCTTTGCCTCCTGAGTGCTGGGATTAAAGGCATGTGTCTCCACTGCCCAGCTTGGTACATATTTCTGTGGCCTTAAACTTTTTAGAAAAAAGGTTTTATTTGTTCAACAATCTTTTTTTTTTATTCTTTATTGAGACAGGGTTTCTCAGTGTAGCCCTGGCTGTCCTGGAATTAGCTCTTGTAGACCAGGCTGGCCTCAAACTCACCAAGACCCACCTGCCTCTGCCTCTTCTAGAACAGCCCAAGATACACCAAATAACCCTGTGTGTGGGGGGAGGAGGGAGGATTCAAATTACCAGTATCAGACGTCACAGGTAACATTACTACAGATAACCACAGATGTTAAAAAGAAACTGGAGGAATGGTACCGTGAGCAGCTTTACTCGTAAATAACAGTACAAAATATTTTTTTTTTCTTTTGGTTTTTCGAGACTGGGTTTCTCTGTGTAGGCCTGGCTGTCCCTGAACTCACTTTGTAGACCAGACTCTAACTCAGCGATCTGCTTGCCTCTACCTCGAAAGTGTAGAGTAGAGATAAAAGGCGTACACAGCCAGGCCTGAGAACAGTTTTTCTTAGAAGAGGTCTGTCAGTATCACTTCCTGCGATCTAGAGCTGATAGGATCAAATGCCTCAGGATCCCAAGTAGCTGGAGTTAAGGGTCTGTTCCACTACACTTGGCCCTCGAAAAATTCCTTGAAAGACAATCAGACTCACAGAAGAGTGAATGGATAGCCAAGCCAGGGGAGAGGGGGTGATGGGAGGGGTTGGCGGTGGTGCAAGCCTTTAATCCAAGCACTCCGAGACAGAGGCAGGAGAATTTAAATTCGAGGCCAGCCTGGACTACAAAGTGAGTTTCAGGACAGTCAGAGAAACCCTGTTTTAAAAAACAAAAGACAAAAAGGCAAACAGAAAAAGAAAATGGATACTAACTTATATTAAACTCAATTTATAGCTTAAAACCTTCACCACCAAGAACTCCATTTATTAAATGTGGTTTTGGACTTTAAAGTTAAACACTTAAATATATATGCTAAGAGGAAATAAACTTTGAACGGAGAGTAATAATGTACATAGGGTGTGCTTATAGATAAGGAAATAAATTGAACCAATGTAACAGACCGCTGTTCATGGATGGTTCCCTGCCCCTGTGCCATTACTTAAAGTCATTCTAAAGATATGAGAGAAACTGCTGCCAAGGTAGTTTAGTGACCCTTTTTTTCCAGGTACACATTATCTTATGTAATCCCTGCTCATAACTGAATCAGGGCTAATCTATGTGAATAGACTGGAACAAAGGTGGCAGGACGTGATGCCATGGCAGGCATTACCGCTTCCGCCTTGTCTCTTAAGACACTCTGTAAGATAAACCAGCCTCTCTGAGACACGAGGATACACCATGTGGCAACGCCTCGGGAGGAAGTTATGAGCCTCTTACCAGCACTGACTCATCGGAACCGTCAGAACCACAAGCCAACCACACCTTCTGATGCTCAGTGAAGCTCTGATGACCGTAACCTGAGACCTCGAGCCAGACCCAAATTCCTGACCCACATGAACTGTGAGAGTAAATACTGTTTTGTATCATTCTTATTTATTGGTTTTGTTTTTTTAATTTTTATTTATTTTTGAGACAAGGTTTCTCTGTGTAATCCTGACTGTCCTAGAATTCACTCTGTAGACCAGGCTGGCCTCACACTCTGCCTGCCTCTGTTTCCCAAGTGCTGGGGTTAAGGGTTTGTGTCATCACTGCCCAACAAATACTGTTATTTTAATTCACTGGGTTCTGAGTAATTTGTTAGGCAATAATACTTTTTTAAAGGCCTACTGTTTCTGTATTTTCAAGTTCATGGTTATTGAAAAGCAACTGCAGTGCCACACCATCGCTATGCACCACACGCTTTGCGAGTCTGGTAAGGAACTAGAGATTGAAACACACACAGAGAGACAAGGGTAACACCAAGACTGCCCCCTTTATTGTGTTCCATGGCAGCTTATATAGGGTCTCCTTGACTAAAGGCCACGCCCTAACTCTCAGCTGCAAGCCCACCAGAAACCACTCCCCTGCCATCAGGAACTCCTGAGGGTCTCGTGCTCAGAGCAGCTGCAAGCCCAGAAAAACAAGTTGTTTACTCCAGTAGGCAGGGGGTCACAGGAAGGTCAGGGTCTGGGGATCCACAGTCCCCAACATCCACATTCAGGTTTCTGTTCAAAATTTTTCTGTGAAAGGGTTCTTTTTGCCAATTTATCGAAATTAGTCCTTCCTCTGATTCAATTCCTTTGCCTTGATTTTCCCTCATTTATTCTTGACCGTTAGTTATGGGACTTTGTGTGTGTGTGTATGTGTGTGTGTGTGTGTGTGTGTACTGGGGGGCCTGTTCACAAGTGTGTCTTCTCTGTTAATATGGCAGTTCCATTTTAGGAACTTAAGGATTTATTTTTGCTCTCTCCTGCCTCTGAGGCCCAAACTCATAAAAAGGAGCTCAATAAATCAACCGTTGGCAGAAAAAATAAATGGATTTAGGTCAAAAATCATCAGCATTCATATTTGCCTTAGTATTTGGATTTTGGTTTTTTGAGACAGGGTTTCTTTGTGTAACAGTCCTGGCTGTCCTAGAACTCACTTTTTAGACCAGGTTGACTCCAAACTCCACCTCCCAATTGCTGGGATTAAATGTGTGCACCACCACTGCCCGGCTATTATTTGGATTCTTAGTTGAAGGAAGGAAGCATTTAGGCTGTGAGCTTGTATGAACTGACCCTGAATGTTGATGTAAGAATCCTTATAAGAAATTTTTACTTATGTATTTTAATTATCTGTCTCAAAGAGAAATGAAATATGCCAGGCGGTGGTGGCCCATGCCTTTAATCCCAGCACTCAGGAGGCAGAGATAGGCAGATCTCTGTGAGGTAGAGGTTAGCCTGGTCTACAAGAGCTAATTCTAGGACAGGCACCAAAGCTACAGAGAAACCCTGTCTTGAAAAAACAAAAATCAAAAAACAAAAGAAAGAAAGAAAGAAAGAAAGAAAGAAAGAAAGAAAGGAAAAGGGGCTGGAGAGATGGCTCAGTGGTTAAGAGTACTGACTGTTCTTCCAGAAGACCCGGGTTCAATTCCCAGCACCCACATGGCAGCTCACAACTGTCTGAAGATCCAATTGCAGGGGATCTGACACCTTTACACCAACCAATGCACATAAAATAAAGTTA
Organism: Myodes glareolus; assembly: GCF_982192425.1. Classification (NCBI taxonomy): domain Eukaryota; kingdom Metazoa; phylum Chordata; class Mammalia; order Rodentia; family Cricetidae; genus Myodes; species Myodes glareolus. The sequence goes on along the minus strand of NC_142034.1, from coordinate 71,271,816 downwards.
AATAAACCATTAAAAATATTTTTTAAAAAAAGAAAGAAAGGAAAAGAAGATTATTGACGTAACTTTCTTTGTAGAGTGATTTCCTTGCATTTACAAGGACCTGGTTTTGATCCCTAGCATCTCTTAGATGGAGTGCAGTATTGACTATATAGGCTACCCTTGAACTCATTATGTAGCCCAGGTTGTCCTCAAACTCTCCATTTTCCTGCCTCAGCCTACCAAATCCTTGGATTTCAGGTGTCCACCACAGTTTGTTTCTGAGTGATTCATTTGGTAGCCAAACAATGTTACTCATTTATGATACAGAGTTAATCATTAAATCATGTTAGATTATAACAGCCAAAAAAAAATACATATCCAGAGATGGTATGTCTTAATATGGGCAGGCCAATATAGAAGAGTCCTGGCAGAAGAGTTAATAAAATATTTTTATAGTATGTAATATAGTTCATCATTGTAGGTAATTAGCTTGAAAAAGCTTTTTTTTTTAAGAGTTGGTCCCACGTATCTGTGATGACCTTGAACTTCTGATCCTTCTGCCTTTACCTTCTGAGTGCCTTGATTACAGGCAAGTACCATCAACGTTGGGGGTGGAACCCAGAGTTCGCCCCCCCCACCTCCATGCTAGGCAAGTACTTTCCAAGCTGAGCTACATTCCGTAACTCATGAGATTTATTTTGTGACTAATTTTTATTTTATTGATCTATCATCAACTTAATACATTGGATGCTACTAGAACTGCTCAAGTGTTTGCAAAAAGAAAGTGTTGAGCTTGCAATGACTGAGGAATTAGCCGCTAGGAGTAGTCTACAGGGAACAATGCCTATGAGAATGTTTGCAAAGTTAAGAAAACACTAACTCACGAGGCAGTGGTGACGCACACCTTTAATCCCAGCACTCCGGAGGCAGAGACAGGCGAATCTCTATAAATTTGAGGCCAGCCTGATCTACTGTTGGAAGGAGTCTGCTTGCTGGTCCCAGTCACCCAGCTAGCTTAGACCCAAAAAAAATCACACAAAAACTGTATTAATTAAATCACTGCTTGGCCCATTAGCTCTAGCTTCTTATTGGCTAACTCTTACATCGTAATTTAACCCATCTCCATTAATCTGTGTATCGCCACATGGTAATGGCTTACCAGCAAAATTTCAGCATGTCTGACTCTGGCAGCTCCATGGCGTCTCTCTCACTCCACCTTCTTCCTCCCAGCATTCAGTCCAGTTTTCCTTGCCTACCTAAGTTCTGCCCTATGAACAGGCCAAGGCAGTTCCTTTATTCATTAACCAATAAAAGCAATACATAGACAGAAGGACCTCCCACACCAATCTACAAGAGTTAGTTCCAGGACAGGCTCCAAATCTACAGAGAAACCCTGTCCTGAAAAACCAAAAAGAAAGAAAGAAAGGAAGAAAGAAAGGAGAGAGAGAGAGAGAGAGAGAGAGAGAGAGAGAGAGAGGGAGGGAGGGAGGGTGGGAGGGAGGGAGGGAGAGAGTGAGAGAAAGAGAGAGAAAGAAAGAGAGAAAGAAAATAGTTCAATTGAAGTGCAGTCTACTGAAATTTATTTTTATTGTTTTTAGTTTTATGAGACAAGTTCTTTATGTAGCCTAGGCTGGCCTAAAACATGCAGTAATCCTCTTGCCTCAACTCAGCCTCTAAAGTGTTGGGATTACAGCTATGAGATCACCATGCCTGGCTAAGCTGTGTTGCTGTTGATCCTCCCAAACTGTATGGAGCAGGAAAAGCTTAGCTGAACAGATCTATGAGGCATCTGATAATGCAAGGCATTTAAAGGCCTTTTCATGTGTTATTAAATAATAGTCCTCACAGTGGTTTTTGAGTTCCAGGATTCTTCTAAATTTTTCTTTCTTTCTTTCTTTCTTTCTTTCTTTCTTTCTTTCTTTCTTTCTTTCCTTCTTTTTTCTTTGAGAGAACATTCTCTGGGTCAGGGAGCACAAGCCTGTAATCCCAGCAGTTGGGAGGGGGAAGCAGGAGGATTGAGGTCCATGGCCAGCCTTAGCTACATAACAAGTCTGAGGCTAGCATGATCTTCACGAGACCCTGTCTCAAAAACAAAACAAACCTCAAATAAACAAGAGTGATAAGGCTGAGTATACCCTGCTTTATCTGTCACACCCAATTCAATGGCGCAAAGCAGTACATTAGTATTGGTATTGTCTGCACTTAAGGTAAGGAAGAGCAGATGTTTAGTTTCCTTTATTGCTAGCATCCATGTGATGTATGTGTATGTGGACCCGAATGCCACAGCATGCATGTGGGGATCATGGGAATCGGAGAACGACTTTGAGGAGTTGTTCTTCTTGTCCCACCCTTACATGGGTTCTGGGGATGGAACTCAACTCTCCAGGTTGGGTAGCAAGCACCTTTACCCAATAAGCCCTTCCAACATCCCTGAAATGAAACAGGAGCCTATGTGGACAATTCTCATCCAAACCACCTCACAGAGACTGGTGTAGCCCTTGCTGGCTTCAAACTTGCTACATGGCAGAGGATGAGCCAGAACTCCCGATCTACCTGCCCTGCCTTCCAAGTGCTGGGGTGCAGAACTGCACCACCACGCCCTGCTTGTGAATTTTGTTTGTTGGAGTAGAAGAAGCATAAAACTTATATAATAGTTCATTTTTTTGCTTTGCTTCTGTTGTTTTGTGCCACTGGGGATCATACCGCGGGTCTTGTACACTTGATGCAATGGCTTCACCAGGGAGCTTCATCCTCAACCCTGTCTTCTTTTTTCCCCTGTTTTTACCTGTGTAGTTCAGCTGTACCAAACCATCCATGGCACTTTGAAATCATCTCCTCCGTCTCCATCATCTCAGCCTCTGGTGATCCTTCCATTTGCAAAACTGAAACTCCATACCTATTTTTATTTTATTTTATTTATTTATTTATCTATTTATTTATTTTTGGATTTTTTTTTTTGAGACAGGTTTTCTCTGTAGTTTTTGGTGCCTATCCTGGAACTAGCTCTTGTAGACCAGGCTGGCCTCGAACTCACAGAGATCGACCTGCCTCTGCCTCCCGAGTGCTGGGATTAAAGATGTGCACCACCACCGCCCGGCTCCATACCCATTTTTAAAATCTCCTATTCTTCTCTTGTCCAATCACTGTGGCAAGTCATTCTGTTTTCAGTTTCTACAAACTTGCCTCCTCGTACTTCAGACTAGTGGAAGCATGCATTGACTTTCCTGTGACTGGTTTATTTTATTTGCATAAGGTCTTTACATTCACCCCTGTGGTAGCACAAGTCAAATTCCTTCCCCTTTTAAGGTTGAATGACAGTGCCTTGTATTGTGTAACACACTTTGTTCATTCATTTACCCACTGATAGACACTTGGTTACTTCTGCTCTTTGACTTTTGTAAATAATGTGAGACCTGAAGTTAGAACTGCCACACCACTGATACTGGACACTAAACAATAATTGTGGAAATTAGCTTCTGCCGAAGATGTGATCACATTTCTTCAAGAGTTCAGTCTACAAATCAAAATATTTCTCTGTGAAGCTTTTGCAGAGGTCATTGTAGCAGTCAATCAGTTTGAATCATAGGACCGTTGAGTTGCTGTATATGTTTCTTTCACAGTTAAAACAAGAGTATGTTTGTTGCCACACACTTGCAGGAGGCTTATTTCCAGAGCCCATGCTACGGTGGACACAGCCTGCTTTGGATTCAGGCTTTAAGGAGGCAGGGACTGGAGAATCAGACGTTCAAGGTTATTGGGAGGCACATGATGAACATGAGGTTAACTTGGGCGACAGGAGATTGTCTCACAGAACCAGAAAAAAATCCAATTAGCTCCATGATTAAGGATCTTTCTCCCAGTTTTTAAAGATCTTGTTTTCATTGTTCTTAGTTACGGATAGGTGTGTGTATATCTGTACAGACACGCTGATGTCCTTACCCCTCACATCAGATCCCCTGGAGCTGGAGTTACAGATACAGGCCACTTGGTGTGGGTACTGGGAACTGAATCTAGACTGTCTGGAAGAGCAGACAGCACTTTTAAACACTGAGCCCTCCCCCACTTTTTTTTTCCTGATCCTGGGACCAAACTATGATGTGACTCCGAAGAAGACCATAAAATGGAATTATGTACCTAAGTGGAAGTATATCAAATAGAAAGATGTCACATGTGGTTTCATGAACTTAGCCCCTTGGCCAGTATTTCTCTCCTGTGATTGTCCACTGGCTGGCCAGCTGGCTTATGTCTTATTACTTTGGTACTTAAGAGGTTTCCTGTTTGCTTTATGACCAGTCTACCGTTCATATACAAGGTTAAGAAGCTTTAACTGCTTCCATGTTACTCCTGAGTTCTCAGTCCTCTCTCCGGCTCCTTCCACCCAGTTTTCAATTGTAGTTTCTCACTTTTCCATGTAATATGTGCTGATAGAGAAGAACCTCAAAGAGCTGGAAAACTGTCTCTCAAGCAAAAGACATTCTCAGCGCTGTATGCTAATGGGTTCATAGTAGATACCTGGTGATTTATTTTTGTATGCCAAAACTATTTCAAAAGTAAAATGCAGAAGTTGTCTATGCTCCTGTGAATAACCAGTCACCCATGCTCTTGTAAGCAACCCTAAATTAACCTCACTAGTTTTGCACCCCCCCCAACATAGGCCATGAAAGAAAGAGGGGAGAGTAGTCAGAAAGAGAAGTCAATTAGTGAGAAGGGAAGGGTGACAAGAGATGGTCTATGGATGAATATGATCAAAATATATTATTTCCACAAATGAAGATGTCACAATGAAGTCCATCATTATATACAATTAATACAAGCTAATAAAAAATGTAGTGCTGGGCCTGTAGCTTAGTACGTATGGTGTTTGCCTAGCCCTGGGTTATAACCCCAATCCAGCACAGGGAGTAGGGCTGTGTCACCCACCTGTAATTCCAGCATTCTGGAGGTGGAGCAGAAGTTCAAGGTCATCTTCAGCTGCAGTGAGAGTTTGAGCCTGAGCTACCTGAGATCAGAAAGAAAGAGAAGGAAGAAAGGAAGACAGAACGATCTCATTACAGTTCAGCATGAATAGAAGAATATTTGAAATTTTTGTTCTTGTGTGTGTGTGTGTGCATGTTTCTGTGTACATGGTCACATATGTGCAGTACATGTGGAAGCCAGAAGTTAATGGGTGTTTCTCTGCTCCCTCTTCACTTTGTTCACTGCAGCAGGCTTGTTTGCTGACTCCAGAGCTCACCAATTCCAGCTAGTCTATCTAGTCAGGTGGCCCTGGGATCTCTGACCACCTCTGAAGTATTGGGATTGCTGGCAGGCCACCATGCCCATCTGTTCTTAGGTGTGTTCTGGGGTCCAAACTCTGGTTTATACACTTTATCCATTGAGCCATCTCCCTAGCCCTATTAAGATGTGAGTGTGTGTGTGTGCCACAACACATCTGTGGAGGTCACAGGACAATTTGGGGTGGGGGAGTCAGTTCTTTCTGTGTTCATAAGCGGGGGTTCCAGGGATTAAACTCAGGTTGCCAAGTTTTCTTAGCAAGCTCCTTTACCCACTGAGCCATTTTGTTGGCCTTCTCTTTGTTGTTGTTGTTTTGAGACAGGATGTTGACGTGTGACCCTGGCTGGTCTCTTGCTCAGTAAGTACTACACGATGGTTTTATACAGCAATCCTCCTGTCTCAGTCTCCTGAGTACTGGTATAATAGGTATGAATGAACATTTTCTTTGAATCATCTTTAGTGACATATTTTCATCTGGTAAAAACTATTTCATTTTATTCAGTGGCAATACTAAATTACCAAATTTAATTAACTATCATATTTTGTATTTATCAATTCATATTTTATGAAACTGTTTATATTATATATAATTAGCTGTACAAAATCTTTGCTTTTTTCACTTGGCCTTAAAATTTTAAAATATTTCAAAGTAATTTCATATGTGCATATGTGTGTGTTGTTGTGCATGTCTGTGTGGCCAAAGAGGTTTCTAGTATCATTTTCAGCTTTCTTATTTTGAGGTAGGGCCTCTTGTGGTACCCAGAGTTTGTATTTTGGTTATGAGCCGAAGCATTTGACAGCTGAGCCATCTCTCTGGCCCTGGAATTTGTGTTTTTGAACAAAACTGGCTAGCATGTCCCAAAAGTCTTCTTAGCTCTGCCTGCCTCCAAGCCAGGATTGCAGATACTGGTGCGACCATACTCGGCTTTGACATGAGTTCTGGGATCTGAACTTCCGACTTTATGCCCGCACAGCAAGTGCTCCTGAACTAGTTCTCTAGCTCCTGGGAAATAGCTTAGACCCAAAGTGTGTGGTGATTCACGCCTGTAATTCTGACACTTGCCAGGCTCGAGAGGATCGTCGCATGTCTGAGGTGAGCCTGGAGTACGTAATAAATTCCACACCTCTCTGTGCTACAGAATAAAACCCTGTCTCAGACAGATAAAGAAATAGACCTAGCCGGGCAGTGGTGGCACACGCCTTTAATCCCAGCACTTGGGAGGCAGAGGCAGGTGGATCTACGTGACTTTGAGGCCAGCTTGGTCTACAGAGCAAGTTCCAGAACAGCTAGGACTGTTACACAAAGAAACCCTGTCTCGAAAAATCATTAGAGAGAGAGAGAGAGAGAGAATTGATTATGCAATTAACCATCACATACATACACACATAGGATAACTAAATCAATAAAGTGATTAAAAATTAAATTTTGGGCTTGCTCAATGGCTCAGTGGCACTCGTTGGCAGGTCTGACAACCTGAGTCCAATCCTTGGGACCGACATGGTAGAAAGAGAGAACTGACCCCTGCAAGTTGTCTTTTGATCATAACCCCCCACAGACATGCACATAAATTTTTATTTTAACTTGTCCCCAGAATATATTCAAACAGCTCCATGTGGTATTTTGAAATTTGTCCCAACTGTAGACTGACCTGCTGGCTAGAGAAACTGCCAAAGTCATTGCAGCATTTCCTTGGAGTTAGGACCTCCCTCTGCTATCTCCTGATCTAGGACTGAGACCTCAGGAACACTATCATCTCCTCTCTCGCTTCCTCCTCCTGCAACTTGATAAGCTCCCGCTTGCAGGACTGCTTTAGATCCTTCTCAGCGGATGCCTGACATAGCTAGCTAATTGTAGAGGTTTTGTTTTTTTTTTTTTTTGACAGTCTTTTCCTTTTATAACCCATTTACTTTTATTTCAGATGTACCAGTGTTTTGCCTGCAGGTATTTCTGTGTGAGGGTGTCAGATACCCTGGAACTGGAGTCACAGACAGTTGTGTGCTGCCACGTGGGTGGGGGAAGCAAATCCAGGTCCTCCAGTCAGTGTTCTCAACAGCTGAGCCCTCTCTCCAGACTTCTTGGAGAATAAAGGTGATCTCCTCGCGTGCGTGCTTCTTGGTATGGGAGTAGTTACCCAGGTTCAGGCTGTGCTTTCCGCTGATGACCCAGTCTGCCTTCTTCACAGTCTTGGTGTGAACATGGTGGAGAATGTGGCTTTTTTTTTTTTAAGAAAAAAAAAATTGTAGAAGTAAGACACTGTTGAGTTTCAATGAAAAAAGTAATGAGGACAAAAAAATAGTACTAAGGATTTTAGGCCTTTCAGAAATGTTGCTGACCCGGATGGCTAGATAAAGATAGCAGGGGGAGAAAGAGAGAAAAGGTCTCGATAAGATCTGTGTCACCTCTCAGAAACAGATGGAAGAGTGCCAGGTGAAAAGCGACAATCAGGCAGCAGGGGAAAAAAAAAAGCAAACAAAAAACCCCCACAGGGTGCCCTGCTCAGGCAGAACCTAGAGAAAGGGAGAGTTGGAAGAAAGAAGGAGAGGAACAGAGTCCTTTTCACCTGAGGCAGAGAGTCAAGAATTTTGTCACAAATAACAAAGTTCACTATTGAGACTGAGGAAATGGAGACAAAATTCTTTTTTAAATGAGTCTTTTTAGTTTGAGGGTTTTTGTTTTGTTTTCTTGTTTTGAAACAGAGTCTCACTTTGTATTCCAGGCTGTCCTGCAACTCACCATGCAGATCAGGCTGACCTCAAAACTGATAGGACCTTCCTGCGTCTGCCTCCTGAGGGCTGGCAGGCACTTGGCAAGCCTTAGCAAATAAGAGTGTTAAAAAGGCAAGCCTTGGCAAATAAGAGTGTTAAAAACAGCAGCGACCATATTTAAGGTCTAATCTCATGTAATGTTTAACTTTATTCCTTTCCTAGTTGTGACCTTGTTATTTTCTAAAAATCTCACAATCAAGGTTCCAAACTTTATGATTAAAAAACTCCTGAACTGTGACCTAGTGTGGTAAGGGATTCCTCTGACTTCTGTGACCTGTGGATTGTTTGTTAATCCATTAATTTATTTATTTTGCGATTGGATGTTCTGCCTGCACGCATGTCTGTGCAGTACACGCACTACACACTCACACACACACACACCTGGACCCCATGAAGGTCAGAAAAGGGTGTCAGATTCTCTGGGGCTAGAGTGACTGTTGTGAGCTGCCATGTGGGTCTCTGAAACTAAACCTGAGCCCTCTTCAAAGAGCAGCAAGTGATCTTAATGATTAAGTCATTCCGAAGCCTGTGTCTGTAACTTTATCTTATCTCTACCCATATCCAAGGCACCTCAGGAACAACCTAGGATCTGATTAACCAAAAGAAACAAAGTTCCTTAGAAACCTTTTAAACAATGTATCTTCAGAAGCTGACAAGATTGAATATGTGGTCATTGATAAAACACTTAAAGCTGGGCCTGGCAGGGTAAGATTGTAATCCTAGCATTTAGGAGGTGGAGGCCAAAAGGTTAGTCCTTCGGGGCCAGCCTGGACTGCGATAGACTCTATTTCAAACACACAAAACTCTTTTTCAATAAACTCACTAACTTCACTATCTTCTGACTCATCCTGAAATGTTCTTTTTCAGGGGTGGGGAAGGTGAAGGTGTGTGTCTCATGTGCCCTAAATTGGCCTTAAACTTATTCTGTACCTAAAGATGACCTTAAACTCCTGATTCTTGTCAGACGGTGGTGGTGCATGCCTTTAATCCCAGCACTTGGGAGGTGGAGACAGGTGGATCTTCGTGAGTTCGAAGCCAGCTTTGGTCTGTCTACAAAGCAAGTTCCAGGACAGAGAAACCATGTCTTGAAAAGTCAACCAAACAACTCCTGATCCTTTTACCTCCACGTCTGAGTGCTAAGATTGGAGGCATGCCATGCCACACTTCTTTTGTGCAGTGTTGGGGATGGACCCCATGACTTTCATGTGAGACACACATTCTTCTACCAGCTGTGGTACATCCCAGTATCCTGAAAGAGATCTCCATGGTGAAATCAAGAGTAGTGTAGTCAGAGCTGGGGATGGTATATAGCCAAGGCTTCATAGTAAGACCTTGTCTCAAAAAAAAAAAGTAAGACTAGAGACATGATTCAGTACTTAAGAGCACTTACTGCTCTTGCAGAGGACCAAAGTTCAGTTCCCAGCTCATAGGTCAGCTCACAACCATCTGTAAATCCAGGGAATCCAATACCTTCTTTTGGCCTCTGGGAATGCTGCACTAACCCAACACAGAAACACATATACCCATATCATACATATAATTAAATAAAAATTTTATTAAAGGGTATGGGGATGCATGTCATTTGTCCTAGGCCTCAGGAGGCAGAAGCAGACAGATCTCTGTGAGTTTGAGGCCAGCCTGGTTTACATGGTGAGTTCTAGGCAAGCCAAGGCAACATAATGAGAATTTCTAACACAATTTTTTGAGTGTTATTATTGTATGTGTACCAAGAACCACATGGCATGTACAGATGCCAGAGAACAGCTCTTGGGAGTCAGTCTTCTCTCTTTCTTGGGTTCCTAGAACAGAAATGAGATTGTCAGGCTTTTACTCACGGAGCCACCTCACTGGCCCATGTTCTTTCTTTAAAAAACATATCAGAAAAGGATAGTAGGATTCTCTTCCTTTTTATAGAGCAGTGGTTCTAGGGGTTTGTGGAACTAGGTTGAACCCAGAGCCTTATGTGTGGTAAGCAAGAGCTTTGCCACGACATCCCATCCCAGACTATCCAAGCCTATTGGAACTCGGACAATGTCACTACAAACTCTGGATACCGCACATGGAGCAGCAAGATTTGACATTTACACTGATGGGCTTTGGTCTTGCTTTGGTCTGATCTTTTCTTGCCGTTTTCTTATTCCCCACTTTTGGAACGTGAATGCTTTCTCCATGCCATTGTATAATGGAATTATGCCCCTTGGTTTTCATTTTACAGGAGCACCTACGAAGACCGCCCTGAGTCTCAGATCTTTGAACAATGTTAGAACTGTTGAGCCAAGCATAAGGCTGTCCATCTACTGCCCCAGCACAGGGAAGGCAAAGGCACGAAGACGGGGAATTCAAGGTCATTCTCAGAAACATAGCGAGCTCTAGGATCTCCTTAGCTAGGTAAGACTCTGTCTCTCAAGCATTGGGTGGGTAGCATCACAACAGGCTGAGTTCATTTTTACTGTTAGCTTGATAAGATTAAGAAATACCTGGGCATTTTTGAGGTACTTCGGGTGTGTCTGTGTCTGGTTTTCAAGAGAGAATTAACTGAGGAACAAGAACCTTCCTGAGGTCCGGTGGTGATGGCACATGTTTTTAATCCAAGCACTCGGGAGGCAGAGGCAGGCAGATCTCTGAGTTCGAGGCCAGCCTGGTCAACAGAGTGAGTTCCAGGACAGCCAAGGCTACACAAAGAAACCCTGTCTTGAAAACAAAATAAAAATTTAAAGACTCTAGGATTTATTTAGTGTTTGTTTTTTGAGACAGGGTCTCACTATATATATAGCCTTGGCTGGCCTGGAGATGGGTATGTATGTACATTGGGTTGACATCAAGCTCACATTGATACTCCTGCCTCTGCCTCCATAGTACTGGGATTAAAAGCATGTATCATCAGATCAGGTCTTTTTAGTGTTTTTGAGACGTTGCCTAGAATTCAGTGTGTAATTGGGATTGAACTCTCCAATTGTGAGATTCCAGACTATGAAAACCGAATTTAAAAATGAGTGAAATGTTCCAAGATGTTAGTGGTGGAGAATCTTCATGAGTTGCCGTCGAATAAGAAAGCAGGTTAGGTGACATGTGACACCAATGACGGGATTGTATGTTTTTCAGATAAACACGAAGAGGACATTCTTCTTGCAGTACCATTTCTGGGTTCCAGGAGACTTTAAAACCTTGTCTGTCTAATCACTAATCTCAATTAAATTACTTCTTGACCCGAGTGGCAGAGGTGATGGGGTATTCAGAAAGACTGTGTTCGCTCTCTCCTGTTGTGTTGACAGGGTTTTGTTAGTTGCTCAGATTGGCCTTGAATCCACCGAGAAATCCATAGTGGCCGAATCCGTGGCGATCCTCCTGGCCTCGGCGGCCCCAGCGCAGAAATCACAGGCCTGCCACGACGCCAGGCTTCACGATGTGTGTGTGTGTGTGTGTGTGTGTGTGTGTAGGACGGCTCATCCTCCCACACGAAGTCACACGCACGCAGCTGTGGACGACGTGCTGCGGACATCCACGTCACCCTTCCCTCCCTCGCCCCGCGGAGCGCTGCGGGACTCGGGCGGCCGAAGCCCGGCCATCACCTGCACCCCAGAACCGGTCCACCCGGCTGCGGGAAGAGGGGGAGGTGGCACCGCCCCGGCCCGTGGCACCGCCCCGGCCCGCGGCGCCTCCCTAGCGGGCTGCGCAGGAGGGCGTGTGCCCGGAGCCGGGTTTGGTCGGCCGGCACGACGCTGGCGCCGGTCCCGCAGGATCCGCTGCGGCCTGCGCTTCGCCTCCCTAGGTCGCGGGGCCCAGGTGTCCCGCACGTCAGCCCGCACGTCAACTCCGCGGGCGACGCCTCGCGAGCAGCGAGCAGACGGCCCCCGCGCTGCCCGCGGGAGGGGCGCGGCCTGGTCACGTGACGCTCGCAGCCTCCCCGGCCCCGGTCACATGGGCCGCAGCCACTGCGTCAGTCACAGTGCGGGCTGCGGGAGTCGAATCGTCGCCGCCGCCGCCGCCGCCCCCAGCGGACGGGGCGGGGATCTCGGTGCCAGGGCTCCGCCAGCCCGCCCCCGCCGCCGGCTCAGTCACCCGTCCCTGGCTCGGCCGGGCCGTCATGGAGCGGGGCGGAACCCTGGCGTCCGCCGAGTGAGGTGCGCCGCCTCGGCTCCCCGCGGCCTCCGGATCCGCCGCTGCCCCTCGCCCTTGGCAGCCGGTCGCCGCCTCCTGGGCGGGCCCGAATGCTCGTCCGGTGAAGGTGCAGGCCGGGCGCCGCCGCCACCGCCACCGCCACCGCAGCCGCGGTCGGGAGATGGTTCGGGCCTAGCGGAGCGGGGACTGGAGGTGAGAAGCCGCCTGACTGACTGACTGACGTCTGACTGAGGCGCGGCTGCGCCGCGGGGAAGGCGAGGCTCGGGCCGCGGACGCTCGCGGAGACCCTCGGGGCGGGGGGGGGGGGCGCTGGATCCGGCGTCGCCCGCTCTCTTGTCCCACTTTCTCTCAAAAATAAATTTCAAACGAGAAAAATAATAATAATAAAAAAATGTAAGGCCAACCTATTCCCAGCCAACGTTCTAGACGCTCATCTTCTGGCCATTTTTATCCTCCCCCTCCCCCGTCGTCCTTTTCCTCCATCCCTCCCTCAGATTCGGTCGGCGGATTTATCCCTTGAAAAATTTATGCTTCGTCCGACTCAAGTCATTCGTAGTTAAAGAGAAAATAGGCCCGGGTTCTGGCTATCATCTCTCTAGTAGTTCTCGCCTTCCTTCTCGCGATCCTGCGCACCTCCCCCCCACCCTCACTCCCCCATCTCCCCTCCACCGAAAGAAAAAAAAGGGGGGGGGGGCGGAATTTCCGTCCTTGATTGTCGATGGGGTTTAACTGAAAATATGGGGACCTGGGTTAGAATACGAGAAAGCCTTCTACCCGGTCGGAATGGGCCTGGTACCTGGCGATCGCGATGGCTGGGCTTTGGGTATTGGTGTTTAGGCCTCTCCTCCAGCTGCCCGTGCTCAGGGTTAATCTCGTAATTGACGTCAGTGCTTTGTTCCTTCTACTTTGCTGTCGCTTCCACTCTCTGGGAAGGGATCCTGGGGTACAGGAGTCCAGGAGGTGTGGGGGGTGTCCTTGTTAGCCTTTTCATTCGCAGATGACACCTTTATAGGGAGGCGAGAGCCCTGATGGAAAATGGTTGCGAGTGAAGTTCGAACCAAGACGGAGAGTTCGATTCAGGGTTCTCCGAGTTTCGTCAGTTGCAAGTCAGAATTCTGCCTTTTCTTCCCCGCTGAGATTTTAAACCGAAGCTAGCCCCCTTTCCAGTGCCGGAATCTAAGCCCTAGGTGCCCGTCAATAGGCTGTTTGTCTGACATTTAAAATGTGTGCTTTTTGTGGGCCTGAGGGGGGGAGGCTCGGATCCTGAACAGCTTCAAGCTTTGTTTCCATATTGATTCTCCGAAGCTTTAGAAAATCTCATATTTTGACTTATCAAAGTCCCTTTAACTTTTCAAAATTGAAATGTTTATGAGATCTTTCTTAATTGGAGATTTGATGAGAAGCCAGTGTGAACCGAGAGAGAGCCTAGAATCATCGTGTTTGGTCTTACACGTATAAAGAAGTGTTGGCAAGTGGCCACTTGGTTTTTAACAAAGCTGTCTGCTTCAACTTCTTCAGGTTTATGTTCCTTGTTCATCACTACGTTTCTCAGCCCTTCAGTCTCCAAACAAAAAGTCTCAAAAGTTATTTTTAGTTGCCTTTCATGATGAACTTCTGAAAGCCTTGAAGTAGTATTTTTTTTTTAAATTAATGCCAGCAGTTGTCATTCAGTTTGTGGTCATTTGCAGGCTGATTTTTGTTAGCTCAGCAGGAACTGTAAGCACATTTAACTTTAAGTAAAATTTTGCTTCAGATGGAGACAAGGTAGGGTGTCTTGAGACCAGCCAATAGCCACATCTTTACTGTTTGGTTGGGGTGGGCTTGGCTGTGTGTGGTTTGGAACGGACTGGACAGTTCAGGGGTGTAATGTGACTATAGTGCTTTGGTGAAGTTGTGTGATTAATTCCTAAGAAGAGAATTTTTTTTTTTTTTTAGTTAATGTTCTACTTGTCAGTCTCACATTGAGATTCATGCATTCCCTTCTGTATTCAAGTTACTGTATCCCTTTTGGAACAATGAATCCAGTTGCAAGGTGTACTTTTCTTAAAGGTCTATTGTAGTGTCTTTAGAGTGTGTACCATGTTTATTTTTATTTGCTCCAGTGTTTTATGCAGTTGGATGGATTTTGATAGTATTTTGAAGTTGAAATTGTTTATCTATTCGATCTAAGATTTTACGGCTAACCTAAAGTTATATAAGTAAGTAATCAGTATTTGAAAGTGGGAAATTGGGGATCAGCTTCAGAAAGTGCTATGGAAGCTGAAGACTGCTAGATTGTGCTAGATGTTAGGGAGCTTCCTTTTTTTTTTTTTTTTGAGGCGGTAAGGTAGAAGTCATGGTTTTATATGTACTTGACAGGAACAAAGAAACAGGTATTTAACTGGTATTTCTTCTTTTTGACTACCTACTGGCTTAGAATGGAGTCCAAAATGTATGAAACTTTCCCTTTTCTTTGTAGTACTTTTAATAAAAATCAAAGAAGGTTTTTGTTTTGTTTTGTTTGTTTTTGAGACAGGGTCTCACTTTGTGTTTCTGACTGAATTGGAACTTGCTGTGTAGACTAGGCTGGACTTGAACTTATAGAGATCCTGCCTCTGCCTCCCAAGTGCTGAGATTTAAGGTATGTGCCATTACATTTGGTTTTAAAGAGGTCTTTTTTTTTTTTTTTTTTTTTTTTTTTCAAGACAGGGTTTCTCTGTGTAGCTTTGGAACCTGTCCTGGAACTCGCTCTATAGACCAGGTACAGAACTCAAAGAGATTCGCCTATCTCTGCTTTCTGCTTAAAGACGTGCACCACCACAGCCTGGCAAGAGGTCTATTCTTAAATACTGAAGGCACAACCTGAACCCAGATGCCTCAGATTGGTAACAGTTCTTCTTTAGGCCTCCCAGACTGCCAGGGATTACAAACATTCTCCACTATGCCTGGCACCTGGGGCTTTTTATTTTGCTATGTCTCTAGTCCACATATATTCTAGATAAAAATCTTTGGTGCTTATTGTAAAGGTTTCACAACTTTCAGTAACCCTCATATTTTTACTGTTTCCTTTTTCATTCCCTCTGATAACTGAAACAATGATTTTTATTTCTGGGAGGATATTTGCCAGTCTCAGTTATTGTGAAATACATTGTAGTTAAAGTTCAAGACTGAGTAGCTACACTTCCCTGTTGTTACTTTGTAACTTTCTCTTTTGTTTTAATACCCCCCCACCCCCTTCTTTTAAATCTGTATCCATTTGGTTATTTGAAATGACACTGTGTCTAGTATGTACATTAGTAATAATAAATATCCCTGTTGTTATATGGTGTTTTTGAGTCAGAGTTTCTCTGTGTAACAGTTCTGGCTGTCCTGGAATGCCTTTGTAGACCAGACAAACTGGCCTCAAGCTCATAGAAATTCACCTGCCTCTGCTTCCCAAGTGTTGCTGGGATTAAAGGTATGCACCACTGCTTGGCCAGTTTTCCTGTTATTAACTCTTGCTTTATCACCTGATCCATTTTGTCTTGATGTTCATTTTCACTGACAGTTTTTTCTTTTGTTTTGAGACAAGTTTCCTGTATAACTTCGACTACCCTCAAGTTTTCAGCTCCCTTCCTGCCTCAGCCTCTTGACTTCTAGGATTATAGACATGTACCATCATGCCTGGCAACATCTTGAGAATTCTAGTGGTACTGACATACAGAAAGAGGGAGAGATAAGTAAATTTAGAATCATAATATTCTAGAGTATTTTAATGTTGGAATTACTTTTTAATCTTATTTTTAAGGTTTTTAAAATTTTTGAGAGGATCTCATATAATTGTCCTCAAACTGGAAGTGTGGCTGTAGTGGTTGGTGCTGGCCTTGAATTAATTTCTTTCTTCCTTCCTTCTGTTCTCTCTCTCTCTCTCTCTCTCTGACATCTTGAGACAGGGTTTCTCTAATAGCCCTTTCTTTCCTTAAATTCACTTTGAAGACCAAACTGACTTTGAACTCATAGAGATCTGCCTGCCACTGCCTCCCTACTGCTAGGATTAAGGGAGTGTACCACCAGTGCCTGTCTTGTTTGTTTTTCTGAGTATTACAAAAGTTTATTTAGCAAAAAGCTTCATATGAAAACGTACATGATCCAGTTCTACACCACAGTAAAACGGGCCCATTGGGTAGGGTTGTGCACTACTTGACTGAACAGCCTTTGTTTAAACTCTTTCCAAGGCTTTCCACATGATGATGCTGTTTTCTTCTATGCTACTATTCCAGTGTTATTTTGTTGCCCACTAGTTACCATCTCAACATTCATCAGTGGCAAGATTCATAAAGGGATCAAAGTCGTGTAGAATTCCTTGTATGTCTGCCACCATTTAATTTCAACTATAACTTCTTGTTCATAAATTTCTTCAGTTTGGGAGTGTGGTACTTGCTTCATGGCTACTCCAGCAGACTTGATGAATGAATGGGTGGTCTAGTCTTAAATTTCTGAATTTCCACCTCTTAAATGCTGGGATTACTATGGACCTGTATGTTTTAAGTTTTGTGGATTTTTGTTTTGTTTTAGTTTTTGTTTGTTTTTTTAGGCAGGGTTTTTCTGTTTAACAGCTCTGGCTGCTCTGGAACTTGCTCTGTAGGCCAGGCTGGCCTCCAACTCAGGGATCTGCTTGCCTTTGTTTTCTGAGTATTGGGATTAAATGTATCACCAATGCCTAGCTGTAGATTTTTTTCTTTAAAAAAAAAAGTATCTGTCTGTCATCTATTTATTTATTTTGAGACAGGGTCACTAAATATCTCTGATTATCCTGGAACTCATGGAGATATGCCTGCCTCTCCAGTGCTGGGATTAAAGATGTTCACCACCAAGACAGGCCTTTGAAATTCCACAGCCTGGATTGTGTTGAGTGTATCCCTTTGGTTTCATATAGTATGTTCTTCTGCTCCCTGCGTTTTCTATAAATCATAATAAGCTAGATTTAACTCATACTTGAATTTTTATCTTTTTTGCTTTTGTGTCATTTTGAGACTGCATCTCATGTAACCCCAGGCTGACTTGAACTCACTATGTTGCTGAGGATGGATTTGAACCCTAATCTTGTACCTGTGCCTGTTTTCTAGAGTTTTTAGTGTATGGAATTACTTTTTATCTTATTTTTACATTTTTAAAAAATTTTGAGAGAGTCTCATGTAGTTGTCCCCAAACTGGAGGTGTGCCTAATGCTAGCCTTGAATTTCTTCTTTCTCCCCCCCCCTCCCCAGACAAGGTTTCTCTGTTTAGCCCTAGCTGTCCTGGACTCGTTCTATGGACCAGGCTGGCCTCAAACTCACATAAATCCGCTTGTCTCTGCTTCCCAAGTACTATAGTCAAAGTTGTGTGCCATCACTGCCGGTGTTGTTTGTTTTTCTGAGTATCACAAAAGTTTATGGCTTCTTGCAAAATAGAGTGAATTCTTTGATCAGCCAAGTAAAGGTTTTCTGTCCTGTCAACTGAGAAAATTTTCCTTTTTCTTTTTTTGTCTTATATCAAACACTGAAAGGATATTTGGAAAGTGTGAGGGCATTCTATGTTTTAGTACAAGGGTCAGTGAACTGTGGCCAGTAGACTCAATGTAACCTGTTGCCTATTTTTGTGTAGCCTAAGAGGCAAGAATGGCTTTTATATTTTTATTTTGTTTTATATTTTTAAATAGTAGCAAAGAGTCAAAAGAATGTTATTTGGAAAGAGAATATTATAGGGAGCTCAAATTTCAGTGTTCATAAGTAAGATTGTATTGGAACCCAGTCAACCCATTTGTTTATGTATTGTCTGTGGCTGGACAGAGTTAAATAACTGACTCTATTGACTGCCAAACCTGACATAGTATCTTGCCTTAAAAAAGTTTGATTCTTGGGCCGGGCGGTGGTGGCACACGCCTTTAATCCCAGCACTCGGGAGGCAAAGGCAGGCAGATCTTGGTGAGTTCGAGGCCAGCCTGGTCTACA
Source organism: Myodes glareolus (assembly GCF_982192425.1). NCBI lineage: Eukaryota > Metazoa > Chordata > Mammalia > Rodentia > Cricetidae > Myodes > Myodes glareolus. Next base: position 71,253,730 of record NC_142034.1, on the reverse strand, counting down.
AGAGCTAGTTCCAGGACAGGCTCCAAAACCACAGAGAAACCCTGTCTCGAAAAACCAAAAAAAAAAAAAAAAAAAAAAAAAAAGGGTTTGATTCTTGCTTTAGCCGATCAAATGGACTTTAATGGATATATGGATTTACTGTAAGTTACAAGGTCCCTGGTTTACTGCAGTGGTTGTTGGGAATTTTGTTTTTAGGGTATATATGTATGTGTATACAGTGTTTGGGTACTCTATATGTACAAATGATATGCATCATGTATCATGTAATCTTACATAGTATGTAATATTGAATATAATTTTATCTTATACTGAATAGTGTATATAATATTTATAACTATATAACATAGACATTACTATACCACATAATCATATAAAACAGGTAGGGGCTGGGCATTGTCTTAGCTGTTCACAGTATTCTTAGGGTAGGGTCATGCTGCACTTGTCTGCTTTTAGTACAGCTCTGAGTGGGCATGAAGTCCAGAAAAACTGAGAAGATGGTCAGATCATAATGTTCAATTTACCTCTACATTCTACTCTTTTCTTTTCCCTGGGGAATGCCACCACTACCATCACTTTTTCCTATGAATTGTCCCTCATCCCTCTGTTTTACTTTTTATATCTGACTAGCATCCAAGATTCTGTTTCCTTAATATCTTTGAATCGGACTTATTTTCAAGATTAGGTTAAGTCTTTATTTCTTCTTGGTTTTTTGTTTTGTTTTGTTTTGTTGTTGTTCGAGACAGAATTTTGCTATAGTTTTCGAGCCTGTCTTGGAAGGTTGGCCTTGAACTCACAGAGATCCACCTGCCTCTGCCTCCTGAGTACTGGGATTAAAGGTGTCCACTACCACTGCCCAGTCTTTATTTCTTAATACCCTGTTCTGTTTTTAAAAGTTTATTTTTATCCAGATGATGGTGCTGGAAATTGAACCTAGCTCCTCTGGAAGAGCAGCAGTGCTTTTAACCCCTGAGCCGTCTCTTCAGCAACTAGTGACAAGTTTTTGATGTATGTGGTGTATGTAGATTTTCTTTGTAGTTAATAAACTTGAAACAATTTGTTCTACAGAGTGCTTGTTACAGACTTTAGAAACACAGTCAAGCCCTTAATAGTAAATGAACAAAGTGGAGTTCCACAATTCACAGGTGAAGTCTCTTTAATATATTAGTGTTTAAGAACTGCCAGTTAGCCGGGACGGTGGTGGCGCACGCCTTTAATCCCAGCACTCAGGAAGCAGATCTCTGTGAGATCAAGGCCAGCCTGGTCTACAAGAGCTAGTTCCAGGACAGGCTCCAAAGCTACAGAGAAACCCTGTCTCAAAAAAACAAAACAAAACAAAAAAAAAAAGCAAAAAACAACAACAACAAAAACCCTGCCAGTTAGCCAGTTATGGTAATGCATGCCTATAATCCCAATGGATGGAGTCAGAAGAATTATCAGTTTAAGGCCAGTTTGAGCTACGTGAAACTGTTTCAAAAGAATAAAAAACAGACTAAAAATTTCCAGCTAAAGCTGGATGTGGAAGTATAAGCTGGAAGGCTGAAGTAAACTTGAGGGCAGCCTAGATTAGCAAAACTGTCACAACCCCACAATAAACAACCTTAGAAGCTGATGGAATCATAAGATTGGATTCCTGTGAACCAGTTTATAAAGTTGTTATTATATTTTTGAGAGGGTTTCTCTGTAACAACTCTGTCTTAGAATTTACTTTGTAGATTAGGCTGGCCTTGAACTCACAGAGATGCCTGTTTCTACCTCTGGAGTGCTGAGATTAAGAGTATATGCTACCGGGGGCTGGAGAGATGGCTCAGTGGTTAAGAGCATTGCCTGCTCTTCCAAAGGTCCTGAGTTCAATTCCCGGCAACCACATGGTGGCTCACAGCTATCTATAATGAGGTCTGGTGCCCTCTTCTGGCCTGCAAACATACACACAGACAGGATATTGTATACATAATAAATAAATAAATATTAAAAAAAAAGAGTATATGCTACCATTCGCAGCTAAGGCTTACAATTTTTTTTTAAAGATTTTATTTATTATGTATACAGTGTTCTGTTTGCGTGTTTGCCTGCAGACCAGAATTGGGCACTAAATCTCATTACAGATGGTTGTGAGCCACCATGTGGTTGCTGGGAATTGAACTCATGATTTCTGGAATAGCAGCAAGTGCTCTTAATCTCTGAGCCATCTCTCCAGCCCCCATGGCTTACAATTATTAAATCTTTTTTAATGTAGCATTTATGTATTATTGAAGTCAAATTACGAAGGTGTGGAACCTGTGGCTGGAAATGTAGTTCAATGATAGATCACTTTTCTTTTTCTTTTTTTCTTTTTTTCCCCCTTGAAGATAAACTGAATGATAGATCACTTTTCTATCTCAAACCAAACACTGCAAAATAATAAAAATAAATAAGGCTGGGTATAGTGCTACATACCCTTAATCCCAGCATTCAAGAAGAGGCTGGGCGGTCGTGGCACATGCCTTTAATTCCAGCACTCAGGAGGCAGAGGCAGGCGGATCTATGTGAGTTTGAGGCTAACCTGGTCTACAAGAGCTAGTTCCATCACAGGCTATAAGCTACAGAGAAACCCTGTCTCAAAAAACAAACAGAAAAACCAAACAAAAACAAAACAAAACAAAAAAAGAGGTAGAGGCAGATGAATTTTTATTAATTCAAGGCCAGTCGTAAATTCTAGGACAGCCAAGGCCGAAGACCTTGTCTCAAAATATAAAAACAAAACAAAATAACAAATCAATCCTAAAGGTACTTATTTTCATACTTAAATGTTAGTCTAGTTTTTGCAAAACATCATTGTTGCAGGGGACCTGCTTGTTCGTCCTGGCTACCTGACTAGCTTAGCCCCGAAATAACTTCACAAACTGTATTAATTAAATCACTGCTTGGCCCATTAATTCTAGTCTCTTATTGATTAATTCTTACATCTTAATTTAACCCATTTCTATTGATCTGTGTATTGCCACATCATTTCTCACATTGTTATTTTGAACTTGAGTTTGATTTGAGTTTTACAATTATGTAAGCTATAATGATGAATTAATGGCTATTTTAATATATTTATACTATTTTTTTTAAGTCATTGCAGTCAGCACTTAGACTCTGGGATATTTAATTTGTACTGAAATAGTTACATGTCAGCTCAGACCCTTAATGTTCTCATTCATGTCTTTATTTTGCACCTCTGCTCCCCAAACTTACTTTCCAACTACATGCGATCCACATCCATTCCTTCCTCTCTCCCTCTTTTTGGCTATTCTTTGTCTACAACTCATATAACCCTCTTCTTTCCCCTGCCTCTCGTCAGGTTAGCTGCAACAAAATCTTAAGGATGAAAGATACTTTTTTTAGTTTTTAAATCCTTAGTCTACTATAGTGTGTGGTCTAGTATATACACTAAATAGTTATTGAATGAAGAGGGTCAACACTATTTTGTATTTTCAGGTCTAGGGCTGAGGATGTAGCACACTTGGTAGAGTGCTTAGCTATCACTCCAGCAGCACATAAACCAGGCTTGGTAGTGAATGTCTGTAATCCTAACATTCCCACAATTTGATAAATAAAGGCAGGAGGATCAGAAATTCAAGGTCATCCTTAAGTACAAATCCAGTTTGAAACCAACTTGGACTACATACAGTCCTATTTGAGACAAACAGTCCTCATCTATCTATCTGTCCATGTATGTGAGTATGCACGCAGGTACTCTGAAGATGCAGCATTTATTTGTATTTGGTGATTTTTTTTTTTTTTTGAGACAGGATTTCTCTATGTAGTTTGGAACCTGTCCTGTAACTTGCTCTTTAGCCCAGGCCGGCTTAGAACTCACAGAGAGTTGCCTGGCTCCTTTTTTTTTTTTTTTTAAGATAGGATACCCTAGCTTTCCTGGTACTCACTATATAGGCCAGACTAGGATTAAAGATGCATACCCAGCAAGCTTGGGGGATTGAGTAAAAATAAGTTTATAATTTGTGTCCATTTATTTTGACCATAGCCTAGGCTAGCTTTCAATTTTCTAGTTGATTGTCCTGCGTCTGCTTCCCGAGTATTGGGATTACAAGTGGGTGCCATCATACCTAGTTGTATCTTCGTTTGTATAGATACTGATTTTCCATTAGGTGTGAACTTTGAGAACAATTGCCTTAAAAATAAAGTTTGCATAGTGTTATTGTTAGTGCTTTTATTGGATAATAACAATTATAAGAAAAACCTTATCCTCTCAGTTTTATCAAAAATAACCCATCTCTTAGAAAATGGAAAAGAGTGCCATGTATTCTGAAACCAGCCTTTAGTGAGTGCACCTGACATACTTTGCCTTGAGGCAGTAATCCTTCAGTTGTGGCCTTTATAAAAATCAGTGTTTCTTTGAATTTCTATATGCTAGTCACTGAGTTAAACATTGGAGGGAAGAAAGTAGAAATGGAAACAACAGCCTTGTTTCTTGTTCTCTAGAGCTTATGATATGGAAGTGGATTTCTACTAAGGAGATAGAGTAATAGTAAATACAGTAATTGTAGTTGACAGGAGTGCTAAGTGCCAAATGAAATACAAAGGCATGCTTTGAGAATTAAGTGGGGTTTTTCTTTTGCTTTCTTTCCTTTTTCTTCTCTTTCTTTCTTTCTTTCTTTCTTTCTTTCTTTCTTTCTTTTTTTTTTTTTGGCTTTCTTTTGTTTTTGAGACAGGGTTATGTCTTTATCACTGTAGCTTTGGAGTTTGTCCTGGAACTCGCTTTGTAGACCAAGCTGGCCTTAAACTCTTGAACAGAGATCTGCCTGTCTCTGCCTTCCAAGTACTGGGATTTAAAGGTGTGTGTCACCACTGCCCAGCTCGGAATTAAGTGGTTTTAGTGACACAGAAGTCTTGGAAGGTTTTTAGAGGAAGTGGGTTTGTGGTGGATGTGTTAGAAATGGGAGAATGAAAGACATTCATCTGGGTAAAGAGAACAGTCTGAGTACAGACCTGGATCTGAATGTATGTAGGTTATTTTCAGACTTATACATTTTTGTTTGTTTTGTTTTGTTTTTGTTTTATGAGACAGAGTTTCACTGTGTAACCCTTACTGTCCTGGAACTCCTTTTGTTGATCAGGCTGGCCTTGATCTCAGAGAGATCTGCCTGCCTCTGCCTCTGGGAGTGCTGGGATAAAGGCATGGACTGCTACCACCTAACTGATTTTCTTGTGGGACAAGGTCTTAGGTTTAGAACTTGATCGTCCAGCTTCTACCTCCTAAGTAACTGCAGGTATATATGTTACCAAAATCTCAAACGAGACAGCTTTTTTGTTTTGCTTTGGCTTTTGCCCTTTTGAGACAAGATCCCTCTGTATGTAGCCCTGGCTGATCTGGAGTTCTCTATATAAACCAGACTGGCCTTGAACTCATTGAGATTTGCCTGCCTCTGGCTCTCCAGTGCTCAGATTAAATGGAATACCACCATTATGTATTACTCTGACCTTTAAAAAAAGGTATTTGGATGCTGATGGATAGGATTAAAAGGGTTTATTAGAGAAAAAGAAGTTGAAGTTACTTCAGAGATGGCAAGAACTGGTGAAGATCCAGAAGATAGCAAATTGGAGGAGAGTGTTCTTTGAGAGGAAGAACTATTTTTTTCCTTTGTAAACAGTAGGAAAGAAGAGAATAGATTTAGATGATGGCATTTTGAGAACTGATATTTAGCTGATAAGAAATCTTTCTTTCTTTCTTTCCTTCCTTCCTTCCTTCCTTCCTTCCTTCCTTCCTTCCTTCCTTTCTTTCTTTTTTTTTGTTTTTCAAGACAGTGTTTCTCTGTAACTTTTGGAGCCTGTCCTGGAACTAGCTCTTGTAGCCCAGGCTGGCCTCAAACTCACAGAGATCCGCCTGCCTCTGCCTCTCAAGTGCTGGGATTAAAGGTGTGCGCCACCACTGCCCGGCATAGAAACTATAGTTCTAATTTTGTTGTTTTGTTTTATAGCACAAGGGTTTCTTTATGTAGACCTGGCTGTCCTGGAGCTGGTTCTGTAGACCAGGCTAACCTGAAACTCAGAGACCTTCCTGCTTCTGCCTCCAGTGTGCTGGCATTAAAGGTGTTCGACACCACACCTGGCCCGTCTTTTATTTTTAATATTCTAGTTCTTAATCCTTGTCCCATAACAGAAAGTTATTTGTGGAATAAATTAGGATCAAAGAAAGTCATATGACTCAATGGGATACTTTTTGAAATAGGAAAGAGAAAGACTACCACTTTCAGGAAGCTTTGAGAACCTGGTTGAGATTTATTTATGAGTCAGGATAATAGCAATTTGAGGTGACACAGAAATTTGATTAAGATGTAGGCATGTAGTATAAATCTGTTTTCCCAGCACTTGGGAAGTGGAGCCAAGAGGATTTCAAGGTCATCCTGAGCTCCATAGCCATTTGAGCACAGCCTGGATTTCATGAGTCCTTGACTTTAAAAAAAGAAAAAGAAGAGCTGGAGAGATGGCTCAGTGGTTAAGAGCATTGCCTGCTCTTCCAAAGGTCCTGAGTTCAATTCCCAGCAACCACATGTGGCTCACAACCATCTGTAATGAGGTCTGGTGCCCTCTTCTGTCCAGCAGGCATACACATAGACAGACTATACATAATAAATAAATAAATATTAAAAAAAGGAAAAGAAAGAAAAAATAAAAAGGAGAAAAAGAAATTTGCTTTTGACTAAGAAAATAAAAATGCACCGGACGGTGGTGGCACATGCCTTTAATCCCAGTACTCGGGAGGCAGAGGCAGATGAATCTTTGTGAGTTCGAGGCCATCCTGGTCTACAAGAGCTAGGTCCAGGACAGGCTCCAAAGCTACAGAGAAACCTTGTCTCGAAAAACCAAAAAAAAAAAAAAGAAAGAAAGAAAGAAAGGAAGGAAGAAAGGAAGGAAGAAAGAAAGAAAGAAAGAAAGAGAGAAAGAAAAAGGAAAAGAAAAGAAAAGGAAAGGAAAAAAATGACAGGCTAAGGAGATAACTCAGAAAAGTTCACCAGGATTGGGGAAGGCAGAGAGGAGGCTGATCTCTGGAGCTCCTCTGTTCTGTGAGAGATCCCGGCTCAAAAATAAGGTGAAAGTGGTTGAAGAAGACACCCAGAATTGACCTCTGACCTCCACAAGTGCACAGGCACATATTTACATAAACAAATACAACACATTCAACAGCAAAATTGCTATGGAATCCTTATCTTTGTTTTTTATAATTTTTGCTGCGTTTTACATCTGAAGATGGGAGACTAGTGGTAAAGCTCAGCAGTGGATTCTTTGCTTAGCGTAATTGAAACACTAAGTTAGGTCCCTGGCACTGTGAAAATAAAAGAAGTTATAAACTCCATCTTCTCAGCACTGCCTTTTAGACAAGAGCCCTTCTGTATAAAACACTGTCTTGGGACCTGATGTTTTGTTAGTTTGGCTTTGATCTCCAGGTGTGCAGTCTTTGTTTCCTTCTTTGGTAGGAAGCAATCTCTTCACAAGTTCTCATGGGTAGAGAAATCCTGCAAATGAGGCCAAGAGGGGTTTCTGGGTCCATGAGGCTTTGTGCTTTAACTTAGTGCTTTGTGGTGAAGTTAAAGTCGAGTAGCTGTTTGAAAGTAATTGAAATGTCAGCTTAATTCTCATTTTTTGACTTTTGGAATTTAAACCATCAATAATCTGGCAATTGAATCACCCTATTTTTAGTAGGAATATTGCTATGAGACAGTAACAGGGGTGGAAGCATAACAGATTCTGAGTTTCACTTGAAAGGGGCATGTTAAGTAACATTCTATCTATCTATCTATCTATCTATCTATCTATCTATCTATCTATCTATCTATCTATCTAGGGACAGGGTTTCTCTATATAACCCCAACGGTCATGAAACTGTTTACCATGCCAGCTAAACTCACAGAGTTCCACCTGCTTCTGCCTCCCAAGTACTGGGATTAAAAGGCTGGTACCACTGTGCCTAGCCAGCATATTTTTAAAAAAAAATTAAAAAATTAAACTTAAAAATTTTTAAATTTGCAAATCTTTTTTTTAAAATATTTTATTTTTATTTATTATGTATCCAACATTCTGTCTGCATGTAAGCCTGCAGGCCAGAAGAAGGCACCAGACCTCATTACAGATGGTTGTGAGCCACCATGTGGTTGCTGGGAATTGAACTCAGGACCTTTGGAAGAACAGACAATGCTCTTAACCTCTGAGCCATCTCTCCAGCCCTAAATTTGCAAATCTTATGCCATTATTTGTAAACAAAATAGATTATTTCTGATTCATTGGGAATGAATATTTCAATTTTTATTTTTACCATATGCTTCTTGGGTTCTTTTCAGTTAAAAAAAATTATTTTGGGGGCTACAGTGATAGGCCAAAGGTTAAGAACACTGGCCTTAACCTTGGTAGGCCAGAGATTGGTAGGAAGCAATCTCTTCACAAGTTCTCATGGGTAGAGAAATCCTGCAAATGAGGCCAAGAGGGGTTTCTGGGTCCATGAGGCTTTGTGCTTTAACTTAGTGCTTTGTGGTGAAGTTAAAGTCGAGTAGCTGTTTGAAAGTAATTGAAATGTCAGCTTAATTCTCATTTTTTGACTTTTGGAAAGTCTTCCAGAGGACCCAGATTTAATTCCCAGCACCTGCATGGCATATCTCAACCATCTAGTAATTCTAATTCCAGGGGATTCAATGCCCTCATCTGCTCCACAGAATCCTGTATACATGTGGGCACATAAACTCACATAACCACATACATATACTTATAAATATATATGTATATATATAATTTTGAAATTTTATTCTCTGGTAGTTTCATACATGTACACAAAGTATTTGATTCATATTTACCCCTGTTGGATTTTTCTTAATTATGGCAAAATACACATAACATAAAAATTTTATTATTGTAATCATTTTATGTATACAGTTCATGGTCTATTTATAGCATGTCCAACCACCAACACTGTCCTTTCCTAGAACTTTTTCATCATCCCAAACAAAAAATTTGAAAGATTATAAAATGATATTTTCCTAGGGCTGGAGAGATGGCACTGACTACTTTTCTAGAGAACTCGGATTCAATTCCAAGCACCCACAAAGGAGCTATCAACTGTCCGTAACTCTGAGATCTGACACCTTCACACAGACATACATACAGGCAAAAATACCAATGCACATAAAATAAAAATTAATTATCTTTTAAAAACGGCATTTTCCCATTGTTCTTACTTCTGTTTTCTGTGAATTTGTTCATTCTAGGTATCTTATTAATTGGAATTATATAATATGTGACCTTCAGAGTTTAGCTTATTTCACATATGCTAATGTTTTTGGGGATCATCTTTGTTGTAGTATGTAGCAGAATTTCATTCACCTCCATGGCTGAAGAGTATATTCGTTATATTTATATACCATAGTTTGCTTATCTGAGTACTGATGCAACACCTTGTTTCCTTCTTTGGTCTATTGTGAATGATGCCTCTTTGAATATTGGTGTTCAAGGATCTGAGTTCCTACTTTCCATTTTTTAGATTATATACCTAGAAGTAAAATCATTTGGTAATTCTCTGTTAAAGGTTTTTAATTTTAAAAAGTTATTAATTTTTTGTGTATAAGTATTTTCATGCATATATGCATATGTACCACAATCTGTGCCTCACATGCATGGAGGTCAGAAGAGGGATCGGATCCTATGGACTTGAAGTTAGGACTGGTTGTGATCCATCTTATGAGTTCTGTGACCTGAACCTGAGTCCTCTGCAAGGCAATTAAATACTCTTAAGCATTGAACTGTCTCTCTTACACCCCCCCATATTTAAAGGTTTTTTTTTTAAGATTCTATTTACTTTTATATGTTGGCCTAATTGTATATATGCATCGTGAGTATGCAATGCCTACAGTGGCAAGAAAAGAGATTGGATCCCCTGGGATTGAAGTTATAGACAGTTGTTAGCTGCTGTATGGATGCTGGGAATTGAACCTGGGTCCTCTGGACGAGCAATTAGTGCTCTTAATGGTTGAGCCATCTCTCCAGCACCTATGCTAAAGGTTTTGAGGGATCACTAAACATTTTTTCCATAGTAGCTGCTCCATTTGTGTATCCTCACAGCAATATACAAGGAAAACGAGTTCCTCTATATCTTAATCACTGTAGTGATTGGAATGAGAATGGTCCCCATAGACTCACATGTTTGTATGCTTGGTCCCCAGTTGGTGGAACTGTTTGGGAAGGATCAGGATGTATAGCCTTATTGGAGAAGGTGTGTCACTGGAGGCCATTTTTGAGGATTCAAATGCCCAAGCCAGTTCCAATTAGCACTCTGCCTCCTCCTTGTGGCTAGAGATATAAGCTCTCAGCTGCTTCCTCAGCCCCATGCCTGCATTCCTGCTACCATGTTTCCCACCTGATGGACTCTAACCTTCTGGAACCATGAATCCATAAATGCTTTCTTTTGTAAGTTTTCTTGGTAATGGTGTCTTTTCACACCATTAGAAAAGTGTGGTTAAGAGCACTTTCTGCTTTTCCAGAGGACCCGGGTTCAATTCCCAGCAACAACATGGTAGTTCACAACTATCTGTAACTCCTGTTTCAGGGAATCCAACACCCTCATACAGACATACTTGTAGGCAAAACCCTATACAAATAAATAATTTTTAAAAAACTTTCAAAGGCTGGAGAGATGGCTCAGAGATTAAGAGCACTGGTTACTCTTTCAGAGGACCTGGGTTCAATTCCCAGTAACCACATGGTGCTTTACAACTGTCTGTGACTCCAATTCCAGGTGATCTGACTCCCTTACACCAATGCACATAAAATAAAATTTGAAAAATTATTTAAAAACTTTCGACAGGCGGTGGTGGCGCACGCCTTTAATCCCAGCACTCAGGAGACAGAGACAGATCTTTGTGAGTTCAAGGCCAGCCTGGTCTACAAGAGCTAGTTCCAGGACAGGCTCCAAAGCTACAGAGAAACCGTGTCTCAAAAACAAAAAACAAACAAACAAACAAAAACAACAACAAAAAGCTTTCAGTGTATCTTTTTTGTATTACTACAGTAAATGTATTATTAAAGATGAAAAGTTGAGGGAGCTAGAAAGATGACTCAGAGGTTAAAAGCACCAACTGCTCTTCCAGAAGTCCTGAGTGCAATTCCCAGCAACCACATGGTGGCTCACAGTCATCTATAATGAGATTTGGTGTTCTTTTCTGTTATGCAAGCATACATGGAAGGAATGTTGTATACATAATATATAAATAAATCTTAAAAAAGATGAAAAGGTGAAATTATAACACATTTGCTATTCAACTGTGCATTGTGGATTTTTGTGTTCTTGTCAACTTGCCATACCTGGACTGTTTATTTCTCTCACATCTACTCCAAATGTTATAGCTCCTCCTCCTCTTCCTCTTCCTCTTCTTCCTTCTTCCTTCTTCCTCTTCCTCTTTTTTCTTCTTCTTCCTCCTCCTCCTCCTCTTGTTCTTCTTCATCTTCCCCCTCTTCCTCCTCCTCCTCATCCCCTTCCCCCTCTTCCTCCTCTTCCTCCTCCTCCTTCTCCTCCTCCTCTTCTTCTTGCTTTTGGGAATGGCAGAATGATTATTTTCTAGTTGCACTAGTCAAGTCTTGGTTCAAATAATACTATTACTGAGTTACTTTGGTAGAGAACCATAGAGAAAAAATGGCTTAACTTGTATTTCAGTGATGTTCAAAGTATTCAGTATAAGTTACCTGTTTTTTTGTGGTACAGGGGATCAAGCCTAGCATATGCTGGCCCTTACCACCAGGCTGTATCCTGTTTCTTCAAGATCATAGTGGTAGATTCATTTACCAACAGTTAACAAAAATTCTAACATAATCAAAATTTGAAGAGAAAAAAACATAATGAAACAGCAGAAACAATCAGCTACAATAAATGATATCAAAATTCTAAAAAAAAAAAAGAAAAGAAAAGTGACTAAGATACATAACTGTTTTCTATATTTCTTTTTTTTTTTTAAGTCCTGAGCTGGATTACACCATGCCCATTTTAAAATCTTTTTCTTCTTTTTAAATTAAAAAAAATATTTTTATGAATGTACATGTGTACCTGAATGTGTGTATTGTAAGTTCACTACATGTTAGATGTAGAGGCCAGAAGAGGGTATTGTAGCCCCAGGAATTGGGAGTTATGGGAGGTTGTGAGCTGCCAGATGTATGTGCTGGGAATTTAACTCTGTTCCCCTGAATGAGTAGTAAGTACTCTTAACTACTAAACCATCTTTCCAGCCCCAAATTCTTTTTTTATTAAAGTTGATATTTACTGAATCTCACCAGTTTTGGAATGTTTTGTTTTTGTTTCCATTAGCTTACAGGGTTTCCTTATTTCCTTTGAATTTTTTTTTTATTGTATTTCAACACAGGGTTTCTCTGTGTAGTCCTGGTTGTCCTGGAACTCTGTAGACCAGCCTGGCCTTGAACTCAGAGACCTGCCTACTTCTGCCTCCAGAGTGCTGGGATTAAAGGCATGCACCACCACCGCCTGGCTAAGAATATGTATTCTTTTGTTGAAGTGTTGTTTAGTAACCATTAGATCCAGTTGGCTTATATTGTATTAATTCAATATATAAAATTCCAGGAGATTATAATATTTGTTCTCTTTATGACCTTTATTTCTTGAATAGTGTTAGAATATTTAGTGATATAAGACCACAGTTGTTTCTGATAGTTTTAAGTTTAATCAGAAAGGTTTGGGAACCTGAATAGTAATTCAGGGTGGGTTTCATTAGCCTAAAATCCATCAATAATATGAGGGCAGAGGAAGAGGTGACAAATGTTATCAACCAAGGATTCTCTTTTAAGGTAATAATTCTTTCCCTTTTTTTTTTGTTTTTTGTTTTTTGTTTTTTGTTTTTCGAGATGGGGTTTCTCTGTAGCTTTGGAGCCTGTCCTGGAACTAACTCTTGTAGACCAGGCTGGCCTCAAACTCACAAAGATCTGCCTGCCTCTGCCTCCCGAGTGCTGGGATTAAAGACGTGCCGCATCACCACCTGACAATAATTCCTTTCTTTATAAAGAAAAACAGGTGTTTTTCCTTAATGTTTTTTTGAATTATTTTAATGCTGTTTAATGTATAACATTGAGACATATTTTTTACGTTTCTTGACCTTTTAGGGTTTTTGTTTTTGGTGATGGGAATGCAACTCCAAGTTTTAAGCATGATGAGATGCTCTCTGTGATTTCCATCGCAGGCTCATATTTTGGAATTTGAATTTAGGAAATCGGTAGTTAACAAGCGCCTTAGGCTCTAAATAGCTTTGTATTTTGGTAGTATCGTAATTCAAGAGGCCTAATTGAAACTTGATTGTTAATATGATAACATTTATTAATCTGTCCAAATGTGCTAAAGAATGTTTTCTTTAGTTTTATCCTCCAACTGCTTTTGCTATTCATTAGAGGAAGATTCAAATAATTTGTCAGTTTTATAGAGTGCTAGACACTAGGGAAACCAGATATATCACAACAGTATTTCTTTTTTTCCTTCTTTTTTTCAATGGTTTTTCAAGAGAGGGTTTCTCTGTGTAGCTCTGGTTATCTTGGAACTCCCTCTGTAGACCAGGTTCTCCTCAGACTCATAGAGATTCATCTGCCTCTGTCTCCCGAATGCTGGGATTAAAGGTGTGCACCACCGTCCAGTTTGGCAATAGTGTTTCTTTGTACTGCTGTAGGTTATATCTTAGCCACATTAGATAGTTATACACATAAGAAACAAGCCATCAGGGCGATGGCTCAGTGGGTAAGTAGCACGTGCTGCCAAGTCTGACACTTTAAGATTAATCTCTGGAACCCACACAATAGGAGCGAACTGACTCCCATAAATTCTACTCTTAACTGCCACACATATGCCATGGCATACCTATGCACTAGAATTCAAGAGCACAGACAACACCAAAACAAAACAACAAGCCGTACCCAAAGTTTCACCTCTGTGGAGGTGTTCTTGATGCTAAGATCTGCATCTTTGAGTTGGGGTAGAAGAAGGCAAAAGTTGATGAATTTTTACTTTGTGGCCATATAGTGTCAGATGAACAATTCTCTTAAGTCCTGGAGACTGCCTGTATTTGTGCCAATACATGATAAAGAGTTGTGGAAGCTTTCATCTTGCAGTGAGACTCCATCCTTTCTATGTCATCCCAGTCCACTAGATGTTGTCCTGTGCTGGGGCTGATATGCTCCAGACAGGTATGTATGGTGCCTTTGTGAAGACCCAGGGCACAGTGACACCAAGGTTCACATTGACCAGGGTGTCATGTCCATTCATACCAAGCTGCAAAATAAGGAACATGTAATTGAGGCTCTGAGTAGAGAGAGCCAGGTTCCCTGGCTGCCAGAAGATCCACATCCCACAGAAGTGAGGCTTCAAGTTTAATGCAGATGAGTTTAAAGACATGGTCACTGAGAAGCAGCTCATTCCTGATGTCTGTGGGATCAAATACATCCCCATTTGTGGTTTTCTGAACAAGTGTTGAGCCCTGTGTTCAGTAATAAATCTCCCATTTAGTCTGGAAAAAAAAATAACTTGAATACACATTTCAAACACTTAGAATCTCTATCTCTCTGTCCATTATTGTTGTGAATGTTTAGCCTGTGTATATGTATGTACATTCTGTGCATGTTTGGTGCCTGAGGAGGCCATAAGAGGGTGCCAGATCTCCTGAGCTGGAATTAAGGACATATGTGAAACATCATGTGGGAATCTTGGACCTCTGTAAGAACAGCAAGTATTCTTAACCACAGAGCCTTCTCTCCAATACATTCCCAAAAATGTGTTGGTTCTACTGCTCCTCTTAAATGATGTGCTTTTTTTGGTCTGATTGACCTCTGTTTTCTTTTTTGTTTTGTTTTTCAAGATAGGGTTCTCTTTGTAGCCTTGGTTGTCATCCTCTGGAGACCAGGCTGGTCTGCCTGCCTGCTTCAGTCTCCATATGCTAGGATTAAAGGTGTGTGTTACCATTGCCCACCTTGATTTATATTTTCTTATTTGTTTTAAAATAAATTCCACAGATACATACTAACTTCCTTCTTTGGTTGGTCTCTCTCTGTGTTTGTCTCTCTTCCTCTTTGAAACATAACCAATATAGAGGTATAATCTATATTCAGCTTCAGGGAAAGGAGCAGCAGTGGTCCTGATACCAGTTACTTAGCATTTTCCAGCTTCTTTTATTTATTGTTTATACAGAGAAAAATCTCTGCTGTTATAAATAAGCCATTCCTCTTGACAATATGGTATTAGTGACAATATAGTATTGTCATGATTGCAGAAATAACATTCCCATTTTCCCTTTGACTCCAGATACTTTTTCCTTTTTAATAGTTTTTACTTACACTTACTAACAAATGTTAATTTTAGATTCTATCACTAAAGCCTCAGTTTGCCACTTATTGAGGCATTAATTGAAATATTAATATATTTAGAGCAGAAATGTCGTTTTTTAGGGAATCTAAAACAACAGCAAAACTGAGGTCAGACTGCAGTAACGATGGACATCAAGGAAGCTGTGTTTGGGACAGAAAGAAATCAAGATAAGGTAGATGCAAAGTAGAGAAAAGAACTGGACAAGGGGTCTGGGTGGTAGATGGGAGTGGGTTATATGCCACCAACGATATTGTCAGCTAGCATTGTGAAGAGGAAACACTGAAAAATGGGTTTACGTAGTCCTTTCCCTTTGAATATACAAATTTTAACTGACTTTCATGTAGCAGAGCACTTGAAAAATTCTCATGTTTGGGGCAGTGGAGTAGAAGAATGCTTGCCTAGAATGTATGAGACTCTGTGTTCAATTCCCGGCAGAGGGGGGAGTTGTTTTGGTGGAGTAGTGGTTTCTCATATTCTAGCTAATGTTTTCTTTCTGGGTGGCTATGGAAGATGGTGATGCTGTTAGTTGCTAAAATCAGTGCCAGAATCCAGCTTCAGCACAAATGTCTGGTAAATGCCCAGAAGTAGAAAGAAGTTGAAATCTCCATTTGGAGTGTTGCATTGACAGTCAGTACAGACTATGACACTTTTATTTTTGTGATGTAAAAATTGTACTTCTCCTCATAGCAACATGAACCGTGAAGACCGGAATGTGCTGCGCATGAAAGAACGGGAAAGGCGGAATCAGGAAATTCAGCAGGGTGAAGACGCCTTCCCACCTAGCTCTCCTCTATTTGCTGAGCCATATAAAGTTGTAAGTTATCTTTCTTTGAATGTTTTGTTTTACTTCACTTATATGACATTTGTGCTTTTAGTTTGTTTTTGTTTTTGTTTTTTTGAGACAGGGTTTCTCTGTGTAGCTTTGGAACCTGTCCTGGAACTACTCACTCTGTAGACCAGTATGATCTTGAACTCTGAGAGATCTGCCTGCCTGTGCCTCCTGATTTCTGGAATTAAATTTGTGCTCCACTACCGCCCAGCTTTTAGGTTTTTAAAGATTTGTTTTTATGACTATTTTTATGATGCACACACTGATAGGTTTTTGTAGAGGCCAAAAGAGGATGTCTGGTGCCCTGCACCTGAAGTTACAGGCAACTTTGAGCCATCCAACATGGGTTTTGGGAACTCAGGTCTTCTGGAAGAGTAGTATATTCATGCTTTTAACCATTGAGCCATCTCTTCAGCTCAGTGCCTGCTTTTTCTTGAAGCATTATGGGAGGCAGAGGCAGAATGGATCACAGCCATCTGTAATGAGTCTTGGTACATTCTTCTGGCCCGCACTGTATACATAATAAATAAATAAATAAATAAATAAATAAATATTTTTAAAATTTTTTTTTGAGACAATGTCTCTTTATATAGCTCTGGCTGTCCTGGAACTGGAACTGACTCTGTAGACCAGACTGGCCTCAAACTCACACAGATCCACCCGCCTCTGCCTCCTGAGTGCAGGGATTAAACACATTTTGCCAACATGCTCCACTATACATAAATCTTTTCTTTTTAGATTTATTTATTTATTATGCATACAGTGTCGGGACTGCATATGTCTTTGCAGTTCAGAAGAGGGCATCAGATCTCCTTCCAGTTGTGTACCACCATGTGGTTGCTGGGAATTGAACTCAGGACCTCTGGAAGAGCAGCCAGTGCTCTTAGCCTCCGAGCCATCTCTCCAGTCCATGAATAAATCTTTTTAAAAATTAAGAAAAATAAATTGGATCAATTACTTTCTTAATTTTTTTACACATATATTTTATGTGTGTGAATGCCTAGATGTCTGATCGTCTATGTACTACATGTGTGCAGTGCTGGAAGAATTCAGAAGAGGGCATCAGATTATCTGGGACAACAGTTACAGACAGTTGTAAGCCGGGCTGTGTGGGTGCTGGAATTTGAACTTTAGTCCTTTGGAAGAACAGCCAAGTGCCCTTAATCACTGAGCTCAATTGCTATTTTTAATTACTATCGTTCTTGATTTGAGATTATAAAAAAAGAACACTGAATAGTACAAATTCTCATGACTCTAAGGTAGCTTTAGTAGTGACATGTCTTTCTAGCATTTTGTTTGCCTTTGGGTTTCAATGGTTGTTAACATTTTAAGTCTAGAATCTGTGAATCATGCTACTATTCATTTTACAATAAGAAAATAATGAATCAAACTTGTTTACTGATACTGATGTTTTCTGTGAACAGCCATATTTTTATCTTGATTCTTTAAGATCAGACAGATTTTCAAACAATACAAAGTTATCATTAATGTTTCCCAATCTCAAAAAAATTAGTGGTAGTTCAGGTGAGGTTTTTTGTTTTCCTTTTTTATTTTTATTTATTTTTTTATTGATTCTTTGGGAATTTCTCTTCTTTTCTTTTCTTTTTTTGTTTTTTGTTTTTTAAGACAGGGTTTATATGTAGCTTTGGAGCCTGTCCAGGAACTAGCTCTTGTAAACCAGGTTGGCCTTGAACTCACGGAGATTGCCTACCTCTGTCTTCCAGAGGTGGTGATGTGCCACCACCACCTGACTGGGAATTTCTTTTTTAAGATAATGTCTCAGATTTTCCAGGCCTAAAACTCACTAAGTGGTCAAAGATGACCTTGAATTTACAGTCCTCCCTCGTCAGTTTATATGTTGCTAGGGGTTGAACACAGGGCTTCAGGCATGCCATCCAAACACTACAACCTGAGCTTCATCCCAGCCCTGATTATTTAGTCTTCATTTCTTTTTAATGTAATCTGTAGATTTTCTTTTGTATTTTAGCATGGTTGTTTTCATATACTTTCTTGGTGATTTTTTCCTTCATATACATTCAATAAATTTTTTTCACTGTGAGAAATATTTATCTGACCGGGTGGTGGTGGCACATGCCTTTAATCCCAGCAGTTGGGAGGCAGAGACAGGCATATCTCTGTGAATTCGGGGCCAACCTGGTTTACAAGAGCTAGTTCCTGGACAGACTCTAAAGCTACTGAGAAACCCTGTGTCGAAAAACAAAACAAAACAAGACAAAAATAAAAAATAAGAGAGAGAGAGAGAGAGAGAGAGAGAGAGAGAGAGAGAGAGAGAGAGAGATCTTTATCTGGACTAAGAGTGTGTGGTACAGTCAGTGCTCACCTAGACTGTGAGAGGATCTAGTTTTATTGTTTGTTTTGTGTGTGTATTTGATGTATATTTATAGATGTGTATTTTAAGATTACCTCCTCTGATTGAGGGTTATAAAACGAGTTTGGAAGAATATTTTATTTCAAATTATACTAACAGTATATTTTTCTTTTTTTTTGTAGACTAGCAAAGAAGATAAGTTATCAAGTCGTATTCAGAGTATGCTTGGAAACTACGATGAGATGAAGGATTATATAGGAGACAGATCTATACCAAAGCTTGTTGCAATTCCCAAGCCTGCAGTACCAACCACAACAGATGAAAAAGCAAACCCAAATTTTTTTGAACAGAGACATGGAGGCTCTCATCAGAGTAACAAATGGACTCCTGTAGGACCCGCACCAAGCACTTCTCAGTCTCAGAAACGGTCCTCTAGCTTGCAGAGTGGACACAGTAGCCAGCGGACCAGTGCAGGTGGTAGTGGCACTAGTAGTAGTGGTCAGAGACATGACCGCGACTCATATAGCAGTAGCCGGAAGAAAGGCCAGCATGGGTCAGAGCACTCCAAATCACGATCCTCAAGCCCTGGAAAACCCCAGGCTGTTTCTTCATTAAGTTCTAGTCATTCCAGGTCTCATGGGAATGATCACCATAGCAAGGAACATCAGCGCTCCAAATCACCTCGGGACCCTGATGCCAATTGGGATTCTCCTTCCCGTGTTCCTTTTTCAAGTGGGCAGCATTCAAATCAGTCTTTCCCACCTTCTTTGATGTCCAAATCTAGTTCAATGTTACAGAAACCCACTGCCTATGTAAGGCCCATGGATGGACAGGAGTCTGTGGAACCAAAACTGACCTCTGAGCACTACAGCAGCCAGTCTCATGGTAATAACATGACTGAGCTGAAGCCCAGCAGCAAAGCACATCTCACCAAGCTGAAAATACCTTCCCGACCTTTGGATGTAAGTCTCACACTTAGAGTGGTTAGCACTGTAGCTATATGCAGTCATTTGTAGATATTTCAGTGAATTGGAACTAGTTTTTTTTTTTTTTTTTTGGCCTTAATAGTAAGATGAAAATTAAAAAATTTAAGAAATAAAGGTTTAAAGAACAACTTGGGAATTGACTCCCAAGTGGATCCATAGAACTATACACTTCCTTTTTGGATAATAAAGAAAATATCATTCACAGATTTTTAAAATTAGGATGACAAGTCGAATTGTATACTAAAAGAAAGATTTATTGATTTGTTACAGTTCTTTGGTTTTATGGGATAGTATAGCTTGTTTCTTTTTATTTAAAAAAAAGTTTCTAATGTAGCCAGGTGGTGGCGCACACATTTAATCCCAGCACTTGGGAGGCAGAGGCAGGCGGATCTCTGTGAGTTCGAGGCCAGCCTGGTCTACAAGAGTTAGTTCCAGGACAGGCTCTAAAACTACAGTAAAACCCTGTCTTGAAAAACCGGGAAAAAAAAAAAAAAAAAAAGAAGAGAAAATTAGCTTGTCTATTCTTAGAGTTTTGCAAATAAAGCAGGTCATGGTTTATGGTAATAAATGGTGGGATTTTTAAGTGTACAGAAGTGATATTGTTGTGTAGTTCTGATGCCTCCTCCTTAGCTCACAACTACAGGGCTGAAACAGCCACTGTGACTGTATAAAAGTTGACATTCAAAATAACTAAAGAGCTAAGCATTCATAGTGAAATATCTGAAAATTTATCTTCATATACTAGATTGTCAGAATATTAGATTTCAGCAAAACATTGTCATGTAGGCAAGATTTGTTTATTTTATTATTTTATGAGTGTCTCACCTGCAAGTTTATCTGTACACTTTGTGTATGCCTGGTATTTATTGATGAAGGAAGAGGGCCTCCTATCTCTTGAAGCTGGAGTTACGGATGTTGTGAGCAGCCATGTGATTGCTCTGGAAGAACAGCCAGTGCTCTGAACCACTGAGACATTTCCCCAGCCCTGCAGCGTTTATCTTTTAATGTAGTTTATACAATAAAAACAGTTGGCTGGGTGGTGGTGGCACACGCCTTTAATCCCAGCACTTGGGAGTCAGAGGCAGGCGGATCTCTGTGAGTTTGAGTCCTGCATGGTCTACAAGAGCTAGTTCCAGGACAAGCTCCAAAGCTACAAAGAAACCCTGTCTCAAAAAACAAAACAAACAAACAAACACCCCCCCCACTCCCGCACAGTTAAAAAGACAAAAGACATATCTCAGAGCTCAGAATAGCAGAAGGAATCAAAGTTAAAGACAATGTTTAAGAACATTTAGGAATCTTGAGCCAGCAAGGTTGCTCAGTGGGTCAAGTATAAACCTGCTAACTTGAGTTCAGTCCTGGATTCAATAGTAGAATCAACTTTTTGTTTGTTTGTTTGTTTTCGAGGCAGGGTTTCTCTGTAGCCTTGGAGCCTGTCCTGGAACTAGACCAGGTTGGTCTAGTTCTAGAACTCACAGAGATCCGCCTGCCTCTGCCTCCTGAGTGCTGGGATTAAAGGCATGCATCACCACCGCCTGGCCGGGAATCAACTCTTAAGAGTTATTCTCTGACCCATTCTTCCCCACATGCCCCACCCTTAACATACACACACACACACACACACACACACACACACACATACACACACATAATAATAATAAAATTAAATAAAAAGAATCTTGGAACCTGAGGAAAAGTGGTTAAGTCAGTGGTTAAGAGTTCTTGCTGCTCTTCCAGAGGACCAGAGTTCCTTCCCAGCACTCAGAAAAGTGAAAGTGGTAATTTGTTTTTTCAATAAATCTTTGGAACTAGATTTGGGTTTAGTTTTTTTATTCTTATTTATGCCTTACAATTACCAGTCTGTCTGCCTTCTATAGTTTTTGAAATGCTATGTAAAATGTACATTTTGACCCATATTTCTAGTCTTTCAAAAATACTCATTTTACTGTTTTTCTTTTCTTTTTTTTTTTTCTAGACAGGGTTTTACTATAGTTTTAGAGCCCATCCTGGAACTAGCTCTTGTAGACCAGGCTGGCCTCAAACTCACAGAGATTCACCTGTCTCTGCCTCCCGAGTGCTGGGATTAAAGGGTTGTGTCACCACCACCTGGCTACATTAGAAACTTGTAGGGGCTAGAGAGATAATGGTTCAAGGGCCAAGAGCACTGACTGTTTTTCCTAAAGATCTGGGTTCAGTTCTCAGCACCCATATGGTGGCTCACAGCTGTCTCTAACTCTATTTCCAAGGGATCAGATTCTTTCAACTAGCTTCCATAGGTACTAGGCATGTAAGTAGTGCACAGACGTATGTGTAGACAAAGCAACTATATACATAAAATAAAAATAAATAAATCTGGGGTCTAGAAAGAGGGCTCAGTGGTTTAAAGCACCCAGGTTCTATTCCTAGCATTCATGTAATGCTTCACAACTCACTGTAACTCCAGTTCCAAGGAACCTAGTGTCCTTTTCTGACCTTTGCAGGATAAGGCAAGCATATAACACCCATATATATGTTGAGGCAAAACAGTTACATATATAAAATAAAAATATTTTTGGAGATTTTGTATAGGAAAGCTATTTCAAATATTTCTAGCTAGTGTTCTGACTTAATGTGGTCATAAATAAATAATTCCTCAAATTTTATGTAATTTCTTTTTATATAATTTCTAATAATGTTTTTAATATGTTCAGTAAATGCTAAAATTTTAGTATTTAGTAAATACTAAAATACTAGTATTTTAGTAAGTACTAAAATTCTAACAACAAATTACTTCAAATCTAATGTCTGTTTTTTTTCTTTTTCTTAAGGCATCAGTTTCTGGTGATGTAAGCTGTGTGGATGAAATACTTAAAGTAAGTTTCTTTTTAATCATCTGTTGTTTAATTGTGATGGCTATATTACCAACTCTTTCATATTCTTAATTACTTCTTAACACAGATTACTTCTATGTGTAACTTGATTATGTCATGTCCATCATGAAAAAAAAAAGTTCTGTGACCAGAACTTTTCTGAGATTCTGGTCACATGCTTTGTTTACTGTTTATGAGAAGAGGAAGAAACCAATTACAACTATATTTCCTTAGACTTATAACGTAAAGGCTTAAAAATCTCAGTAGTTACCAAAGCCAGGTTGATAGTTTGATTTATAATTTACTTGTACATTCTGTTCTGGTCAGGTACTACAATAAAAGCTATCCTTTGAGTATTGATCTGGAATGTTTACTAGAAAAGTCTACGAGGACTAACAAAAGTGCCTTCCTCTTCTGGAAAGAAGGAAGGACCAGTTAGTGAGTGAGTGACAGTGACTGCTTTTTGCTCCTAAGAGAAAGCATCAGCCACATGTGACTTTTAATATTTTTTGGAAGCTAGTGGGTTCTTTGTCTGTACTTGAATTTTATGACATATTCTTCTGAGACTACCTGTCTAGGCCTATTTCCTATAATTTGTTCCCACCATTTAATCTCGCATTCCTTATTTTAGCTGCTATAGTCTCCCTTTACCATCTTACTGAACCTCCTTTTCTAAAGTCCATCTCTTGTCTTCTGCCTGGGGTGTAATGCATTTAAGAACACCTGTTCTTATTTGCTTTACTGTCTCTGCTGTTTGAGAGCTTTATATTTTTTCCTTTGGGAAACTTCATTCCTTTCTTGTTACTGAGCTTCATTGTTTGATTCTTGTCTACTTTTCTTACCCCTTTGATAGTATCATGGCTTCTCTTTTTACTTACAGGCATATTTTCTAGCCTTTCCTTTCTTTTTGCAGTCTTACTCACCTTATGTAACTTATGTACTTAGCTTTATCAGACAATTGGCAATTCAGTTCTTATTTCCTTCCATGATTTCCTACAGGCTTTGGTTTATGTCTCTTAGTTCATTACTTTTAATCCACTCTTCCATATAAATGTAAAGTCTTCATTATCTCTCATTTCTTCCATATATTATTTAATCACAAAACTAGTCTTAGACTTAAAATTTCTTTGAATATCTTCATTCTTTCCATTTCTGTCAACTTCAGTAGTTTTAAAAATTCTCTCTTGGGCCAAGATAGCTCAGCAGATAAAACTGCTTTTCACACCACCAGCCTGAATGACCTGAATTCAATCCTCCAAAACTCACAGTGGAAAGAGAGAACTGACTCCCAGTATCCTCTGGCCTCCACATGACACTCTTTGACATTCCCATGTGTGCCTTTGCTGCATGACCATATACCTACAGAGTAGAAGTAGGTGTTATACCTACAGAGTAGAAGTAGGTGTTTTTGGTGTTTTTTTTTTTTGTTTTTTTTTTTTTTTTTTTTTTTTTTGGAGACAGGATTTCTCTGTGTAGCCCTGACTGTCCTGAAACTCACTTTGTAGACCAGGTTGGCCTCGAACTCACAGAGATCCACCTGCCTCTGCCCCTCCCAAGTGCTGGGATTAAAGTTGTGCTACTATGCCCAACTCACTCAGTAGTTGTGGTAATAATAATAATAAACCTTAAGACAGTCTTTTTTATTTTTTGCTTTTAAAATCTCTTATCTGTCCTTTTTATATTGTTTCAAGTCTTTACTTCAGCCTCTGGCCTTCATAACTTGACTTTTCTTGCTAGAACTTTTCAGTGGTTCTCTAAGAAAGACTGAGATCACAAAGACCACAATTCTAAGGAAGAATTTAACATCCAGACACCCCATAGCCAGTCCTCAACACTCCTGCTTCTGACTGATCACTTTTGCCAATTTTCCTAAGCCACACTTCTGTTTGCTTGCTTGCTTCCTTCCTTCTTTCTTTCCTTCCTTTCCTCCTTCCCTCCCTCCCTCCCTCCCTCCCTTCTTTCTTTCTTTCTTTCTTTCTTTCTTTTTTTTTAAATAGAGGTTTCCTATAGTGGGAGCTGACAATGAACTTCTGTCCTCCTGCCTCACCTTCCAACACTAGGATTAGAGACGTGCACTTCCACACTCAGATTACTTCCTTAAAGTCATATTCCCTCCTTTGTCTGTAAGAGAACGTACTTAGTTGTCTTCTGTGGAACCCCAAGGAAACCTTTCTTCTTCCTGTGTCAGGCCACAGTGAAAACTCTTCACTTTCAGTCTTATAGTCTCTCTTTCCCTCTCTTTTTTTAAACTTTTGTATTTAATGAGTATCTTGCCTGCATGTATGTGCACTATGTGTGTACATTGCCCAAAGAGGTCAGAGGGGATTGTCAGAGCCCCTGAACCTGGAGTTGCAAATAGTTGAACCGAGGTACTTAAGAAGAACACCACTGGATTCTTAACCACTGAGCCATCTCAGCATTCATCTCAACCCCAAGCATTCATTTCTCTCTCTCTCTCTCTCTCTCTGGGTCTCTCACTCTGTCTCACACATATGCACGCAGGATCTTATGCATATGAAATGCTAGTGAGTTTGTGTGTGTGTTGTTTTTTTGTTGTTGGGTTTTGTTTTGTTTTTTTCATGTGTGTGTGTTTGTGTGTGTGTGTGTGTGTGCACATGTGCATGTGTGCTAAAGGAACACACACATTTCCCCCTGAAGTTTTAACAGTATATGGAACTTAAGTGTCTGGAAGACTTTCTTTGTCCCTTTGTTCTTACTAAACATGTAGCCTACATTTTCTATGTATGAACTTGGTATGTGATTTTGAGTGTTTTAGTGCCCAGTCAGGTTGATTGTTGGAAAGATTAGCAGTTGAGTATGTTTTTGGCATTTGGTTTGTAAAATGCCAGTACTAAAAATCTGTGCTGCAGAAGTTTCCACATTCCCTTCAAAAGTTTTTGTTTCCATTCAGCTTGTAATCACAGTTTCTAGGAACTCTTTTATGAACATAAGAAAAAACTTCTATCTAAAAATAAATATGTTTATTGAAAATTTTAAATTGTTAGTGATTCACCTATTATGTGTCAAGTACTAGCAATGTGGCGGTGATGTACTAGTTGAATTGTTTAAGTTAATCTTCCAGTGCTGGGTGTAGGAAATAATACAAGTATTATAAGAGGACAGAGAGCAATTATATGTAAGTGGCTAGGTTTTATTGGGGGTGGGGGAGGTTCCTCATTTTTTTACTAGTTCTTTGAGAACTTCATATAATGTGTTTTTATCATACTCACCCCACAACTCCTGGAAGTTTCACTACAGCTTCCCTACTCATCCAAATTTATGTCCTTTTTCTTTTTCCCAGCAAGTCTACCTTGTGCTGCCCCATATACTCTTGTGTGTGGCCATCTGCTGGAGTTTGGCTGACCTACCAGGGACCGCACCCTTAAAGAAAACTGACTCTTCCTCTCCCAGCAGCTAGATCTCAGTTGTCTATAGCTCCTCAGCTAGGGTGGGACTTCTCTGTTCTATGCAAGTGGCTGTTTTAGGAGGTTTC
Source organism: Myodes glareolus (assembly GCF_982192425.1). Taxonomy (NCBI): domain Eukaryota; kingdom Metazoa; phylum Chordata; class Mammalia; order Rodentia; family Cricetidae; genus Myodes; species Myodes glareolus. The sequence goes on along the minus strand of NC_142034.1, from coordinate 71,227,877 downwards.
AGTAGACACTGTGTCAACTGCCCTGTCTCTTACCTCTTCTGTCATTCTATTGCCCAAAAGGAGTTACTGTTAAACCTCCTTTCAGAGGCTTCACTTTTAAAGCTTTAAATATTTGCTAGAGTATAGACTATGATTTGTGTTTGACAGTAATATGCTGTGGACATCATTTCATATCATAGTAGAGTTTCTCATTTTAATGTCCGTCTGGTGTTCCATTGTATGGTGTCTATCATTATTATATTGTTGAATACCCAGAGTTGTTAACATTTGGTCTACAAGTCCTTGGAATCTTTATCTAATCTCACTGTGTCTTTATATAACTGTGGTTATAGTCACAATATAAATTCCTAAGCACCACCAGTCACTTTTTTACCTAATGATTAAGTTTGAACAAAATTCTGGAAATCAAATACTCCCATATTATAAGTCTTGATACCTCTCTTCCTTGATCCTCAGGCATTACACATTTTTATCCAAATTTACTTACAGGGTGTCGTATAGTTTAGGCTCCCTTGACGCCTCCTCTCAAGAGCTGAGATTAGAGGCAAATGCAATCATGCCCAGTTATTTATAATATGATTAGAGTGAAGACATTGAAAAAATCAGATCCAGGGCATTTCTAATCTATTTTCTTCCTAATATGGTTTTGAAATCTCTCTTCTGATCTTCACATGACCAAAATTTTCAGCCAGCCTGTGGACTCTGTAATCAGACTTCCTACAGTGAAATTCTTTGTCCAGTATTAATCATGCAACCTTGAATAAAGAATGTTGACTTTTGCTTCAATTTCACCTTAAATAAATTAGGGTGATAATATCTATGTCATGATTTTAAGAAATGATTGATAGGCAAAACATTTAGCATCATTTCTGATCCATTGATGGTAAAAATTAATATTAGCTGTTTTTTTTTTTTGTTTTGCTTCGTTTTTTGGTTTTTGAGACAGGGTTTCTCTGTAGCTTTGGAGCCTGTCCTGGAGCTAGCTCTTGTAGGCCAGGCTGGCCTCGAACTTACTGAGATCCACCAGCCTCTACGGGGATTAAAGGCTTGTGTCACCACTGTCCGGCCATATTAGCTGTTTTAATTAATTGTTATCTTCTTCCTTCCATTCATATAGCAAGATCTTTTTTTAGTAGCATTGCATGATATGCATTTGGAAGGCATGGTGGCTCATGCCTGTAATCTAGCACTCAGGAGGTAGAGGCAGGAGAATCAGTACAAATTCAAGGCTGTCTGATTTACAAAGCAAGCTAAGGGCACCTGGGCTACAGAATATGACTCTGTTTCAAAAGCAAGCAAACAAATCCATCAGACCTTGTATTTCATTACAGGCTGATTTCTCTAACTGTTTACAGATATTATCATCCTATCCATATACCCCTTAAAGTCAGAGAGAATTTGTATTTTCTGCCCCATTACCAGCACTACTTTGTGCCTTATTAATATCCATTGGCTCACTATACATAGTTTTAGAGGATCAATCATAAAACCAGTATTTCTAAGTACAAAGCTGGTTTTTAGCTGTATAGTTTTGTAATCTTGTCCTGGTTGAAAACAAACTGTAATAATTACATTTCAGGAGATGACGCATTCATGGCCTCCCCCTTTAACGGCTATTCATACACCATGCAAAACAGAACCTTCCAAATTTCCTTTTCCAACTAAGGTAAGTAAATAAAATCTGTCTTTGATAATGTAAGAAAACTCAACTAAAATCACATAAATTCAGAATTGTTTCCTTAGTAAACACAGTAAATAAATTAAAGAAATAATTTTAAGTAGTGATGATTTCTATGAAGAAATTTAAAAATAATAATAGAATTGAGAGCATCTTGCACTGAGAGGTACTTAAGAAAATTTGGAAGGCAACAGAGAAAGAGAGAGAGAAAGAAAGAGAGAGAGAGAGAGAGAGAAGACTTTGATGTTTATTGTAAATTCATGATATTCTAGACAGAAGGTGGCTAGGACTATTAAGGTTATTTTCTGAGGACCCTCTCAGAACCTAGCCACAAACATACTTATATCCTATAAGAAAAGGCCCTCACACATCAGTTTTTAGCCTGTCTAAACGCTGCAGATTAATTTTTTAAACATGAATTTATACTCACACAAACAATGCAAAAATACAAGGCTGGGTGTGGGTAGCTTATGCTTGTAATCCCCAGCACTATGGAAGCAAAGACAGGAAGATCAGGAGTTTAAGGCCAACCTGGCTACATTTTCAGAGTTCAAAAATTCTCTCCCTAATAATCAGTCAAAAATACTTTCTCATGTGAAAGTTTGTTCAGGACATCTACTACCAGCCCTTCCCTGTTTCTTGTTCTTTAGCTCATTCAATTTCATGTGTCTTTGCAAACCTTTTCATAGCACTTGCATGCATGTGTACAAACTCATAAGTGTAGACTCATTCCATATAAATATGCTATTTCTATTCAGATAAATTGTTTTGTATCATTAATCTGTCAGCTGTGGTTTTGAGTTGTTTCTATGTTGTTTACTTAGAGGTATTTAATGTCTTTTAAGTTTGTCTAAAGTATGAATTATCTGACTTAGCCATTTCTCTTTGGTATTTAATTTACTATCAGTTTTAATTACTGCAAGCATTTTTTATTGTTTGTATGTGTATGCATGTGTGCTTGTGTATATGCTTGTGCTTTTATGTGTGTGTGTGCTGCAAACTGGTTCCTTCCTTCCACTGTGTCGATCCCAGGGATGGAGCTCAGGGTGTCAGGCTGGCAGCGAGCACCTTTATTTATTCACCCAGCCATCTCAACAGCCCTCATGTTTTTATTGTGTGTATGTGTTTTTGAGCATGTATATATGTTTGAGGAGGGGATGCACATCCTGCGCACTTGGGTGTGGAACCTGGGTTCTGCATCAATGTCTTCCTCTATTGTTTCCCGCTTTATGTTTCTTACTTTTTGAGGCAGTGTTTCTTGTAGCCCAGACTGGCCCTGAACTCTGTGTAGCTTATAATGATCTTAAACTTCTTTTGTATATATGCTTGTGTGTATACACATGTATGTACAGGTATGCACACACATTCATATGTGTAGAGGCTTAGAGGGAGACAGTTGATGTCCTCATCCTATATGGCTCTCTGCCTTACTCCTTGGACACAGGCTTTCTCTGAATCTAGAGGTGTTTTTCTGCTAGGCTAGTGGGCAGCAAGCCCCCGTTATCTTACTGTTGTCACTGCTGCCATTCTCATTTGCTTTTGTGTCTGTGTGTGTATGTGCACGCACGTGCCTGCATGCACATTTGCACATGTGTGAGTGTGCTGGAGATAGAACCCAGGCTATGAAAACAAGCCATCTTCCCTGTTCTTGAATATATCAGTAGTTGTTTTTTTTCTTCTTCTTCTTCTTCTAGTAAGCTTTTAATGAAAAGACCAAATTTTTTTTATCTGTTCAGTTGTTGATAAACATAGAAGTTACTTTTAGGCTGTTAAAATATCTATAAACATTATTAAACATTATTGTATATATTGTAGACTTTGGTTTTCTTTCTTTCCTTCTTCTCTTCCTCCCTTCCTTCATTTTTTCTTTTTCTTTTTCCTTTTCTTTCTTTTTTAAATCAAGACTGGGTTTCTTTGTCCTGAAACTCATTTTGTAGACCATGCTGGCCTCAAACTCACAGGGATCTGTCTGCCTCTGCTTGCTGAGTGCTGGGATTAAAGGTGTGTGCCACCACTGCCCAGCTATGTTTTCTTTTCCCGTGGGCAAATACTTGGTTCTATGGTGAAAAGAACTGCTGAGTCATGTCGTAAATGTGTGTTGATTTCTAAGATGTTGACCGCTGTTCTGCTGTTCTCTGCAGCAGCTGTGACACTCCTGCTCTACCTTCCCCACCATGCACTACCTGTTCTCTATGTGCTTCCAGCTTACTGTTGTTGTCTATTTACGTTTAGTCATTGTAGCAGGTGTTTTAGTGCTATGTCATTCTTAATTTATATTTCCTTAAAGACTGATGATGTTGAATCATCTTTTTTCTTGTGTTTATTGGCTGTTCCTATATGGGATGAATAATTCCATATATTTAGAGTCAGAAGTGTTTCTAGTTTTAGTGTTTCAAGTTTTTTGAAATACTTCCATATAGGAAACAATCTCTCTGAATTGAAGTATGAACATAAAATTGATTTATGTTTTATATATACTTATACACATAGCAATTTTATACATCTTTATTTTGCTGGCATTTTGACTGTATCCTTCATTATAAGCTTAGGTATTAAATTTTCCTAAAAGTTGCTTTGGTCAGGTATTTTTGTTACTGCAACAAGAAAAGTCACTAATACATTTAACAAAAATGAGAAGATAAAACAAGGACTAGGGCTGGAGAGGTGGCTCAGAGGTTAAGAGCACACTCTTCTAGAGGTCCTGGTTTCAATCCCCAGCAACTACATGGTGACTCAACCATCTATAATGAGATCCAGTGCCATCTTCTGGCCTCAGGCATTACATACAGGCAGAACACTGTATACATAATAAATAAATAAATCTTTAAAAATCAAAACAAAACAAGATCTGGCTGGGGGTGGTGGTGCTTGCCTCTGATCCTAGGAGGGAGGGCAGGCATTTTTCTTTTGAGTTTGAGGCCAGCCTTGTCGACAGCGTGAGTTTCAGGATGACCAGGGCTGCATAGAGATACCCTGTCGCAAAAAATAAATAAATAAATAAATAAATAAATAAATAAATAAATAAAGCCAAGGAGTGAGGCCAGCGAGACGGCTCAGTAGGTAAAGGTGCTTGCCACCAAGCCTGACAACCTGACTTGATCTCTGGGACCTGCATGATGGAAGAAGAGTACTGACTCCCACAAGCTGTCCTCCCCACCCTTGACAGGGTTTCTCTGGTTGATTTTTTTAAATTCATCTATTTTTTCCTTAGTTTTTCTTTTTTAGTCATTTCTATCCTAATTTTTATGCTTTTTCTTCTACTTTCATTTACTATTCTTTTTAATTTTTTTCTTGAAATTGAAAATAGTATCATTAAACCATGATTTTCTGTATTTATTTATATAAAATATTCTTCTAAGCAAAGCATCACAAATTTTAATATTCTGTGTTTTAATAACTTCTTATGGCTTATTTTCAAATTTTGGTTTGTTTATTTATTTTATGATTTTTCAAGACAGGGTTTCTCAGTATAGCCCTAGCTGTACTGAACTTACTCTGGATTCAAATTCAGAGATCCACCTGCCTCTGCCTCCCAAGTGCTGGGATTAAAGGAGTGTGCATCACCACTGCCCGGCTGAAGTGTTTTTTTTAAAAGAGTTAATAGTTGGGAGATTTTCCACGTATGTTACTGATTTGTAGATTAATTCCTTTTGGGTCAAAAGGCATATTTCATATGATTTGAATCATTTTATATTCATTAAGACTTATTTAATGGCCCAGAATATTTCTCCTTTTCATAACTATTTTCTGTACACTTGAAAAGAATCTATGTTTTGCCATTCCTGAGTAGAGTATTCTGTGTGTGCCACATCAAATTGGTTTAGAGTGTTTGGCAAATTTTCTGTGCTGTTTTGTCAGCTGCTGTGGGGGCAGGAGCTAGAAAAATAGCTCTGCTTCTCTTTTGTAGCAGCCTGAGTTTTTTTCAGTGACCAGGTGAAGTCAAGATATTTTTGGCTTCAGAAAACAATTTCCATACAAGTCAGAATGAAATAGAGCTGGGCTGTATTAGAAGGAATTTTTTTTAGTAGATTTAAGTATACACATTAAGGAGAAAGAGATACAGTCAGGAAAAATAGGGAACATATTCAAGAGCATGGTTATAGTCTTCTAAAGAGTATCCTATAAGCTTACATTAGCTGTATATTGCATTTTGATGGCTTCTAAAGTTATCCCAGCAGTTGCTAAGGAACCTAAGTGAGATCATAGAGCAGTTCTGGTGATGGATAGGATTTCGACTGGTAAGGTAAAAAAAAATCCTAGGTCACAAAGATTATGTAGGGAATTAAGGTGTTTTTATTATAAAGTTTACAGACTTGTTTGTATGATTTCTAGAAATTTTCAAGTTTATATATGTGAAAGGAGTATACTCAAAAGTCATGTATGCTCAGTCTTTAAAAATGGTTCCTGGCTATTTTAACATTTTTATTTGAAAATAGCTCTGTAAAGAAGGAATATTATCTCTTGGTAAACAACCTTGCAGCAAATATTAATGGTGCTGGAGTTATTGCTTCTGATGAGAAATTTCAACCAGACTCTGAAATGGGGCTTCTTTTCCCATGTCCTCTTAATATTCTCTGTCTCTCTTTTCTCTCTTTGTCCCTGGCTGGCCTCAGACTCTGTATAGCTAAGAATGTCCTTGAAAGTCTGATCTTTTTGCTATTGTCTTCCAAGTACTGGGGTTGTGTGCCTCACCATCCCCGTCCTGTTATCCTATAATCAGTATATAAAGAAGATAAACCACTTCCTGTGCAACTAGCTTTTTTGTTTTGTTTTGTTGTTGTTGTTTTTCGAGACAGGGTTTCTCTGTGTAGCCCTAGCTGTCCTGGACCTCACTCTGTAGACCATACTGACCTCGAACTCACAGAGATCCACCTGGCTCTGCCTCCTGGGTGCTGGGATTAAAGGTGTGCGCCACTGCCAACCAGCTTCTTAGCTAACATTTTTTTTTTTTGCTTGCCACTCCTTTCTGTTCATTGAGCTTTCTATCTGTCCTACTTGTTTCCTTCAGTACTTTTTGCTATGTACCTAAACCAAATCTATTGTGTGTAGGGGGAGATATTATCTTCCTCTGTTGTCCAGCCTGGCCCAGAAATCCTGGGCTCAATTATCCCCTGCCTTATCCTCTCAAGTACCACAGTGCCTGCCTGTTTTGTGTGTTTAGATAGAGCCTTACTGTAGAACCCAGGCTGACCTGGACCTCGACATCTTCCTGCTTCTTATTACAGGTATTACCATGCTCGGCTTTTTTTGGATTTTTTTTTCTGGTTAAAGAATTCTAATTTGTAAATGTTTTGAACTGAATAGTCTATATGTATATGTTATTCTTGTGCTTGAAGTTTGTTGAGCTTGTAATTTGTGATTTATAGTTTCTATCAAGTTAGATAAACCTTTGCAGTTATTTACAGTACTCAGATTCTTTTATACTTCCTTCCTTCTCCCTGTTTCAAAGACTCCCGTTACTTAATGCAGTTTTCTGCTTTGTTGTTCCATTTTATATTTCTCCTGCTGCAGTATTGTGATGTTCTGCTATTGATTTCAGTTCATGTATTGTGATCTCAGATAGGGTTTACAGGTCTAAATTTCTCTTTATTTATTTGTTTGTTTGTTTGTTTAACATGTTAAATTCTATCCCAAGCATTGGATTTGACAGTCATTCTTGTGGACAACCTTTTTTAAAAACATTTTTTTCTTGTTGTTCATTTGCTTTTTAGACAGGGTCTTACTATGTAGAAATCCATCTGCCTCTGCTTCTCAAGTGCTGGGATTAAAGATATTTGACACTGGACAATGGTGGATAGATAAAAAGAAGATTGCCTTTTGAAACACATTCCCTTTTTTTTTTTTTTTTTCGAGACAAAGATTTCTCTGTGTAGCTTTGGAGCCTGTCTTGGCATTTGCTCTGTAGACCAGGCTGGCTTCAAACTCACAGAGATCCGACTACCTCTGCCTCCCGAGTGCTGGGATTCAAGGCGTGTGTAACCAAGCCCGGCTTTTTGAAGCACATTTCTATAAATGGTAGCAGACAGATATGCTAGAAGCAGCATATTATGTTGAGGATGATTTTACAGGAATAGAATATTTTGTCATATTTATATGATGAGCATAGGGATGTAGTGGAAGGTGGGAGTCAGCTGATACATGGGAAAGAGATGGTAACCTTGGAAAATTTTAAAAGGCTTTGAGATTTGGTATGGAATTAGGAGGCAGTAGCTTTTGAATTTGAAAAAAAATTTAAAAAAAAGACAAAACGACAGCCTACAGAATGGGGGAAAGATCTTCACTTAACCCCACATCAGACAGAGGTCTGATCTCCAAAATATACAAAGAACTCAAGAAATTGGACACCAAAAGATCACATAATACAATAAAAAAAAATGGAGTACAGACCTAAACAGAGAACGCTCAACAGAGAAATCTAAAATGGCTGAAAGACACTTAAGGAAATGTTCAACATCCTTAGTCATTAGAGAAATGTAAATCAAAACAACTCTGAGATTCCATCTTACACCTGTAAGAATGGCCAAGATCAAACACGCTGATGACAACTTATGCTGGAGAGGTTGTAGGGAAAAGGTAACACTTCTCCATTGCTGGTGGGAATGCAAGCTGGTATAGCCCCTTTGGATGTCAGTGTGGCAATTTCTCAGAAAATTAGGAAACAGTCTTCCTCAAGACCCAGTAATACCACTTTTGGGTATATATCCCAAAGGATGCTCAAACATGCCACAAGGACATTGCTCAACTATGTTCATAGCAGCACTCTTTGTCATAGCCAGAACCTGGAAACAACCTAAATGCCCCTAGATCAAAGAATGGATATGGAAAATGTGGTACATTTACACAATGGAGTACTACACAGCAGAAAAAAATAACGACAGTTTGAATTTTGCAGGAAAATGGATGGAGCTAGAAAACATTATATTGAGTGAGGTAACCCAGACACAGAAAGACAATTAATCACATGTACTCACTCATAGGTGGTTTTTAAACATAAAGCAAAGAAAACCAGCCTACAAACTACAATCCCAGATAACTTAGACAACAATGTGGACACTAAGAGAGACTTACATAGATATAATCTACATGGGAAGTAGAAAAAGACAGGATCTCTTGAGTAATTTGGGAGCATGGGGACCTTTGGGGAGGATTGAAGGGAGGAGGGGAGAGACAGGGAGGGGAGCAGAGAAAAATGTACTACTCAATAAATATCAATAAAAAAGAAAAAAGATACTAAGGACAGAGGGTGGGAAGAATGAGTAACATTGAACACCCATGTGGAAGCTTTATTTTAATTTTTTTAACAGAGAAATGGTATATTTTCAATGTATTATAGATTATACAGCTTTTTATCCTGGAACTCGCTTTGTAGTCCAGGCTGTCCTTGAATTCACTAACATCTATTTTTATCTAGTATACTTTTTTTTTAATACAGGCTCTTATGTAGATCAGGCTATCCTTGGACTCATTATGTAGTTGAAGATGCCCTTCAATTTCTGTATTCCAGCTTCTACTTCCAAAGTACTGGCATTCCAGTTATGAACCAAAACACTTGGTTTATGGGGTTTGGATGATTGAACCCATATTTCATGTATGCTAGACAAGTACTCTATCAACTAAGCTAAATCCTTAGCTCTTTCCTTTCTAGGGTACTTGGAATTGACCCCGGGACCTTGAATATGGTGAACAAGTGCTGTCTACTACTTATTTACACTTGTAGTCCAAACAGTTTCTCAAGACCAAGAATCAAAGATTTATTTTTACTTAAAAGTATGTAAAGTGACACATGCTTTTAATCCCAGCACAAGGGAAGCAGAGGCAGAGGTCAGGGTCAACCTGGTCTACAGAGTAAGTTCCAGAACAGGCTCCAAAGCTATAGAGAAACCCTGTCTTGAAAAACAAACAAAACCGGTGGTGGTGGCGCATGCACTAGGGAGGCAGAGGCAGGTAGATCTCTGTGAGTTTGAGGCCAGCCTGATCTACAAGTGCTAGTTCCAAGACAGGCACCAAAGCTGCAGAGAAACCCTGTCTCGAAAACCAAACCAAACAAACAAACAAAAGGTATGTGTGTGTGGTATATGCAGATGGCCTCAGGTGATCAATTAGACTATGAGAAGGTACTATATCCCTTAGAACTGAAGTTACAGAGGGTTGTGATCCGCCCAACATAGATGGGTGCCAAGAACTGAACTCAGATCCTCAGCATGAACTTGCTCTTAACACTGGGATATCTTTCTAACCCAAGACCAAAAATCTTGAAATTATTTGAACTCTATAGGTCTCTGAATTAGATTATGAGTATCTTGGGTGATGCTGAAAAGAAACAGAGACTCTTGGTAACTTTTACTATTTCTGTAAGCTCTGGTAGAGTCTATTGTTTAGAGCCATTACATTCTTTCAGTATTTTCTCTTTCATACATGTTGAAGTATTTTTATCACTTGAAGCTCTTCCCAACTAATGACTCTTTCTTTGATGCCATCATTTTGTATAACTATGTTCTTTTCTCTTAGGAATCTCAGCAGTCTAACTTTGGCTCTGGAGAACAAAGTAAGTATTTCTTTTCTTGCTGGTTTTTAAGTTAGCCTATTTATTGGACCCTTTCTCATATAGCCATGCCTTATAATACTTTAAAATTTTTTACATGTCTTACTCTGATTTTTGTGATCTGATTAAAAAAAAAAAAGAAAGCTATACTAGGTGTTGGTGGCACACACCTTCAATCTTAGCACTTGTGGGGTAGAGGCAGGTGGATTTCTGTGAGTTCAAGGCCAGCCTGGTCTACAAGAGCTAGTTCCAGGACAGACTCCAAAGCTACAGAGAAACCCTGTCTTGAAAAACCAAAAAAAAAAAAAAAAAAAAAAAAGAAGAAGAAAGAAAGCTGAGTCTTAAGAAAACTCAAGAACTATATAGGTCATTAAAAATCAAAATAAGCTGAGCATGGTGTTGCACACCTTTAGTCCCTACCTGTACTTAGGAGGCAGAGGCAGGTGAATCTCTGTGAATTTAAGGCCAGCCTGGCTACATAATGAATTCCAGGCTAGCCAGGCCTATAGAGAGAAACCCTGTCTTAAAAAAAAAAAAAAGAATTAAATAAATAAATAAATAAACTTATTTAAACTAATAGTTGAAATTTCATAAAAAGTTTGCTAGTCATCTCACAATGCCAAGAGCCATTTTTTCTTTTCACTTCCTTCATGGTGCTGGTTTTGTGGTGGTAAAACTGTTGGCAGGTATGATAATGTTAGCACTACCTCAGGCTCCTTATGCATTTCCTATTCATTCTTCCTGAGTCTTCTGATCTGGACAGAAAGCCTGGTATCCTCTGCAGCCCCACACTCAACCTCATTCTTCACTTCTCAGAGCTCTTGTGGAAGATGGCTTCAGAGAAGCAAATAACCAAGAGATGTGCTCACTGATAGTGGTGAGGTCAGGGCCACTGCAGGTGTTTGGGTGTTGTTGTGTACTCTGAACAACAGTTTATTAGATAGATTTATGCTGGTATAAGTATTCTGAAAAATAAAAATAAGATTTTTTACTTTTTTTAGTTGGTTGTGTGTGTGTTTGTGTGTGTGTGTGTGTGTGTGAGAGAGAGAGAGAGAGAGAGAGAGGGAGAGAGAGAGAGAGAGAGAGAGAGAGATTTTAATGCAAGAGATAAGGCAAGAATTTATCTGTTTGTCTATAGAGTGAGTTCCAAGACAACCAGAGGCTGTTTCACAAAGAAACCTTGCCTTGGGAAAAAAAAAATCTCCTATGTTTACATATTTATCATATGTGTAAGAGGTATGGGAATGCCACAGTAGACATGCGGAGGTCATAAGACAACTTTTAGCAGTCAGACATAACATCTATATGTCTATTTAGTTCTACCTTACAACTATATCTATTTATTTATTGGTTTTTTGGAGACAAGTCTTCTCTGTAGCTTTGGTGCCTGTTCTGAAACTAGCTCTTGTAGACCAGGCAGCCTCTGCCTCCCGAGTGCTGGGATTAAAGGCATGCGCCACCACCGCCTGGCCTTGACAGTGGTTTTTGAAGCAGTAGCCCTGACTGTTCTGGTACTCAGAGACCCTTCTGCCTCTGTCCCTTAAGTGCTAGGATTAAAGGCATTCATCACTGCACCCAGCTTTGACATGATATGCCCAAAATAGCTAGCTATAAACCAAAACTTTTTAATTTTCTCTTAAGAATATTGTTTCATTATTTTTGCTCCACCTTCATTTACTTCTCCAGTGTTTAATTATGGCAGACAGGATCATAGACTTCACCTGTTTTTTTTTTATTACTTTATATTTTTCACTGGGTTTATTTATTCTTATTTTTTGGGGGGTGGTCCTGGCCCTCAGGCATGAGCTACCTCCCAGGGTATAACAACTGTGCCAGTCATTAGTTGGCCATTCCCACAATTTTTTTTTACCATCTTTCCCCCAATACTTGATTTATTTTAAATGTTTTTCAGTATGTATTCTAATTTATTCTTTTACAATATTAAAACCATGTTACACGAAATAATTAAAGTTATTTAATTAGCCTTCAGCTAATGAACATGTGTGTTGTTTCCCAGCTTTTGTTGTTAAAGCTGTCCTATTATAATACTGGATGTGGTGATACTCACTTATAATTCTGACTTTGGGACAGCTGAGACAGAGAGATTGCAAGTTCAAGGCCAGTGCAGGCACTGCATTGTGAATTTGGGCCAACCTGGGTTGTGGGCTGTGTAGTGAGATCCTATCTCCAGAAAATATAAAGCCATATTATTATTAATATCGTGTCTATATGTGTCTGTGAGCATTCCTCCAGATACTGGGTAGATTCCTCTCATTGAACTAGATCAGTAGCAGGATAGGTATAGTATTGATAAGGTAATGTGAATGCATTGCCTTCTAAAATGGCTGTGGAAGCCAAGCCGGGCGGTGGTGGCGCACGCCTTCAATCCCAGCACTCGGGAGGCAGAGGCAGGCGGATCTTTGTGAGTTCGAGGCCAGCCTGGTCTACAAGAGCTAGTTCCAGGACAGGCTCCAAAGCCACAGAGAAACCCTGTCTTGAAAAAAACAAAACAACAAAAATAATAATAATAATAATAAAATAAAATGGCTGTGGAAGATCATTGCTTATGAGAATACCTGTGTCTTCTGACCACTGTGTGCAATGTATTTATTTTGATATATATTTTTGAAAATAGACATTTTATATAGACATTTTGTAATCTAAATAACAAATTTTGGTTGCTCACTTCTATATCTTTTTGTTTTAGAAAGATACAATACTTCTGCTAAAACATCAAATGGGCACCAGTCAAAATCGTAAGTTTATTGCTTAATGAGTATCTTTTTTCCCTAGAAGTTATCTATAATAGCTGGATGTTTTAAATGCTATAAATAATACCCTTTTGTTTTTACAATTTTAAATTAACCATTTATTTTGTATGTGGATATGTATGCATGTGGAAGTCAGAGGACAACTTGTGGAAGTCATTCTCTGATCTAGGCTAAGTTCAGGTTGATGGGTATAGTGGCAAGCCCCTTTACCCACTGAGCCATTTCATTGAACTCTGCTTTTCAGTGTGAAATCAGAGGCCTTGGGCATGATAAGCTCACACTTTACTATTGAACTACATACAACTCCATGCAGAAACACTAATGTTTTGTGGCAGACATAAGCTAACTTTAACTGTAAAAGTCCAGAGAGTGTATTGTAGAGTTTATGTCCTACGTACTCAGCTTTGTCATAAACTATAAAAGCTGTATAGATCACAGACATGGCTATGTTCTATCTAATAATACTAACTTTGTTGTTTTTGTGTTTTGAGATCAAATCTCGTGGTATCTGGGCTGTAGTCAAACTCATCATATGTGTTCAAGACTGACATGAGCTTGATCCTTTTGCCTCTACCTCCCAGGTATTCAGTTTATATATAGGCAAATGCCTGGGTTTTCTCTTTTTTTGTGGTGGTAGAAATCCAGGTTCTTTCACATGTTAGGCAAGTGTCATACCACTGAGCAATATCTCCAGTCCAATTAAAATTTATTTACAAAATAGCAGTGGAAAACTGGCTATGGAAATATAAAGCATGAACTCACAAAGGTATAAAAACCAATTTATTAAGGGGTGCAATGAAAAGGACAAACTCAGCAAATACAGAGTAAGGTGGAGAAGTGTCATGACTTGGTCTCCAACCACACCAGGCACGAGCCAGAGCAAGAGAGCAAGTGCCTTTCCTCTTCAACTTATCAGTCTCACAGAGCACACAAGGCCACGTCTTACGGCCACTATACCCCAAAGCTATTGGTGGAATGAATTCCCACAAAAGAAATACATGTCTATAATCTCAGCATTCAGAGGGCTGAGTCAGGAGGACTATCATGAATTTAAAGTCAACCAGGGCTGCAAAGCAAGTTCAACCAATCTGGGCTATATATATTAATACCTTTTCCTAAAATAGCAAAAACATGTTACGAGCATCTCAAAAAAGCAAAAGGAAAATAAAGAATGAACAAACAAACAAACAAATAAAAAAAATGGCCTAGGTTTGCTGTGCAGGCCATGGTTTGCCCACCTCTACTATGAGTTCACAGTTTGTGTGTGTGTGTGTGTGTGTGTGTGTGGTTTTTTGAGACAGGATTTCTCTATACATTCTTGACTGTTGTATGTTGTAGGGTCGCTTGTTTGTTCCCAGCTGCTCAACCCCTAAAATAATCACACAGAAACCATATTATTTAAATCACTGCTTGGCTCATTAGCTCTAGCTTCTTATTGGCTAACTCTTACATATTAATTTAACCTATTTCTATTAATCTGTATATTGCCACATGACTGTGGCTTACCAATTTGTCTCTGGCAGGGCTACATGGCTTCTCTCTCCCAGCATTCAGTTTAGTTTTCCCTGCCTACCTAAATTCTGCCCTGCCTTAGGTCCAAAACAGTTTCTTTATTCATTAATGGTAATACAGCATACAGAGGGGAATCCCACTTCAAGCTAACTCTTATATATTAATTTAATCCATCTCTGTTAATCTGTGTATTGCTATTTGGCTGTGGTTACTGGATAAAGTTCTGTCCAGTGTCTGTCTCTGGCGGGGCTACATGTCTTCTCTTGACTCCTCTGCCTTCTTTTTCCCAGTATTCATTTTAGTTTTCCCAGTATAGCTCTACTCTGTCCTATCAGGCCAAGTAAGTTTTTATTCATTAAGCAATAAAGGCAACATATATACAGAAGAATTTTCTACATCACCTGACTGTCCTGGAACTTGCTCTATAGACCTGACTCACCTCAAACTCACAGAGATCTACCTGCCTCTGCCTTCTGAGTACTGGATTAAAGGTGTGAGCAACCACTGAATATTTAATAAAAAAAATGTGCTAAAGATAGGATTCTTCTTACTAAATCTTCCATTTAGCCACCAAATGCAACATTGTTTATATTATCTTTAAGTTTTCATATTTTTATTATATTTTGTAGGTAGAATCAGAAATATGTATCATAGTAGGGGTAGGTGTGTTACGTGATAAGTTACGTCTAGAGAGTGAGCACTCGAACTCCTGAGATCACAGGTTAACTTCAGTGATTACAACAAAGTTCCAAAGAAACAACCATTAGGTGGCTTCCTGTGCCACAGCGACAGACCACAGTGCTAACCTCAACCTAATAGCCTCTTCATGTAACAAAAGGAGGACTAGCAAGGAAATATGTGAACAAAAACAACTTCCATGCCCTGCTGAGAAACTCACTATATCCCCGTCATCACATCTTTATGCCCCAAACTAATAGAGCCTGTCTGCTACCTATGGGCATACCACTTTGGTTGCTGAGGAAACAAAAACATGCTGTACCTAGAGCAGTGTTGTAAAGGCTTTGACATACTTACATATGTAAACAGGTTCATTGAGCTGCCATTATTAAATCATAAGGGCTGAAAGAATTCAGAGCAAGTACATTTTCTTTACTAGAAATCCGTCTTTTAGCTATGCTAAACCCTTGTTCAAAAGAAAACTTTTTAAAAATTTCATTTACTGAACTAATTTTGAAACACTTCTCATATGGTCATCTGGTTACTTATTTCCAGGTGATTTGTGTGTTATGCGTATTTTGAATTTGTGGTCAGATTTAGAAATGCAGATTAGGCTTTGAGGGGAGAGTGCAAGTAGTTACTGCTGGGAGAAGACCTTTTTGCTGACTGGAGACTTGGAACCCTTTAAACAGGAGGGTAGTGAAAAAGTAAGTATTTTTAGGTGAGCTCTCAAACTTTGTGTGAATTTTTCTTTCATGTAAAAAAAAAAAAACCAGCAACAAAACACAGAATGTTTTGTGTTACTCAGATTTTAAATCTAATGATTCTGAACTTAAGGAAAACTTAAACCTTTGATTTTACTTTCAAAACAAGTTGTAGAAATTGTCAGCTTATCGTATTTATATATTTTTAATTAATTCAGCTTAAGTTTTGGTGAAGGAAGATTTGCAACTTGGATTTAAAAATTCATACACATTCATTTCTTACCCAAAATTCTTCTGCTGATGTCGCTTGTTTTCATAGCAAGGCAATTATGAACCAGAACTTTGACTAGGGAAGTTGTGTTAAGGTTTTCAGTTATCCGATCCAGAAGTACTCAGTTCTTTCTCTTCATGGACCATGGAGACAAAAAAGGGATTGCTTGATACTTCAGTTTTATCTTGCTTCTCTTTAGGAGTCGTATCTAGTAGACCAAAGCTTTATTAATTGTTTTAGTATACATGCAGGTGTACAATTAGAGACATGTTTGTTGTAACAGGAGTATATGTGAGAGTTTATCTAGAAAACAAGATTGAATGTTTTACTCATGAGGGTAGAAGTTTTGTTCTTGTCATGCCCACTGCTCTCTTGGCAGAATACTAAATTTTGCTTTCTTTAATTTTTATTTTTGTTTTATGAGACATGGTTGTTCTTTGTAGCCCTGGCTGCCCTGAAATTCAATCTTTTGGCCAGGCTGGCCTCAAACTCAGAGATTCACCAGTCTCTGCCTCCCTAGTGTTGGGATTAAAGGTGTGCACCACCACCACCCGTCTTAAATGTTTTTACTAGAATGTGAACAAAAGCAAACAGGAGAGAGAGTGTGTGTGCATATGTGTTTCAATTTTTGACTAACATAATGATTATTCTTAGAATTATTGGTAAGTTCTTAGTACTCTGGCCTGCTGTGATTAATTAATGCTCCTTTCTGCCTTTTCCCTCTAGTATGTTAAAAGATGACTTAAAACTAAGCAGCAGTGAAGACAGTGATGGGGAACAGGTGTGTCTGCTATGCAATCTGTCAGTCCTTTATACTACTCTTTCACTGTGTCTTAGCTCAAGATCAGTACCTTTTCCTGTAAGCTCTCTTACACTGGATGATTGTAGTCTGTAATGTCTTTAAGCTTCCTTTTTTTTGTTTTTTGTTTTTAGATTGATTTTTTTCTTAACATACATGCATTTAATTTGTTTGTTTACTTATTTATTTAATTTGGTTTTTCAAGACAGGGTTTCTCTTTTATCTTTGGGGCCTATCTTGGAACTCACCAGGCTGGTCTCTAACTCACAGATATCTTTGTCTGCCTCCCAAGTGCTGGGATTAAAGGTGTATGCCACCACTGCCCGGCATTTTTGCTTAACATTTATTGTGAACCAGAACATAATTTTGAAGCAGGAGATTATTTATAAGAGATATTTATGAAAGTTTTAAAAATGTTTATTTTTTTCATATATATGGATCTTCTAGAACTGGATTTTTTTCTTTCTTTTTTATTATTAATACCAATCCAAATTCCCACTCCCCTCCTCTCAGTCCCCTTTCTCTCCCTCCACAGACTCTCCTCCCACCTCTCCAACCCTAAGGGAGTGCCATGCACCCTGCCCTGTGCAAAGTCCAAGGCCCTCCCTACTACATCTAGGTTGAGCAAGGTTGAGAATAGGATCCCATGTAGCCGGAATATGCAGTAGAGACACATCCTAGTGTCACTATCAGTGGCCCCTCAGTCTGCCCCAGCTGTCAACCCCCTTCAGAGGGGCTTGGTTGTTCCCATGCTCATTCACTCCCATTCCAGTTGGAGTTGGTGAGCTCCCATTGGCTCAAGAAAACTGTGTCAGTGGATGACCCCCTCATGGTCTTGAATTCCTTGCTCATACTTTCACTCCTTCCACTCTTCAAATGGTGCTGGCATAACTGGATGGCAACCTGTAGAAGAATGAAAATGGATCCTTATCTGTTGCCATGCACAAAACTCAAGTCCAAATGGATTAAAGACCTCAATATAAATCAGACCACACTGAACCTGATAGAGGAGAAAGTGGGAAGTAACCTTCAATGAATGCATGGGCACAGGAGACCACTTCCTAAATATAACCCCAGTAGCACAGACAATAAGAGCATCAATAAATAAATGGGACTTCTTGAAACTGAGAAGCTTCTGTAAAGCAAAGGACACAGTTAATAAGACAAAAAGGCAGCCTACTGAATGGGAAAAAAACCCCACATCAGACAAAGGACTGATCTTCAAAATATATAAAGAACCCAAGAAATTAGACATTAAAATTCTAAATAACCCAATTAAAAAGTGATATACTGAATTAAACAGAGAATTTTCAACAGAAGAATTTCAAATGGCCAAAAGATACATGTTCTTCTTCCTTAGCTATCAGGGAAATGCAAATCAAAACAACTTTGAGATACCATCTTTTTTTAATACTTTTTTATTGATATTTATTGAGCTCTACCTGGAATTGGATTTACAGATGGTCATGAACACCATGTATGTATTGGATCCTCTGCAAGAACAGTCAGTGCTCTTAACTGAACTGATGAGTGAGCCATCTCCAACCCCAAACTTTTTTTTAAAGTCTTATTCTAGAAATTCTTTTTTTTTTTTTTAAGTAGTAGTAGTAGTGCTCCTGGGGATTGAGCTAGGCAAGTACTACTTCTTTTTTTAAAAAAAGATTATTTATTATGTATGCAGTGTTCTGCCTTCAGGCCAGAAGAGGGCACCAGGTCTCATTACAGATGGTTGTGAGCCACCATGTGATTGCTAGGAATTGAACTCAGGACCTCTGGAAGAGCAGCTCTTAACCTCTGAGCCACCTCTCCAGCCCAAGTACTGCTTGTTTATGTAAAAACAGGATCCTGGTTTGTTATTGTTTGTGGTGTTTTGGTTATTGGTTTTATTTTGAGGCAGTGTTTCACCAAGTGGCCCAGGCTGGCCTCAGTCTCATGATCCTGCTGCTTCCACCTTCTGAGTGCTGTGGTGTTCTGTTTTTGTTTTGTTTTGTTTTTTTAAGTCACTGTATTAAGTAAACATTGGTACTTGTGTTAGAGAAGCCATTTTTTGTTGTTGTATTAGAGAAGGCATTCATATTATTAGTCATTTCACAGATTTCTTATGCTTCACTTTTAGGACTGTGATAAGACAATGCCAAGGAGTACACCAGGAAGGTAGGGAATGAAATCCTTTTATTCTGTGGTTGATTTAAAATCGTGGGGTATCATAAATGGCCTTATAAATAATGCCAACTGTGATGGTGGTTGTATAGTTCTATTAATTAAAATTCATTAAATTATACTGGGTGAATTTTAAGGTATGTTAAAAATGAGTATTATTAGGTGAGTGATGCATTAGAAACTTTTGGGAGACGTCTATTCATTTGTAATGAAGTTTTGTGTTCCTTTAAATGTAATAGCATATGCACACATCATAAACAAGTCCGATTGTCAGATTTGGGTGGGTTTTGTTTTTAAAAGAAACTTTTGTCATTTCTATTTTATCTCCTTCAGTAACTCTGAACCGTCACATCATAATAGTGAGGGAGCAGATAACTCCAGGGATGACTCAAGCAGCCACAGTGGATCCGAAAGCAGCTCTGGCTCTGACTCGGAGAGCGAAAGTAGCTCTAGTGACAGTGAGGCAAATGAACCCTCACAGAATGCATCTCCTGAGGTGAGGAGGGCTGCTCCCATAGCCCTCAAGTTCTTTCATGATATTCACTCAGCCCATCACTGCATATTTTGATCAAAGGCAATTGAACCATGTATCTTATAGAAAACCTAAACCATTTTGGTTTTCTTATTATTTTAAAAGCTTTTTTAAAAAATTAGGATTTAATCCTTTTGCCTCTTAGCAGGGAATTTATATTATGTAGTTACTGAGAACGAACTGCCTCTCATGTTGTCTAATTGCACTGTAGATTGGACAGTGCAGCTGAAAGTCTCCTGGTACCGACATCGTCTTTACTTTCTAGAATGAAGTCATTTGCAATAGTTCCTTTCAAATTGAACTCCTAACTGGAATATTGGTTATTTTAAGGCCATTTGTCATATGCTGTTCATGGTGTCTCTACCTGTAATCACTCAGGAGGCCAAATGACTAGAACTAATAGTATTTTACCTGTGCTTTAATCCTGGCAGAAACTTGACAAACAAATGTTTGTTACCTTAAGCATTATTCTTTTTCCTCTTACTTGACTTTATAAAGAGGGGGAGAAAGTATTGGGAGGAAAAAACCCTACATTTATGTTATTTCTCTGGTTTTTTTTTTCAGCCTGAACCACCACCAACAAACAAATGGCAACTTGATAATTGGTTGAACAAAGTGAACCCACATAAAGTGTCCCCAGCTTCTTCTGTAGACAGTAACATCCCATCGTCTCAAGCCTACAAAAAAGAAGGTCGAGAACAGGGTGCTGGGAATAACTACACTGATCCTGGAGGGCCAAAAGAAACAAGCTCTGCTACTCCAGGACGAGACTCTAAAACTATTCAAAAGGGATCAGAAAGTGGGCGTGGGAGGCAAAAGTCTCCTGCACAGAGTGACAACACCACACAGAGGAGAACTGTAGGCAAAAAACAACCCAAAAAAACTGAGAAGTCAGCTGCTGAAGAGCCCCGGGGAGGCCTGAAGATAGAAAGTGAAACCCCTGTAGACATGGCTACCAGCATGCCCTCCAGCAGGCACAAAGCAGCTACCAAAGGCTCAAGGAAACCCAACATCAAGAAGGAGTCAAAATCTTCTCCTCGACCTATAGCAGAAAAAAAGAAATACAAGTCATCAAGCAAATCCTCCCAGAAATCTCGGGAAATCATAGAAACAGATACCTCGTCTTCAGATTCAGATGAAAGTGAGAGCCCCCCTCCTTCCTCTCAGACTCCTAAGTACCCCGAAAGCAATAGGACTCCTGTCAAGCCCTCCTCCGTGGAGGAAGAAGATAGCTTTTTTCGGCAACGAATGTTCTCTCCTATGGAAGAGAAGGAGCTTCTTTCCCCACTCAGTGAGCCTGACGACAGGTATCCACTTATTGTGAAGATTGACTTGAATCTCTTGACTAGAATACCAGGAAAGCCTTACAAAGAAACAGAACCACCCAAGGGGGACAAGAAAAATGTGTCAGAAAAACATGTGAGAGAGGTGCAGAAGCAAACCTCAGAAAAGGCTTCCAACAAAGGCAAGAGGAAACACAAGGTCTGTAAGGGGCTATGGTTCTTACAGGGTTTCTTCGTTGTTGTTATTGTTTTAGAAATCTTGTTTCCGCTTTCCATGTACTTAAACATCTTAATATTAAAACATTAGTTATTTTTAATAGTTTTTATTTATGTTTGTCTGTGAGTATATGCTGTGTGTGTGTCTGTCTGTCTTGTATCTGTTTCTGTGTTTGTATGTACACTCATGCCTGTGTATATTTCTTTGGAAGCTGGTAGAGGGTGTCGAATTCACTAGAGCCAGTTACAGCTAGTTGGGAGCTACATGACTAGTTACTGGGATTCAAACTTTGATCCTGCTAGAAGAATAGCAAGTGCCCTAAACTGCTGAGCCATCACTCTATCCTCAAGTACTTTCTATTTTGCTTTACATACATAGTCACTGTTGCTGGTTTTTGTTTTGTTTTGTTTTGTTTTGGTTATTTTGAGACAGGATTTCTCTGTGTAATAGTCCTGATTCTCCTGGAACTAGCTCTTATAGATCAGGCTGGCCTTGAACTCACTGAGATCTGCCTGCCTCTACCTCCTAAGTGCTGGAATTAAAGGCATGTGCCACCACCGTCTGGCCACTGTTGCTTTTAATTATAGTTTGTGTGTGTGTGCGTGCACACACACACACACCACATTGCATATCTGGAAGCCAGAGAACAGCTGTGGGAGTCAATTCTTTCTTCCTATCATTGTAGATCCCGGGGATTGAACTCAGGTTGTCATACTTCACCTGCAGAGACAACTTTGCCAGCCCTATTTGTTCATTTTTAGATACCAGTATCTGAAATGCTATGGAAATATAGTTTGTGGATTATGAGCTGTAAGGGAAAATGTGATTGAGCGCAAGGCCTTCCTGAGACTATATAAGTAAAATGCTCTGTCTTTTTAAGTAAAGCAGGATGATTTTTCAAATAGTCAAGATCTGGAGTAGGTGGCACACATCTTTAATCCCAGCACTCGGGAGGCAGAGGCAGACGGATCTCTGGGAGTTTGAGGCCAGCCTGGTCTACATTAGCTAGTTCCAGGACAGGTTCTAAAACTACAGCGGAACCTGTCTTGAAAAAACAAAACAAAACAAAAACAAACAAACAAAACAAGATCTGTAGTAGGAATGTAATGTATGTATCCTTTCCTGTCTTACACTCAGATCAAGCCATACTTTATTACTAGCCTAGTGTAAGCAAAACTGACTCACTATTTTGTGACATACACATCCTTGAGAATTTCACCCATCCGCTATACACCCATATTCCTAGTTTTTTTTCCATTAACACAGGTCAGTACTCAGAACATTCCCTGTGGTGCAGTGGTAGAACTCTTGCTGAGCATGTGTGAAGTCCTGAATGCAGCTCCAACATGGGAAGGAAGTTTGTTGGCACATAGCCTACTCTCATCCCTACAAACTTTCAAGATAATTTAAAGACAAAGCTTAGCATATAAGATCAGCTTTATATAGAGCCTGTATATACACCAAATTGTGCCTGGTACCCAAGGAGGTCAAAAGAGGGTGTTAGATCCCCTGGAACTTGAATTAGAGATGATTGTGAGCTACCATATAGGTACTTAGAACTCAGATCCTCTACAAAAGCAGCCAGTGACTCTTAACCACTTAGATACCTTTTCAGCCATTCCCCAAGAATTGGGATTATTTAAATGTTATCTTGGTGAAGTGTCAGGGCAGTTCCTTGAGGTTATGCTGATAATACTGGGAGAAGACCCTGTCACTGGTAAGCAGTCGGTAGGTGACTTTTTCTCATGGCTTCATTTATCTGAATTTACTCTTTTGGTGGCAAGCAGACTTCTATTACAGTAGAGGTGGAATATTTGCTTGCATTTATGTTGCTTTACTACTTGAAGCAAGAGAAAAACTTAGATTCACTTATGGAACTAACATCAATAGTAGTTAGACTTCCCACTAGTGATTCTGCCAAGATGTTTTTCAGAGATGATGAGGCGAAGCTGTTAGTAAGTAGCAGTACGTTCATGTGCTGATGAAATTGTAAAGTTGGAACTAATACGCAGTGCTAGTAAAATTGTAAGATGCAGCTACTTTTGGAACATAGTTGGCAGTTTCTTGAAAAAGCTGAATTTACAGTTACCTTTTAATCTACCATTTTTAGGTCCAGGTATATATATATACATACATACATACACACACACACACACACACACATACATATATGTTTTGGTTTTTCAAGACAGGGTATCTGTGTAGCTTTGGAGGCTGTCCTGGAACTAGCTCTTGTAGACCAAGCTGGCCTGGAACTCAAAGAGGTCCTTCTGCCTCTGCCTCACGAGTGCTGAGATTAAAGGCGTGCGCTACCCCCACCCCCCATTTAGCCCAGGTATATATCTAAGAAAGTAATGGAGCTGGGCGTTGGTGGCACATGCCTTTAATCCCAGCACTTGGGAGGCAGAAGCAGGCAGATCTCTGTGAGTTCAAGGACAACCTGGTCTACAAAGTGAGTTCCACAGACTGTTACACAGGGAAGCCCTGTCTCAAAAAACCTATTATAGTGCTCACAGCCATATCATTCATATTAGTCAAAAACTGGTTATTAACTGATGAATAAGTAAAATATGTTATAGCTATATAATGCAATACTATCCAGCCATAAATAATATGAATCATTAAAAGAGTATATTTAAGCCAGGCAGTGGTGGTGCATGTCTTTAATCCTAGCACTCGGGAGGCAGAGGCAGGCAGATCTCTGTGAGTTCAGGGCCAGCATGGTCTACAAGAGCTAGTTCCAGGATAGGCTCCAAAACTACAGAGAAACCTTGTCTCGAAAAACCAAAAAAAAAAAAAAGTTTATTTAAAAAGGAGCCACGTAACAAAGACCCCATTATATGATTCAACTTATATGTGATGTCTAGAAAGACCATATGTGCAGATTAAAGATTATCATGGCCTTGGAGAAGAAGTTGTGAACTGACTGCTGACCTGAGTGTCTTTGAGGGATGATAAAAATGTTCTAAAATTGATTGTGATGATAGCTGTACAATTCTGATTAACTAAATACCTTAGAATTATGTGCTTTTAAAGGTTTGTGAGTTACATCTTGATTATATTTCTGTGAATCTGTCTGACCCTAGAATTATCACATAAAAGAGATAACCTTCTAAGACTTTAGGGAAATCTTGGTATAGTGTTTAGGCTGTGTAGATCCAACATAGGACACACTTATCATGCTTAAAACCTACTACTGTTTCTCTTTTTGTCCAGAATGATGATGATAACCGAGCCAGTGAGAGCAAAAAACCCAAAACGGAGGACAAGAACCCATCAGGCCACAAGCCATCCAGCAACAGGGAGTATGTCCCCAAATCATGTTGCATACCAGTATTGGCCATTTGTTGTTGGATTTTTTTACATACTTCAGAGTATTTCTTTTAATGACCAAGTGTCATATATATTTATGCACATGCAGAAGTAGTAAGTTAAGAGCTTTACTTTTAGCTAATAGAGATGGGAAGTATTTATTCTCTTCATTTTTTTAGTGAGATAAGAATATATCCCAGTTACGTTACTATTGCTGTAACCTAAAAGCAGCTTGGGGAGGGAAGAGTTTATTTGGCTTATGTTTCCTCATCACTTCAACTGCTTATCTCTTAAGGAAGTCAGGACAGGTACTCAAACAGGACAGGAACCTAGAGACAGGAGCTGATGCTGGGACAAACAGGACAGGAGACCATGGAGGGGTGCTGCTAACCAGCTTACTTGCTTTCCATGGCTTGTTCTGGTTGCTTTCTTATAGAACCCATGACCACTAGTCTAGGCATCAACTTTAATGGGCTGGGCCATCCCATATCAACCACTAATTAAGAAAATGTTCTATAGGCTTGCCTACCAGTCCAAACTTACAGAAGCATTTTTTTCAGTTGAAGTTCCCATCTCTTAAATGATTCTTGCCTGTGTCAAGTTGCCATAAAACTAGCCAGCACAGAATATTTATTGTGTGGGGTTGTTCAGGCACTGGGCATTATTGTAGAAAAGAGAAAACAAGTCAATGGGGGCAGGTGGAGGAAGAAGCAAGATGACTACTTTATGGAATTTACACTCTTTTTGTTTTGTAATCATATGGAGAATGTCTTTGCAAATTTGCCTTAAAAGCTAGTGAAAAGGTGGAAAATTCTTCACTCCTGTATCACTCTGCAGAAATGAGGACATTTATTTTGTTTGGTAGGTCATCTAAGCAGAGTAGTACAAAAGAAAAGGACTTGCTGCCTTCACCTGCTGGGCCTGTTCCTTCAAAAGATTCAAAACCAGAGCATGGCTCTCGGAAGAGGACTGTCAGTCAATCTTCTTCCTTAAAATCCAGCAGCACCAACAACAAGGAGAATAGTGGCAGCAGCAAGAATAGCTCCTCCACTTCAAAGCAAAAGAAGACTGAAGGGAAGGTTTCCAGCAGCTCCAAAGAGACCAAGGTATGCTGGGGCTTGAGCCTTTGAAAATCACCCTGCCATGTCTTCCTCTGGGTTGTAAACATCATCTCATTAAGGTTGCAGGCCTGTTTTGTTTTGTTTTTGTTTTTTAAAATTGAGTGACTGTGTGTGTATGGACAACTTTCAAGAATTACTTCTCACTTTTCATCTTGTTGAGGCAGGATCTCTCAAATTTCTGGGCAGTTTCCCTCTATAGGAATAGTAGAGTTGCAGATTATACCACCACATATGGCTTTTTATTGATTGATTGAAGTAGGATCTCACTGTGTAGTTTACCTTGGCTGGCCTGGAATTCAAAGAGATCCACTTGCCTCTGCCTTTTGTTTTTTTGTTTGTTTGTTTGTTTTTAAATATTTATTTATTTACTATGTACACAATATTCTGTCTGTGTGTATTCCTGCAGGCCAGAAGAGGGCACCAGACCTAATTACGGATGGTTGTGAGCCACCATGTGGTTGCTGGGAATTGAACTCAGGACCTTTGGAAGAGCAGGCAATGCTCTTAACCGCTGAGCCATCTCTCCAGCCCTTGCCTCTGCCTTTTAAATGCTAGGACTGAAAGTGTGTGCTACAACACCTGGCTTCAAATGGTCATTCTTAACATAGCAGTGATATACTTGAATAACCTTGGTGTTTATAGATGAAGATTTGGGTCCAAAAAGGTTTTTCAAGGCTGGGCTTTAATAGACCTCAATATGTTTTTGATATTATTTTTTTTCCCTTAAGACTGGATCTCACTATGTAGCGTAACTTGGATGTGTAAAAAAAACCTGAACCACCTGTCACAATTTCCCCAAATGACCAGGTTGTTCATAAGCTTTCCAAACTGTCCCAGTCAGGAGCAAGTTCATGACATTACAGTATTAGAGTGAAAATTAAGAAGATTAAGTTTTTTAAGAATATAATGTACTGGAATTTTGTTAATTGAGTAAACAAAAATTTGGAAATGAATATTCTAGACTGTTACAGGCTGTTATGACTATTAAATATGTTAACTAAAGATTTTAAATTAAGCCAGACGTGATGGAGCACACTTTTAATCTCAATACTAGGAAGGCTTCTGCAATCAGGCGGATTTCTGTGAGTTCAAGGACAGCCTGGTCTACAGAGTGAGTTCAGTACAGGCTCAAAAAAACAACAAAAATATTTATGTTTAAGGGCTGAAGAGATGGCTCAGTGGCTAAGAGCACTACCTGTTCTTTCAGAAGACCTGGGTTCAATTTCCAGCATCCACATGGCAGTTCATAATTGTCTATTTCCAGGGGATCTGACACCAGTGCACATAAAATAAGATTAATTGTTTAAACAAACCTTTAAAAAGCTTTTAAGTTTAGGTAAGTTAAATTATGAGCTTTTCAAGCTGTGTTGTACACATGGATTTCTCTCTAAACAAGCACCCTATTTCTTTAATAACTGGGGGAGCTCACCCAGCATCCCAAGGGCACTGAATGTTCTGTTGCCCTCCTTCACTGTTCTGTTTTTACCTGCTTACCAACTCTTTCTCTGTTTCTCTTTTTTGTTTTTCAAGACATGGTTCTCTGTGTAGCTTTGTGAGGCTATCCTGGAACTAGCTCTTGTAGACCAGGCTGGCCTTGAACTCCCAGAGATCCACCTGCCTCTGCCTCCCTAACGCTGCAGGATCACTACTGCCTGGCTGAGATCTTCTTGCCTCAGCCTCCTAAATTCTGGGACTATAGGCAGGCATACTTTTTTATTTTTACTTTATTGATTTCTGTGTTTGTTTGTTGTCATTTTACCTTTTTTTTTTTTTTGAGACAGAGTTTCTCTGTGTAACAGCCCTGGCTGTCTCCCAAGTGCTGGGATTAAAGGCGTGTGCTTGCTACCACGGAACCCTATAGCAAATCTTAGAATGGTTGTCCACATTAGTCATTGAATTTTTCCAGAGGAAATGAAGTTTTAAAAAAGCCTAGAGTTAAGAGTAGAACTTAAGTAGCTGACTTACTCACTTAGCCCTTTGCTTACTTCTTCCACCAATTTGCATGGTGCTTTCTTCACAGGGTAACCTAAAAGTATTAGTCAATAATGTCTTAGCTGATGTAGCATAAGTAATAAAAACCCAGAGACAGATATTGGGGTTCAACCTGAAGATCAGAAAAGCAAAGCAGCCAAGCCACTAGAGAGCTCTTACCTCTATGAAATCTTCAGACTGAAAGAGAATGAGTTCCTATCTCATCCCACTCTATATTCCTCTCTAGTGCTGGGATTAGAGGTGTGCACCACTATTACCTGGCCTGTATGGCTGACTAGTGTGGCAGTTTTGCATTCTATTTTCAGGCAAGTTTTATTTATTAAAATACAAATGAAATATCACTACAAGCTGATACTGTCAGTAAGCCTTTATTGTTATAGAAATGTATACAAGTAGTACATTGATGTTGGTTAAGAAGAGACAGACAACCACTGGTATGGAAAGAACAAAGCTTAGAACTTTGCAAATTAAATTGGAAGTTCACCTCAGCTATCTAGTGAATTTATGATTGTATTAGTTAGCCAGAGTTGGCATGGTATCACCACAGACTGGTGGTGATAGAAACACTAGTTCTAGAAGCCCAGTACCAAAGTTTGCACATTATCTTCTCAGAGCAAGGAAGGAGCTGACCACCAGTGCCCCACTGAAATGACACAGCTGTGATCTCTCTTTTTATTCTAGGGTATAGTATTTCCTCGTATCTCAAGGAGTAGTTCTCACCCCAGTACTCAAACGCTTTTTGTTTTGGTTTTCATTTTAAATTGTTAGTGTGTACCTATGTATTTTATGTAGACATGAGTATCTACACTTGGAAGCTATAGGTATCAGATACCCCTGGAGCTGCAGTTATAGGCAGTTTGTGAGCTGCTGGGAACCAAACTCAAGTCTTCTGGAAGAGCAAGAAGTATTCTTATTCACTGAACCTTCTTTCCAGCTCCTTAGATTAGACTACCTTAAAACAATGACAGCAGAAATACCTATCTAACCGTAACACTTATTTCGTAGGATAGTTGAAGAATTAACAGCCATACTGAGTAGTTAACTAGGCCTCTGTTCTTGTTTTGTTTCTTTGTTTGAGACTGGATTTTACTGTATAGCCCTGAGTGACCTGAACTCGCTGTGTAGACAAGGCTGTTCTTGACTTTAGAGAAATCCTCCTGACTGAGTGTTGCAATTAAAGGCATGTGCCTACCACACCTAATTTGTGTTTTCCTGAGTGGTACTGCCCTTTAGTTTTTTGTTTTGTTTTGTTGTGGGTTTTTTGATGTGTGTGGGAGGTAGTATGCGCAGCTGTGTGTCCATGCATTTATGCAGAGGCCAGGGGAGGGCCGCAGTTATCATTTCCTACTGAACTTTATCTTGTTTGTTTGTTTGTTTGTTGTTGTTTTGAGACAGGGTTTCTCTGTGTAGACCAGGCTGGCCTCAAACTCAAAGCCATCCGCCTGCCTCTGCCTCCTGAATGCTGTGATTAAAGCATGCACTACTACCACTTGGCTAAAGTGTTTTCTTTTTAAATCCTTTTTTAAAAAAAAACTTATGTGGCTGAGTGGTGGGTGGTTCACGCCTTTAATCCCAGAACTCAGAAAGTAGAGGCAGGTAGATCTGTGAGTTCGAGGACAGCCTGGTCTACAGAGCAAGTTCCAGGATATTCCAAAGCTACACAGAGAAAAGCAAACAAAAAAAAATGTGCATATATGAATGTTTTGTATGCATGTTTGTGTGATATTCACCGCTAGTGTGCCTGGTGCCCACAGAGGTCAGAAGAAAGTGTTGGATTCCTGGAACTGGAGATTCAGATGATTGTGAGCCACTATGTGGGTGTTTGGGACTGGCCCTAAGTACTCTGTAATAGCAACCAATGCTCTTAACTGCTGCGCCATCTCTCCAGCCCTTTATTTCTTTGAGACAGAGTTTCTCTTTGAACCTGAAGCTCTTTCATTTCAGTTACTCGTTGAACTTAGAATCTCACCCACTGCCTGAATGTGCCTGTTTTTTGCCTCACAGCTCTAGTGTTACAGGAATGTACATCCATGCCCAGTTTTTACGCAGTGCTGGGGATTTGAACTCAGGTTCTCTTGCTTCACAGCACATGTGTTAACCTACTCAGCCACCTTTCCAACCCACTGCTGCCATTTTGATACCCAGTTTCTGTCTTCCTTATGTTTTAACAAGTACATAGCCTAAGTGCCCTGCATGTAATAGATATAAGAATAAATATTTTGGTTGTATAAAAAGAACCCAATCTGTTTTAAGTACCATGAAATTTAATAACCAAGAAACTTGAAGACTGTAGAATTTTGTTTCTGTTTTAGCAGTGGCTGAGAAGATGAAATTAGCTTCATTTTTAGTCTCCTGACAATTTTCAACGTAGCTATATATATTCTTTTCATCAGGAAAAGGCTCCAAGTAGCTCCTCTAATTGCCCTCCATCTACACCAACTCCTGATTCTTCGAAGCCTCGGAGAACAAAGCTTGCATTTGATGACAGGTGAGGTAAATTTTGTGGGTTTTTTGTTTTGTTTGTTTGGTTTGGTTTGGTTTGGTTTGGTTTGGTTTGGTTTGGTTTGGTTTTGAGACAAAATCTCACTGTGTAGTCTTAGCTGACCTGGAGCTCGCTATGTAGACCAGGCTGGCCTCAAACTCTTAGATATTGAACTACCTCAGCCTCCTGAGTACTGGGATTAAAGGTGTGTAACACTGTGCCAGCTGTAAAGACATAAATATACGTTTGTGTGTGCATTAAGAAATTCCAGTCAGCATATAAGAAATTCATTTGAATATGTCAGTTCTTATAGGGTTAATATGTGTATCTGACCTTCAGAATATTGAGGTTTTAACTTGAAAAGCATCTTTAGTCCAGCTACTTTTTTTTGACTTGTCAAGACAGGGTTTCTCTGTGTCTCTGGATCCTGTCCTGGAACTAGCTCTTGTAGACCAGGCTTGACTCGAACTCACAGATATCCACCTGCCTCTGCCTCCCAAGTGCTGGGATTAATGGTGTGTGCCACCACCGTCTGGCTAGTCCAGCTACTTTTTAAACAACCAATGGCTTCCCTAAGGCAGGAAGGGTGTGCTTCCTGGAGCTGCTGCTGCTGCTGCTGCCAGTGCACTGTGGATAACAGAATCTTCTCAGATAAGAGTGTTACTTTCTCTTGCCTTCTATTAGACGGTACTTCTCCTACCTGCACCCTATATATTTTTGATTTTATAAGACAACTTAAATAAGTTAGTGTTTAATACTAGGGACTTGATCTCTGTGTGCTTCAGTAGATTTGCTACAGTAGCACATAATTTATGTTTTTATTTTGTCTTTTTTTTTTTTTCCTGAAGCTGAGGACCAAACCCAGGGCCTTGCGCTTGTTAGGCAAGCGCTCTACCACTGAGCTAAATCCCCAACCCCCATAATTTATGTTTTTAATCTATATATATTTCTCAGAACACTGAAATGTTTGATAATTACTCACTTCTTGAGAATGTGAAAGCTGTAAGATACTAGATTAACTTACTAATTACCTTAGGAAATGTTGACTCTTTGTTTATAAAGAAAATTTATTTTGCAGAAATTACTCAGCAGACCATTATTTACAAGAAGCAAAAAAACTCAAACATAATGCAGATGCTTTGGTACGTAAATGTTCTTCCTGATGTGATTTGTTAGGCTGCTGTGTCCTTCCTGTTTTTTATCCTTGCATTGTGTCTTTACTCAGCACCGTTCTCCTTTAGTCTGATAGGTTTGAGAAAGCAGTATACTACCTTGATGCTGTAGTGTCTTTCATTGAATGTGGGAATGCATTAGAGAAGAATGCTCAGGAATCCAAGTCCCCGTTCCCGATGTACTCAGACACGGTGGAGCTCATCAAGTAAGTGGGAACTCAGCATTTCAATGGAGTAACTTTATCATTTATTATTGCTATTTAATTATCTAATTAACTGAATATTGTGAACTGGGAAGATGCGTAGTGTTCCATTTTCCTTAGGGAAGAATTTTAGTGGGTGCTTTATTTAGGTTTGATTCTGATATTTTGAGAACATAGGAAGTTGTAAGATCAAGGTGAAATAACCTGTTCTATTTGTCGTTAATTTTTTATCTCAACTCATAGATATACTATGAAACTAAAGAATTATTTGGCACCAGATGCTACAGCTGCAGACAAGAGACTCACAGTACTTTGGTAAGTGTTGTGTATTTTTGCTGGGCGACAGACAGTCCTTGGTGAATTGTGCTGTGTGTGCTTTTTTGATTATTACCCTTGAATCAGTCTTCCACAAAATCTTTTCTTAGCAGTCAAACAGAAAATAGCTCAGAATCCCTACTGAAAGATTTTAGCTCCTGTCATTCTCTGATCCACAGTCCTCTTGATGAAAGTACTGGAGTGGTAGTGATATTAGAAGCCTCCATTGAGTCAAGGGGCAGCTTTTCTAGAATCTCCTTTCTATATGTGCTCCTGTTGCTTTGTCTCAGAGAGAAGTCATCTATTCACTTATTCGAATTGCATACCTGACCATGTACTGTGTTTTTAATAGAAATGCAGCTCTGAAAAAAAAAAGAAAGAAAGAAATGCAGCTCTGGACTAAGTCTGACATTATACTGCCCATTATGGAGTCTAATACTCCAGTGTGGAGAGACAGAAACTAATCAATCACGTGAATATATGAACACACCTTTGATCCCAGGAGGCAGAGGCCAGTGGATCTCTGTGAGTTTGAGGCCAACCTAGTCTACATATAGCAAGTTTCAGGACATCTAGGAAGACATAAAATAGAGACCTTGTCTCAAAAAAAAAAATCCTCTTACCCTGTAAAGTAGAGGATTGGGAGACTTGTTCTGGAGGTTACAATGTAGGCAAGGACTGGATGGTGGGAATGAATGGGAAGAAGACTCTTAAAGAGCAGAAAGACCAGTGAATGTGAAAGTGGACTTTAGTGGGTATGTAGACAGGAGCAATAATTATGTGCTAAACTGTATGGTTGAAGGTTGGGATGTTCCATCATACTTGTAATATTAATGTTTCAGTTTTCTATTTTTAGTTTTTAACTTTTTAAAAGTATTTGTATTATGTTGGTGTAGTTTTAATTTTAAATGTCAATGCCTAATGGGATGTTAGTCCTAAGTTTCTTAGTTACTTTCCTTTCCTTAGGGTATGTTCCATATTAATCTGACCTTGTGGTTTTGTCTAAGAGGTAATGTTGACCCTAAGCCATGGTTGCTCGCTTGAAGCCAGTTCTTTATTTCTATACAATGGAAAGATTGCTTATACATGTAGCCATGTCTAAATACACTACCCTTTCCCATTGCCTAGCCTGAGATGCCAGTCATTGCTGTACCTGAGACTGTTCAAACTTAAGAAGGAGAATGCTCTGAAGTACTCCAAGACGCTGACTGAGCACCTTAAGGTAAGTATATATAACAGTCTGTTGCCTAGGATACAAAATGTGCAAAGCTTCTTATCCCTGTCCAGAGATGCTCTCGTATTTAGGTAAAACATAACAAGAGATGAACAAACTAACTACTGCCTGAAAATTCTCAGATATGTTGGTGCTTTCTTGGAAAAGCCTTCAATTGTATATATTGGATTACAGGATTTTCATAACTGTATATAACAGCCATATCTATACTCAGAAATGTTCTTTTCATTTTCACCTCTACCCTTCTTCAGAATGTTATCTTGTATTGTTTTGTTCCTTACATTACTAGGGATTGAACCCAGGTCTTGTACATGCTAAGTGAGTGCCTAGCCACAGAACCACACACCCAGCCCAGACAAAGTTATTGTCGTTTCCTAAAATGTCTTTTTTTTTTTTTTAAATTTCAAGCCAGTACCATATAGATTATCCACAAATCCTGCTGTAGTTAGGACTTTAGAACCCCTCCATAACTCACTGTTGCCTACAGGCACAAGGTCTGGCCTCAAATACCTCTTATTCCTTGCCTGAACTCCTCCTTAAACAACCTAGATGAGGCATGTGTGTTTTATTTTCTGTCTGTTTTTGTATATAATATGGCTCGTTTCCCTGTGTCTTTTTTGTTCCCTTTCATCCATCTCTGTTACTCATTGTTCCTTTGTATCATCTTTGAAATCTTCTAGAACCTAACCTTCACTTAACTTTTTTCTGTTATTCATTCATACCCCCACACACTTTGTTGCTTTTAAATGTTTATTGTTGTTTTTAAAGATCAGTTTGGCGGAGAGATGGCTTAGTGGTTAAGAGCACTGACTGTCCTCTCAAAAGACCCAGGTTCGTCAGGCGTTGGTGGTGCATACCTTTGGGATGCAAAGGCAGATGGGTCTCTGTGATTTCGAGACCAGTCTGGTCTATAGAGTGAGTTCCCAGGATAGCCATAACTACATAGAGAAACCTTGTCTCAGGGAAGGAAAAAAAAATAAAAAGACTCAGGTTCAATTCCCATGATTCACATGGTTGATTACAACTGTCTATGTTCCACAGGATCTGACACCCCCTTCTGGCCTCTGAGAATACCAGGCAAAACGCCTGTACAAAAAAAAAAAAAAAAATTTAAAACATTGAAAGATTTATTTGAGAGAGAGTGAGTGTCTATCCATTTGTTCCCAGAGGCCAGAGAAAGACCTAGATTTTCTGGAGCTGGAGTGAGCTAGAGCTACCCAACTTGGGTTCTGGGATCCAAACTCAGGTCCTCTGGAAAAGCAATAGCTATTCTTTTTTTTCTCTTTTTTCTTTTTTCTTTTTTTTTTTTTTTTGACTTTTTTGTTTGCTTGTTTGTTTGTTTTGACTTTTTGAGACAGGGTTTCTCTGTAACTTTGGAGCCTGTCCTGGAACTAGCTCTTGTAGACCAGGCTGGACTCGAACTCACAAAGATCTGTCTGCCTCTGCCTCCCGAGTGCTGGGATTAAAGGCATACACCACCACTGCCCATCTAGCAACAGGTGTTCTTAACTACTGAGTCATCTTTCTAGCCTCACTCTTTCCTGAGGTAGAGCCTCATATAGTCTCTACTCAGACCTCAGACTGGCTGGGTAGCCAAGGATGATTATAAGGCTTTTATCGTTGTTGTTTATCGAGACAGGATTATTCTGTGTAACAGTTCTGACTCTCCTGAAACTCGTTCTATAGACCAGGCTAGCCTCAAACTCACAGTGATCCACCTGCCTCTGCTCCTGAGTGCTGGGATTAAAGATATGCGCCTCCACCACCCGGCAATTATAAAGTCCTTAAGATCAACCCTAGCCCATTACTTTTGACAATATCTAATGTCTTAAAAGTTTATATATATATATGTATGTATGTATGTATGTATAATATTGCTGTTAAACAAATTTATTTTTCCCTGCAGAATTCTTACAGTAATTCTCAAGCACCTTCACCTGGCTTGGGGAGGTAGGTACAGTTTTGTTCTCTGAAATATTTTTAATGAATTTATTTATGGATCAGAGTAGAATAGATGACAAAGTGATTGCTACTTTTAAAATATTACAATCTCTGGTAAAGTATCTAAAATTTTTAATTTTTTGATGTTTAGAATTGAACCAAAGGCTTTTTGCAGGCTCTCCCACTGAGTTATGGTTCTAGAGAAGTGGGTTTTTTTTTAAGTTATTATTTCCTATTTTAGTAATTTAAAATATAATGAACATGATTTTTTAAAAAATTGAAATGAGACATGTAACCTATAGATGTCAGACTTGGTGGCAGCCCTTACCCCTGAGCCATCTCACTAGCCCCCAGATATCTTGAGATATCTTAAGTTTTTAATGGTACCTCAATTCTCAGTTTGATTTCGAAGTTATTTAGATTTGTTACAGTGTTTTTGTTTTTGTTTTGTTTTTTCCGAGACAGGGTTTCACTGTAGCTTTGGAGCCTGTCATGGAACTAGCTCTTGTAGACCAGGCTGGCCCCGAACTCACAGAGATTCACCTGTCTCTGCTTCCCGAGTGCTGGGATTAAAGGCATGCACCACCACCGCCCAGCTTGTTACAGTGATTTTTAACTTCACTCAGATCTTGGCATTGCCAGAGTATAGTGGCATGGGTGTGATTTATCTTCCATTCCCACATAGACTCCCCTCTCACCTATACCCCAAAATGAAACAAATGCCATACAATTTTTTACATTTTCTGATTCTATTTGTTGAGTTCTTGTATTGATGTGAGTTGATATTCCATCTTATTTTCCTTTGTCTACCCATCCCCAGGGCCGAGGTAGAACCCAGGCCTTTTGCTTACTAAGCAAGCACTCTTTTACTGAGCTATGTCCTCAGCCTTTTTAATTTGTCCTTTTGAGACAGGATTTCAAGACCAGGATGGCCTTCCATCCTGTAGTGTGCTAATTTTGTAGTGCTCACTATGTTCGTGTGAATAAGCATCCTGTTTCTCTCTGTGTGTAGCAAAGCTGTTGGGATGCCTTCCCCTGTCTCTCCAAAGCTGTCACCCGGCAATTCTGGAAGTTACTCTTCTGGGGGCAGTAGTGCTTCAGCAAGTGGTTCTTCAGTAACTATTCCACAGAAGATCCACCAGATGGCAGCAAGCTACGTCCAGGTTACATCTAACTTCCTCTATGCCACTGAAATTTGGGACCAAGCTGAACAGCTTTCCAAAGAACAAAAAGGTTTGTTGGGCTCTGAATAAACTTTGAGGATGGAATTGTTAAAAGAAACTTTTATAATTTAGTTAACTATGTGGAGAACATTTACTTTATCTTGTGGTTTTAGAGGGAATCATAATCAGTTTGCCAATGGCCTTCTTTGATTAGTCACATACTAAATGTGACTAGACATTGATTAAAAATACCCTTGGGCTGTGCATGGCTCCCTGTTAGATTTCTTGTCCAGCATGCATAAGGCTCTGGGTTTGGTTTCTAGTATGAAGGACAGGGAATAGATGGACTTATGTATGGGAAGGGACTCAGACAAACCACTCTTGTGGTACTGGTTACACAAGCTAAAATAGAAGTAGTTCTTGGTGTAAGACAAAAATGCATCTATTCTGGCATTTTGAATATAGCTCAGTAGGCAGCACCTTGTCTACCAACAATTTTTCCCTATAATCTCAATATACCTTAAACAATATAATAGCTGGGTCTGCTAGGTGGTTCAGTAGGTAAAGATACTTGCCACCAAGCCTGAATTCAAACCCTAGGACCCACTTGGTGGAAGAAGAGAACTGGCTCCTCACAGTTGTAGTCAGAGGCTGCTCATTTGTTTCCCGGCCACCCAGAATCAAAATAATCACACAGAAACTATATTAATTGCAATACTGTTTGGCCAATAGCTTAAGTGTATGTCTAGCTAGGTTAATCTTAAATTAACCCATTTCTATTATTTTGTATTTTACCACGAAGCTTGTGGTTTACCTGTATCAGCGCTTCTTCTCCAGTGGCTATATGGCATCTCTCTGACTCTGCCTACTCTCTCCTCCTCTGTCTGCTTGGAATTCCTGCGTTGCTTTACTCGGTTAAGCCGTTGGCCTAAAGCAGCTTCTTCATTAACCAATGGCAATAAAACCTATTCATAGCATACAGAGAAAAATCTCACATTGCACAGTTTTCCTCTAACTCAACATAGTACATTGTGATACATGCACAGACAGACAGATAAATGTAAAAGAGAGAACCATTGAAAAATACAGCAGTTGGATTTGTTTCATATAGGATCCAAGCAAGGTCTAAATGCTGTATTTTGTTAGTCTCTTAAGGTGTGCTTTCCCCCCATTTCCCCCTCATTTGGCCATGCCATTAATGTTGAAAAGAAACTGAATCATAGACTGTCTCATTCTGTGAACTGCTTACTTCCTCATGCTGTCATTGCATTTGTTCTTCTCTCTTTTATTTCCTTTTTATTGATTAGATTACTTCAGTATTTAAATAATATGTTCTAGGTGGTGCATCTTATTAGAATAGTATTTACCCTTTATTGTTACTACCTTCATTAGACCCAAGCCAGGCAGTAGTAGTGCACGCTTTTAATCCCAGCACTCGGGAGGTGGAGGCTTGCGAATCTCTCTGAGTTTGAGGCCAGTCTGGTCTCCAAAGAGAGTTTCAGGACATCCAGGGCTATACAACAGAGAAATCCTGTCTCAAAAAAACTAATGAAAGGGCTGGAGAGATGGCTCAGAGGTTAAGAGCATTGCCTGCTCTTCCAAAGGTCCTGAGTTCAATTCCCAGCAACCACATGGTGACTCACAACCACCTGTAATGGAGTCTGGTGCCCTCTTCTGACCTGCAGACATACATACAGACAGAATATTGTATACATAATAAATAAGTATAAAATAAAATAAAATCGCAAAAAAAAGAAATGCAAAAAAAAAAAAAACTAATGAAAGGGGCTGGAGAGATGGCTTAGAGGTTAAGATCATTGCCTGCTCTTCCAAAGGTCCTGAGTTCAATTCCCAGCAACCACATGGTGGCTCACAACCATCTGTAAGGGGATCTGGTGCCCTCTTCTGGCCTACGGGCATACACACAGAAAGACCATTGCATACAAAATCAATCAATCAATCAATCAATCAATAAATATTAAAAAAAACTAATGAAAGAAAGAAAAGAAAGGAAGGAAGGAGAAAGAACTTAATCAGATCTGGGCATGGTAGGTAGGCCTGTAGTCCCAGAACTTGGAAGACTGAGGCAGAAAGATTCCAAGTTGGAAGTCAGTCTGAACTACATAGAAAAACCATGTCCTTTTTTTTATTTGTTTTTTAATTTTTAGTGTCACTAGATTATTTATGTAGTGCCACTCTGATGAGCATGAAACATTTCCTATTAAACTTTAACTTACACTTTTGACATCCATGTTGACCATTACCTTGATCCATTATTAGGAAATAGAAAATTCATTATGTGCCAGGCATGGTGGTGCTTGCCTGTATAATTCCAGCAGTTGGGAGCAGAAAGCAATGAAGATCAAGAGTTTGGGGTTATCGGGCTGGAGAGATGGCTCAGTGGTTAAGAGCACTGACTGACTGCTCTTCCAGAGGTCCTGAGTTCAATTCCCAGCAACCACATGGTGACTCACAGTCATCTATAATGAGACCTGGCGCCCCTTCTGGAAATGCGAGCACACATGGAAGGAATGCTATACACATAATAAATAAATAAATCTTTAAAAAAAAAAAAAAGAGTTTGGGGTTATCATCGGTTATAAGGAGTTTGAGCTAGCCTGGGCTACATGAAACCCTATCTCGGGGGGGCGGGGAAGAAATGAAAAACTCTCAGCAATATTCTGCCTTTTTTTTTTTTTTGTTCGCTTAGGAAGAATACTTTTATTTCCATCCTGTAAATTTTTAAACTTCTGATTATAGCAGAAAGGTTGGTTATAGACTGTCGTGGAGCTACACGGGGACTAGTGTGGGAATCCTGCAAAGACTGCTTTCTGCCACTGCTGCACAGACATAACACATACAGAGGGCTTTGAGTAATCCACTGGTACTCCATCTTAATGTGTAGCAGTTGACCATCTTTATCAGAGGTACTTCATCTTGGAATTCATAACTGCGTTCTGTTTAAACTGATGCATAACATCAAGAACTTGAGAGATCCTTGAGGCCTTTAATGTGGAAGACATGCTATTTTACAGAGAAATCAGTGATTCAAAAGAATGTATGATACTTACTGAATGTTTTTAATTTTCTAGAATTCTTTGCTGAACTGGACAAAGTGATGGGTCCTCTCATCTTTAATGCAAGCATCATGACAGATCTGGCTCGTTACACCCGGCAGGGACTGCACTGGCTTCGGCAGGATGCCAAGTTGATATCTTGAACTGAACATATTCTCGTTGCCTCTGATTTTCCCACAACACTGTGTCACATCACAAAGGAAAACTGCCATAACACACCACCTAGTCGACACTAAGAATGAGGAATGCTTTTCTCTTTTTTGGTTTATGCTTTTGTTTCTTATAACCCAAAGCCATCATATCAACTGATCCTTTCAATATTCCCAATGTGACAAGTATTTAAGTGCTTCTAAACCTGCAGTACATCAGCAAGATGGTTTCAGTAATTGGAATTCCAGTTACAATTCATAAATAATCAAGTAAAATTCTATTTATTTTCAGTTTTTCAAGTTCCCATACTGGAGCTTGTTTCAAGCTTAGTTATTCCTGCCTATAAATTTATTCTGTTGATTTATTTAGCATAAATTTAATGTAGGCATTTTATTTATATATTTGGGGAGCTGTGTTACTTAATGTTTTCTAAGATAAGAGTTAACTTGTCCATGACAGGACATGTTCTTTCTATAGCTAATTATCTAATATTATTTCAAGTCTTACTACAGTTTTATTATTGTAGGATTTATACTTGGTATTAAGGATGCTCTTCCACATGTGAAAAGTCACTTAAACATGAGAAGATGGCATTCTACATGGGTGCAAAAGCAAAGTGGGTCTGGTTTGATATGCATTATTTCAAAACTGTGAATGTGTGTTAGTAACACTAGCAATCACAAGGTGACTACATTGCATCTAATGCATTACAAAAAAGCAGATAGACTTACTGGGAGAAGCACATCATACTGAATGGCTTCATAAAGGACAATCTAAAACTGTGGGTTTATTAAAACCTTGTATTCTTTTTTTTTTTGTTGTTTTGTTTTGTTTTACTCATTTGACACTTCACTGAAGCAGAGTAAGTTACTCCTAAAAATGAGCAGAAAACAGTGATCCAGTTTCTGAAGGTCGCAACCTGTTTCATTGGTAATGTTCGAAGGTTGAAGTCTGCAGATCTCCCCTATGGTGGAGAGATTATGATGCTCAAATATGACCATGCAGTAACTGGAGCTTGGAAGGAGGTGTCACAATGTCTAATGAGGAAATGATGAATTTCTCTTTCCGCAGATCCTCATCTATGATGTATGCTTCTGACGGGATCAGAAAACTCACAGTAGCAGCTGGGCATGGTTGTGCGTGCCTGTAATCCCAGCACTGGGTAGTGGTGACAGGCTACATAAAGCTAGACACTGAGTTTGGGGCTAGCCTGGGCTACATAAGACCTTGTCACATTAAAAAAGAAAATTCATATTAGGAGAGTACCTAACTTGGCTCATTATGAGCTCTCTTGGAAAGGGGAAAATAATAGGGGTAGTGCTTAGGAAGCCAGCTCTGTAACAATTCTTTATCAAACTACTGTTCCCAACAAGGTGCGTATAGCAGTGAAGGGTGAGGAATGTCTCTCTTCCTTCTTTTAGTGACCCTGTCATGTCTGGTGTGCCTTAAATCTTAACTTTAAATGATAACTCTACAGATTGTTTACAGATAAAGTTTTATGCTGGGACCAGATTAGCCATGCATGGTTGGTCCTCTACAATAATAATTTTAAATTCTCTTTGATTTTAAATTTTTTTTTTAGAGTCACATTAAGATAGATCCCTTCAGAAAAGCTAGTGCTTTGGTACCTGACTTAGTATAATCAATTGGGTATAATGCTGCTTCAGAAAATGGCTTTTCCCTCTCATTCCAAAAATCCATCCAATTGGGGAGGAGAAAAAAATCCCTGTTATTAGCAGATGATTGTTCAAACTTGAAATGGGAAAGGGGAAGAGAAAGAGAATATCTTCACATCCAGTGGTGTTGTGAGTCCTCTCTTCTAGTCTCTCTCACCACCTGTTTCTAAAGATAGTGGACTTTGTCCTGCAGTCTCATATTCACAGAGCTTAATTGCTTTGTACCTCATTATTTTTACATACCATTGAGGGTTGATATCTATAGCTTATGCTGAATATAACATTTTTCCCTTGGAGAAATTGCCTCTGATACCTTTGTAATTTAATTGTAGTGTGTTTAAGGAATACTTTTTCTTCAGAGGCCATTGTCTCCTCTCTTGTGCTAGTAACTTACATGGTCTAACAGTTGTGTGTCCTGTCCTTGCCTCTTCTCTCTCACTCTGGCTCCTTAACTTCAGGGAGGTCTTAGAAGTGGAACAAGTGCCCTTTGGGCTTTTAGACTTCAGCAGCTGCAGTGCTGGCCTCTGCTTTCCAGCTCTGGTCTGTGTGTCCTGCAGGGTGGCCACCACATTCTGGAGTGACACTGATGTTGTGTTAAAGCAGAGTTTCCTACATGTTTTATGGTGCTGCTTTAAGATATTTTCTCTTTAAAACTGTCAATTCTTGGAGAATGAAATTGTTCATTGTGGAGGATTTTCCCCACCAGGTAGAAATGGGCAATGGATCAAAATCCGATCCTAAGTAATTGAATTTTTGATGTCATAGTGT
The DNA here is from genome assembly GCF_982192425.1 of Myodes glareolus. NCBI lineage: Eukaryota > Metazoa > Chordata > Mammalia > Rodentia > Cricetidae > Myodes > Myodes glareolus. The sequence continues at coordinate 71,186,124 of NC_142034.1, read as the reverse complement.
GTGAGCATACACTCTCTTCTCTGTGTCTTTTCTCAAACGTTCTGTGTCAGTCATGTCCAGCACATACCTTGACTCCTTTACAAGTGACCATTCCTCCCTTCTCAGTAGGTGCCCTCAGTGGTTTTTAGCCATTTAAAACTTAGTCTGAAACTTGTATTCAATGTATAGTTAGTACTAGAAATAGCAACTATCTTTAATACTCAGTTCATTGCTCTAAGATCACACTCCTGTTCCAGGAGGCAGCAGCGTGCACCATTAGACTCTGGACAGGCATCTCACATGATTGCAGTGAGGCAGCTGTCACAGTCATCCTGCCTGGGAGAGACTGGGCTGTGGGGAGCACTCCCCTCCGGGCATTCAAGATTACACAGCCTTGCCCATGCCCCATGCTAGCTGGAGAGCACCCAGCCCTTTCCTTGCTCAGTAACACCTTTTTCTGGGCAAGAAGTTTTGGAGTCACTTTATTTTCAGTGAACTTTCAAATATATTCACAGATATTGCTGCTGAAGGAAGACGATTGACCTCTACTGATTTAATTCTCCAATATTAAAACAATTCAGAGTAATGTGTGCACGCGCCCACACTTGCCTGTTTTTCTGGGAAGCTCTTGCACTAGGGATTTATAGGCATCTGGGCTGCACTTTGAATGACACACTTGTGGCTTTAGAGTAGCTGTTGTTGTTTTTGTTGTTTTGTTTTTAAATTTAAATTGTTCTTTGTTTTTTTAATTAAAGATTTAATCAGCTAGATTAGGCAGCATCATTTGTATTTAACCGCTGAAACTTTGGTACATTGATGTTTAATGAATGAGCTTGCATTGTGTAGCCAGGGCCTACAAAGGTTCTTGTCAGAAGTATAAGCACTGCCTGAGGCCAGTGCTCAGAGGAGTTTGTAGTGCAGCCAGTTAAATAGCTCCATTAGATGATGCCTAGCTCAGTTGAGAAGGGGGATGCTGTGCACTCTTCTAGGTCTGAGGGTATGCAACTTTGGATCTTAAAATTATGTACACATACACACTTTATATATATGTACGTATGTATGTATGAAAACATGGAATTAGTTTGTCAAAATGTGTGTGTTTAGTATTTTAGCTTAGTGCAACTATTTCCACATTATTTATTAAATTGATCTAAGACACTTTGTTCTTGGCACCTTGAATATTAACATTCAAGGGTGCAATGTGTATTCCTTTAGATTGTTAAAGCTTAATTACTATGATTTGTAGTAAATTAACTTTTAAAATATATTTGAGCCCTTCTGTAGTGTAATAGGGCTCTTACAGGGTGGGAAAGATTTTAATTTTCCAATAGCTAATTGAACAAAATGGCTTCATTGTATATTTTGGTTTATAGGAGTCTATAGGTGTCTGGGTTCCAAGGATATCTACTGAGGATGCCTGTTTTAGGCTGGGTGGTGATAGTCAGACTAAACCTAAGTGACTTGGGGAGCCAGAGCACTTTGTTCAAGTCCGTAGACTCCTGTATCTCATATTCCCTTAGGATGTGGAACACGAATCCCATCCATCCTCACATCTCAGTTGGAGAGGCAGACTTTCTCCAGTAGTATTTCACACCTAGTGTTGCTGTGAGTAAAATCAGCAGAAAAAGTAACGAATGACTGGGAAGATGCACTGGGAAGGCCCAGTTGTCACATTGGTGAATGTACCTTTCACATACTTGTGAGTGGAGGCATTGAGCTTCGACTTTCAGACCCTGAAATCAAGCCAGCAAGTAACAAAAGTCATTAAGGTTAGAGAAGGCCAGCAGTGCTGGTGCATGCCCTGAGGCAATGGTCAGCCTTTGCTGGGTAGTAAACCTGAGCTACTGAGACCCACTCTCCAAGAAATAAATAAAAGTTATTTGGTGAACAAGGTGTGGTGGTGCATATTGAATTCTAGCACTCAGATTGTTGTTGAGACTAGTATGCACTACTAGAGAAACCGAGAAAGAGGATGTTGGTGTGCGGAACTCCTGTTCACATGTTCATTAAAAAGAACTTGCTGTCTCCTGAGCAGGGGATGGAAACAGAAGCTACATCTGTTTTGTAGATGGAATTTAGAACAAGGTGTTTGGGTGAAGTCTCAACGAAGTTAGAGGTTCAGCTTAAATAGCTAATTTTTAAGAAGTTGATTTTCAGGACTGTCCGCATGCACCTCTCTCCTTGCTGCCGTTACTCAGCTAAGCAGAACTCATCATCTTTAAACCCGGAGAAAGCTCTCAAGAGCATGGACTAGTTCCCACCCAGAAATCCTTGTAATCTTGGCTTTGACCTTGCTGCTTCTGTGTTAGCTTCCTTCTCAGCTTTTAGCCACTGGGTTTCTGCCTGTTCTGTACCTCTCTGGAAGACATCAGTTTGGAAGTGCTACCTTTCAAACCAATGCCATGGCTTCTGTATTGTTGAGCTTGTTGTTGTCTCAGAGGTGTCCCCATTATGCACACATCTGGCACATCACTGACATGAGCATTCAGCAGTACTGGGATGGGGTGGGGCTCACCAACAGCGCTGGCTCACTTGGCAGGGCCTGAAAAGGCCACACTTGAGGGCCAGATGCCCAGTTGGTAAGCACACTTAGGGAAATTTCTACCTAGCCTCCGTTTTGAATGATTTTGAGAAGTTTTATATATGGAGGATGGAAATGCTTATATATTTATTGAAGATCTTTTTATTTGAAATTAAAATCATTTGGTAAATAATGGTTTGCTATTTGGGGAGGGTTTTGGAGGGGAAGTAACACGATTGATAAAGTACAGGCCTATTGCCTCTGCAGAAAGGCACTGTTGCTGATAGGAGGCCTCATCTTGTACATGATCCAATCTTTGTCTTACGTTTCTTTTATCCAAAATATCTAGGCATCTGACACTTTCAACCAAAATTTCAATTATATACTGTGATTTTTATTTGTTGCAATACATTAAATTTCAGAGGTACTTTGGGGCTCAAAAGCTAGGATTTCTAAGTCAGTATGTGCATTTCACATAATAAGCTGTTAATGGTGAGCAAAGTATTATATACTAACTAGATTTTCCACATCTGTATAGTATATTATATGTATTTTGTGGTATTGAGATTATAGAAAGTTTAGAGTGTCAAACATGCGTTTAATGTGTATTTTTAAACAAATTTATGGCAATTAAAATATTTGGAGACAAGGGTATCACATTTCAATTTGTAAAACTCTTTTTAACTCTACTGTGTCATTACGATGCTTTGTATAATGCCAAACCATAGCTGGAGAAACTAAGTTTAATAAATATCAGATAGCTTTTCTGTATAATGTTTATATGCATGTGCTCTCACTTCTTCAGCTCCTACTGTGATTTTCTCCTGGAGTTGCTCTTTTGTATCTTAAGAGTCCAGGCTTACTCTGTAATGGTCTCATCCCACCAGCACAGGTCTCATTTTCTGGGTACAGAAATTTTGTACTCATGGCCATAGGTCCTTATTCATGTATATCAATTGTCCTGAACCAATGGAAATCTTCAAACCCTTTTTTATGCTCTTGAGACATAGACTATTCTTGTTTCGTTCATTATTTATTTATTTTTACTATTTATTTGTTGGATTTTGTTTTCTGTTTTTCTGAGACAGGGTCTCACTTTGTAGCCTGGCTAGCCTGGAATTCACGATATAGACCTGGCTAGCCTTGAGTCAGCAGAGATCCAACTGCCTCTGCCTCCACCTCCCTGGTACTGGGATTAAAGGCATGTTCCACCATGCTCAGCTGTGGTGATATTTTGTTTGTGCTTTAACAAATAAAGCTTGCCTGACGATCAGAATGGAGAACTAGCCACTAGTTAGCCATAGAGGCCAGGCAGAGTCACATACTTTTAATCCCAGCACTAGGGAGCTGGAGACAGGAAGGAATATGGCTAGGAAAAGAGATGAATATAAGGTGGAGGAGACAGGAGCTCAAAGCATTCAGTCTGAGAATTCATGGAGACATGATCTTGCCCCCTTCAGACTGAGGATATGGTAGAGGTAAAAAGTCTCTCTAGTGCCTGGCTCCTTTCCTTATCCGATCTTTTCAGCATTTACCCCAATATCTGACTCCTAGTTTCTGTTATTAAGAACAAGTAGAATTCGCGTTACACCCAGCTTATTGTTTTATTAAGTCAGGAGCCATGGTCTGCTCTGCACAGACTGACTGTTGTTGAGCATTGCCTCTGTCAAGCCTGGTATAAGATTGGTTGAAGAATGGGTGTTCTCCACACCTCCAAGGTGGAGCAGCACCACTCGTTAGATAGTGAGTGCTCTTTCCTATAATGTGTGAAACGAGTCAGTCAAGTGTCAATTCCAGACTGCCAGAATTTGGATTTGAGATATTTAATAGTATTTATAGAAAAATAAACTCTGACAAACTTAGTTACGTCTATGTACAACATCTATGTATCAACAACATTCTAAGAAGAAATGGAGGCCAGTTTAAAGCAAGAATCTGTCTTTAAATATTAAAAACACAAGGTTGCTTCACTTAAATGCAGTTAACCAATATTCCATATAACGGAGCACTGTTGGAGCTGACTTTCCCTTGGTATGGACATCACTCCTGGGCCACACTTAGAGAACAGCGTCTTTTTCTAGTGGAGGAAGAAAAGAAGTGTTTACGATTGGATGTAGACCACCTCTGCTGCCCCTACTTTCCCCTGTTTCATCTGCCCAATATTAGGGATCTGAATGGTTCTTGGCTGTCAAGGAACTCTCTTCCATGGAACTTGCAATTCCATCTCTATGCACACCCTACCCCTGTCTCAACTTTACCCTTGGATCTCACCTCTCCCAGATTCCCAGAGGTCTCTGGCCCACCCTGCACCCAGACTTGTCAAATACCTGCATAGTCTTGTGATACACTCCGAATCATCCCGACATGAAGCACCAATGGGCCTGAGGGAAACCCCTCTCCAAAATGGGGTCATTCTCCGGGATCTCTTTGCTGAACTCAGTTCTGGTACTGGGGAGCCATTGACCTATAGAGCAGAGGCATATCCACTTCAGGTTGGAAAGCATCCACCCTCTGCCAAACACTCAGGTTGCGGGAGGTTTAACAGCATTTCTCAGGGCTGAGTCTGACTTAGAATTCCACGGCCGCTACTATATCCAGCATACATGTATTCTTTCTTACCTGGCTCCACAACAGCAGGCAAGTCATGAGCACTGCAAAGAGTTTGAGCTGTAGCATCTTGGCAAAAGGAAGATGTTGGAGCCTGAAGGCCAGAGGGCAGTTCTCGTTTCCTTTTATAGGCTGACATCTATCTGCCTTTCTCATGGCTGCCAGGCAAGGTAGGGGCAAAGTTTGTTTGTAATCAGGATCGATTTAATAGGTTAATATGTACCTAAAGAATGTAATCACAGGCTACACTTCAGGCACATTGTACTTAGTGATCCCTCTTCTGGACTTTGATGATGTTGCTGGTCTGGACCCTTACACCCATCTTATCAAAAGTCAGCATTGTCCCTACCTTCCCTCTGAAAGCCATGTGAATCCAGAAGGGAGAGCAGGAACCTGGCCACACTTCTAAAATAGGCTGGGAGTTTAACAGTGAGGGCACATATGATGTCGTGGCTTCAATTCCCAGAACCAAGAAAAAGTCCTAAAATATCACTGTGAGTTGATTATAATCAAAATAGAATTCTAACAAAGTCTATGAAGTAATATTGACCCCTGAGCTTTTCTAGGCAAAAAACAGTGACCTGCTGTGTACAGGCAATTGGATGTGGGCCTTGGTTCCTCCTGTGGGAGGATACTTAAGCCGACATTCTACAGTGTCCCAGTTCCCCACTCACCAACGGGCTGTCATCCTGTCAGTCCGCACACTGATACCTCAGTGAAGACCTGGCTGTGAAAAACCCAAACTCTGCCTTCCCTCCAGGGGACGAGTGACTGCTGCCGCTTGAGTCACAGGTGGATGAGTGAATAGCTTTTTGTTTTTAAGAACACGAGGGAGGAGGTAGCAGAAACTCTTAAATATGCATCATTACTACTGTGTGCAACACCAAATGAATCCTGGGCTTTGTCTTCAGCAGTTAACTGGGGCTTCAGCAGAGCACATCTTCCAGCAGCCTCGGGGCAGCGGATGTTAGGCTGTGCCTGAAGTCCAAGCATTCATTGGCTTTAATAGAGATCCCTGTAGGTCCCTAAATCAGCACTTAACTGTAGTGAAGGTTATGGGTACTACATGATAAGATCTTTGATTTTGAGAACATCTCACAGCATAACCCAGGCTGGCCCGATTTCACAGCCCTGCCTTGGTCTTGGAAGTAGACCACCACACTCAGGTCAAACATGGGTGTTTTAATAAATTTGGGGGGAGCCAGGTGGTGGTGGTGCATGGCTTTAATCCCTGCACTCAGGAGGCAGAGGCAGGTAGATCTCTGTGAGTTCAAGGCCAGCCTGGTCTACAAGAGGTAGTTACAGAACAGCCTCTAAAAGCTACAGAGAAACCCTGTCTCAAAAAAATAAATAAGTTTGTGGGAAAAGTTGAATTTAAAGTAAGGACATCCATAGGAGCTTAGATTTTTCTATAACCATAAGAAACACCACACACACACACACACACACACACACACACACACACACACACACAATTACAGAGCGAATTCTCTCTCCCTGCTCTGATGTCTCACTGATAAACCCTTCACAAGGCTCTTCTCATCTCCATGATTGGACATTTGAACAAGAGCCTATTTGTGTTTCTTTGCCCAAGCAAAATTGGAGGAGCTGCTGCGGTGGTCACCAACGCCAAGACAAGCAAATATAGCCCTTCGCCAAGGGAGAAGTGTGATGGGCCTCATGCTGGGAAGCGGGGGATTTAACTCGGCAGATCTGTCTTCCCTGGTTCCAGTCCTCTGAATGGAAATCTGGTGGGGAACTTCCCAGCATAAGAGTTGCTGACTAGACCTGCCTACCAAATACAACCAACCAATAAATCCTACCAGTTCAAGACCAGTTCAGCTGCTCTCCTTCTGCCCCGCCAGGTTATATACTGGATGACCTCAAGTAGGAGACCAAGTGAGAACTTTGCAGAGTGGGGAGAAGCTGTGCGGTGACCCAGTGAACATTGAGTAAGCACAGATGTGATTAGATAAGCAAGACTGGACAACGTGTGTCCTAGAACCCGCTGGGTCTGTGGGCTCAGTGCCAGTCCCTCCTTCACCAGCACTCAGTGACATGTCTCTCTTTCAAAAGATGGCTTTTCTCCCAGCCTTCCATTTCTGCCTGCCCTTTCCCTCAGCAAAATCAAGGCAGCCTTTCGTGTCGTTTTTAAAGCTCATCATAGCCGGTCAAGGGAAAGAGCCGGTCTGTGCCCTGTGCTCAGGAAAAAGATCATTTGTTCTCATGACTGCAACACTGTCCAAGGCCCCCAGATTCAAGCCATCTGCAGGCAGCTCTCCTTCCCAAGGAATGACTTGTTAGGGGCAACTTACTAAACACGTGAACACAACCTGCAGCTGAATTTACTGGGTATTGTGGAAGCTGGAAGTTGTGAGAGTAGCCCAGCGGTCAGGGGTGTGTCCGGCATGGGCAAGGCTCTGGATTCGATCCCCAGTACTACAGAAAAAACACAAAGCGCCTCTCAAACTCTGAGAGGTGAAACAGCACCTAGGCCCTCGGCAGAACCGGTGCCAGTTATCCCAGCCATTGTATACCTTTTCTGTGAAAAACGACACTGTGCCTGAAAGTTAAACAATCCGCCTGCTCTCCCTCTCCTGTCAAATATGTTATTAAATGAACGAAGAGCTACAAGCCCCTTCCTTCAGTTCACAGGCCTCAGCTGCCCAAATTTCAGCTGTAAGGCAAGAACTCTTGACCAGGAGGCAGCAGCTGCAGACTGCAGAGTGTCTGACCATAGGCCAATCCTTCCCCTCTTCAGCTTTTCGGTCTTTTGCTCTGACAGTGAGATGAGAGGCCTCAGGCCTCATGGGCACATTTGGGGATCCAAATGGTTAATTTACAAGAAGAGAAAGACAGTTTGCTAGCGAGCTCGCTCCAGGCACAACCCCAGAGATATTCAGGAGAAAGGGTAGAGAACTGGAGGAGCTGTCTGAATGTCTTCAGGGTGGAGAGGGGGATCATTAAGATTTGGTGGCAATGGGACACTTTTGTGTTGTCCCTGAGCAGGGGGTGCCTAGTAAAAGATGAAAATCTTAGAAATGAAAAGAAGGTTTCCGGGTAAAATTTCAACAAAGGGTCAAAGTGCATTTGTTGTTGTTGTTGTTGTGGTGGTTTTTTTTTTGACTGTCTGGGCCTGTACTAGGTATGCCGATGTCCTGAACACAATACCAGCAGAATGAAGAGCGCTCTCTTTCCCAGATTGCAGCTCACAGGGGAGAGCCATGTGAGAGCAGAAGCCTGGGCTTTTCCAAAAAGAGTTAAATGGAGTGAATGGTTGCATCACAGCCAACGAAAGAGCTGTGGGAATCTAAGATGTGGGACCATAGTGCCATCTCTGTTCTTAAAAGGCTGGACTCCAGGAGCCAGGGAGATAGCTCAGTTGCTAAAGTACTTGCCACACAAACAGGAAGACCTAAGTTCAGATCAGCAGCACCACATAGCAAACCAGGTGTGGCAGCAGGTCTGCCATCCTCGCATCGGAAGGTGGAGCGGGAGGGGACCCTTGGGGCTTGGTGGCCAGCTCAGCTGACTTGAATCTTTGAGGTTCAATGCCTTATCTCAAATATACAGTAGAGAGTGACAGAAGATGTCTTGTGATCCAGCTGCCTTCACTCCCCTTGACTGACAGCGGAACTTCCTTGTGGTCTGTAATTGACAAGGATGTTTGTGTTCTTTCTGGCCCACAGAAGGAGTAGAGGTATAAAAGGTATAAAAGGTTGCTGGGCAAAATAAAAGTTGCTGTTCTTCCACCTGAAAAGAAGCCTCCGTGTCTCAATCCTGGCACCAATACCACCCCCACCCCCGCCAATCTCGGATATCCAGGCTGTGCTGGCTGCAGCAATGTCTAACATCAACCTCCTGCTTACACACACACACACACACACACACACACACACACACGCACACACACGCACACATGCATGTTCATTATGTGAATGGGACAGGGCGTTTCACATTATCCTTTGTGTATCTCTACAAACAGAACACGTCCCTAAAGAGACTCCAGGTCATGTAGGGTCAGAGTCACTGTCTGGGCACCCTTCACATGGCTGAGCCCTCTGTCCCTAAGCTCAAAGAGGAAAACTCTGTGAGGGACAGAGTTCAGCCGTAAGGGACAATTTTAGCCATAAACAGAACCCCCAAACATCAAAGCACTGACAGCAGGGTCACCTCAGCACTGGAAGGGCTGCTTCTGCCGTGAGGCTCTTGTCATCCGAGAACAATGACCCAAGCTTGATCACTGGTGAACTCAGATAAAGGCGGAAGTAGAGAGCAGAGAACTGATCTTACAAAGTTGTCCTCCGGCCTCCGCATGCACACCGTGGCGTATAGACGCACATACAATAATATGTGTATTTTTGAAAGGTCAGACTGAGAGGCTCATCTCCTGCTGTGGGCTAAGAAAACTGAAGTTAGTCTTCTGAGCTGTATGGTATGTCCACAGTCAAGATGGGAGTGGCTATATTTCCACCCCTGGAGGCCTGCAGCTTGTTTCTTTTCTATTTCTTTGTGGTTTTGGTTGTTTTTTTTTTTTTTTTTTTTTTTTAAGAGAGTTTCTCTGTGTAGCCCTGGCTGTCCTGGAACTCACTCTGTAGTCCAGGCCTCGAACTCACAGAGATCCGCCTACCTCTGCCTCCCAAGCACTGGGATTAAAAGCATGCACCACCACAGTCTGACTTTATTTCAAATTCCTAAAGGAGTCTGTGACTGACTCATGGGTTCTAAGACACAGGAATAAATCTGGACAGAGTCAAACATGGAAACTGGACTGGGAACGGGCACAACTCTAGGAGTTTCCCTGGGCTCACTCATCTCACCATCTCCACTACAGCTAACTCAAACACCCTTGTGCTGACATGTTTTGTAGACATTTAAGGCTCCAGAAGTGACAGTTTAAAGCAGATATTCTCAACCTGTAGGTCTCAATCCCTTTTGGGCAGGGATAAACAGTCTTTTCACAGGGGTCACCTAAGACCACCGGAAAAGATATTTACATAATGATTCATACAGTAGCAAATATACAGTTATGTAGTGGCAAGGAAAATGTTATGGTTGAGTTCACCACAACACGAGGACCTATTAAAGGTAAGAATTGCAGCATTGGGAAGGTTGAGAACAACTGATACAGGGCATGGGTATAAGACACAGTCATTGCTATATCCTGCCTCACAGTCCATGCAACCTACAGGTTTTCTGTTGTTGGAAGTCTTTCTTTTTCATTTATCTATTTATTTATTTATTTTGGTTTTTCAAAACAGAGTTCCTCTGTGTAGCTTTGGAGCCTGTCCTGGAACTCGCTCTGTAGGACCAGGCTTACCCGCCTCTGCCTCCCAAGTGCTGGGATTAAAGGTGTGTACCACCACGATCCGGCTTGTCATTTGTTCTCTTTTGAGGACTTTTGGCAGGAGCTAGCAATCATCAGGCAAAAAAACATCTGAGTCCAACATTACACTGTGAGCTGCTACAATCTGCAGCAATGTCCTTTGCCAACTGACAAGGCCAGAAGATCAGGACGGCCAAGCATGCACACTCTATCATCTCCAGGTGAAGAGAGAACAAGGGCATCCAAAGATTGTAGGGCAGGTGGTGTACCTTTTCCATAAAAGGATGAGTCTTTTTAGACCTTGTGGTCCACATACAGCTAAAAGCCACTGTTGGATTGGCTCCATGACACAAAGCCAACCATGGTTCCAACTGACACGGGCTGTAGCAGCCAAGGGATGGCACCATGGCTAAGGTCTTTCCTGGGGAGCAAAGCAGCAAGGCCTGGTTTGAAGAGCACACACTGGTACCTTGCTCTACCAACTCCCTGTCATGTGCTTCTGGGCAAAGTACTTAAACTGTGATTCCTCATCTGCAGAGATTATAACGCTTACTTCAAAGGCTGCGGGGAGTTAAAAGTTCCTTTATGTGGCTATGAAGAACACCTGACACCCTAATTACAGTGTCATTACTAGACTTTATAGTTATAATGGGAGCAGAGCTGGGTCAAGAGCCGGCATTCCCGAACCCATGCCACTCACACCTACCCCAACCCTTTCAGGACTTGCGCCGGGAAAGGAGTCATCATGACTTGAATATACCCAGTCACACTAAGGACTCTGCTTGTAAAACAAAACAATCATGAGGGTTGGGGTGGAGGTGGTGGCGCATGCCTTTAATCTCAGCACTTGAGAGGCAGAAGCAGGCAGATCTCAGTGAGTTCGAGGCCAGCCTGGTCTACAAAGCAAGTGCCAGGACAGCCAGGACTGTTACAAAGAGAAACCTTGTCTAGAAAATCAAACTTGGTCCAGGCATGATGTTCAACACCATGACAGAGGCAGAGGCAGGTGGACTTCTTAGGTCATCCAGGTCAGTCAGGTACACGTAGTGAGACCTTGTCTCAAATAAACAAACAAGTCACAACAGGAAAGCTCGTAACGTAAGTAATTTATTGTATCTTCAGGACACATAACATAGACTCCTCTCGCAGAGAAGGGGCTTTCAGGCGGGAAACCGTCATCCAGACGCGTGCTGCTCACTTGTCATTTTCATACATGGCTGGGTTCTTCCTCCTGGACCGCTCGAACTCCTGGTTCCCCCAGGTGTAGATCAGATAAAACGCTACAAACGCTGCAACAGTCAAGAGAGAAAGCTGTGAGCACAGAGAGCACAGAACCTCAGCTCCTTGGGGGATGGGGGTGTGGGGGGGTGGAGATGGTCTGTGTGAACCAGGCTGGCCTCTGTCATGCACCATGTCCTGCCCTCGGTCTTCGGTCTTGACTTTCTACCATTCTGCTTCTGTTGTCCCTGGCCTTTAACCTGTTTCATTTTGGAGACGGGGTCTTTCTGTGGAGCCCTGGTTATCCTTAAACTCAGGGATCCACCTGTCTCTGCCTCCCAAGTACTGGGATTAAAGGTGTCTTTGGCTTTTTTTGAGACAAAGTCTCTGTTTAGCTGACTGTCCTGAAACTAACTATGTAGACCAGACTGGTCTGCAATTCAGAGAGACCTGCCTGCCTCTGCCTCCTGAATGCATGAATGCCCAGCCTTTGCTTTTTATATTTTATAAGTGTTTCACCTGTATGTATGTTTGTGTGCCACACGCATGCCCCGTGACTGAGGCAATAGAGAGTGCCAGTCCCCTTAGGACTGGAGTCACACACAGGTGCTTGTGAATTACGATATGGGTGGTGGGAACAGAACCAGATTCTCTGAAAGAGCAGCAAGTGATTCTAAGTACTGAGCCATCTCCAGCCCTATGTTTTTGTTTTGAGACAGGCTCTTACTATATGGCCCTTGGGGACCTGAGCTTCCTATGTAGACCAGGCTAGCCTCAAACTACGTATATCCACCTCCCTCTGCCTCGGGAATGAAAAAAAATGAAGTTTATGTCCCTGGCAATGCTGAACGCTGGGATTAAATGCAGGCATTATCACGGCCAGAAACTACTTTTAATAAGAGGTTAAAAAATGGTTACAATTACACACCCATTTCATAAGCAACCAAAATAATGACCAGAAGATTTAGCCTTGACCTTCCTTGTCTCTCACCTTAACACTAAATGAAAAATTTCATGAGATAACTGAAGATGAAATTTACCTAACATAAACTTCGCTGTCTTCAAAGTACATTTCAAGTTGCTGTGCAGGCGAATGTCTATAAGCCCAGCCAGCAGTCCCGAGGACAAGGCAGTAAAATCACAAGTGTGAGGCCAGCCTGGGTTCCACACCAAGATCGGGCCTCACCCTCTCTATCAAATTCAAGTGTACCTTCCACGGGTTCCTGGCACATTCGCAATGCCATGACACTGTCAGCAAATCGGCGCATAGCTAACACAAGACATTGCATCAGCACGACAGCACTGATAGCGGACAGCGATGACCTCAGAGGGAGACGCTGGAGTCATCCAAGTGACCTTAGGCCAGTCACTTCGATATGGTGACAACTCCACGTCTAGTCGGGGATGTTGGAAGAAAAGGTGCGCCCTCCCCCGCCCGCCCCGCACTCACGCGGCGCCACGCGCAGGATGCGCTCGCGAGTGCGGCGCAGCACATTGGGGATGCCTTTGCTGAAGTAGTTCGGGAAGGCGCGCTGCTCAAAGGGTGACAAGCTGTAGGAGATCACGTGACGCATCCGCGTCAGATTCCCGAACTCGCGGCCCATGGTGGCGGCGGCCCTAAGAACGGAGGACACAAGCGTGGCTTAGGCCCGCAAGGAACTCCCACTGCCCCGTACCAACCCACTCCACCAGGTCACCTCTACCTCCACCGCGCTGAGCCCGGCTCTAACGTCACTTCCGGAAGGGGCGGAAGCCGAGCCGAGAGAACTTAACGTCATTTCCGGGCACTACCATTTTCCTTCTGTCTCCAGGGAGAGACGCCGATCAGTCCTAAAGAGAAAATGGCTTGGACGGCGGACCTGGGAGCGGCCCGGAGTCTAGAGGGAAGGGGCGGGGCTTACAGGTGCAGAACCGGTTCTTCAAGAGGCTGGGTGGTGCTTAACGGAGCACGTTAAGCTTACGGGAACGTAGAGGACGTGTGGGCGGGCTTATGTTGGTATGTGGGCGGAGCTGGAAAGATAATGTGGGGCTTGGTGAGTGTGCGGCCCGGATTTTAGCCAGCAATGAAATAGAGTTTAGGTGAACGTCCGTGAGGCTCCCGCCGGTCATGAGGCGGGGCCTTTAGGTGCATAGGGCGTGGTTTGTGCCAATGGGCGAGGCTTAGGGCGTGTGGGAGTTCCAAGATCTGGTTCTTACTGCTTAGTGCCCGGGCTTTCGTTGGATAGATACCAGAGCTGGAAGCTGCCCAAAGAGGAAAAAAGGGGACTTTGTCCTCCTGACTGTCCCTTAGCAGAGGAGTTCCAGTGCATGGGATCCCCGTAACCAAAATGGGCTGGACTGTAGACAGACCCTCATGACTGCAGCACAAAGTTAGGGCCATTGGGTCTAGGGCTCCGGTAAACGCTGCCTAGGAAACCACTGGCAGCCGGTAGACTTGTCGAGGATGTGACACAAACGTTTCTCCCAGTTCAGTTACAAATCATCGGCTCTCCGTCAGACAACTGTCAGACGCGGGTCGTGGTCATGAGAGCTATAGAGAGGCTTTGGTTCCGGCTGGGTGTGTCATCGAGCCCCGGCTCTCTCCTCTCTTAATGGAACTTTTGTGTTTTCCCTAATGTGCATTCTCCTAAGTAATACTGTCCTGTGGGACTCACGGACCTTTCTGTTTTTCCCAATGCCTGTAAATGGGATGACTGGCCGATTATAATCTGGTGATCAAACTGGGGCGGCTTGGCGGACCCTGAGCTTCAGTTTTGCAAGGGTTCGGGTTTATTAATTAGGTGCTGCACACACTGACTTTTTATCTTGTGTTATGAGTATGAGTATGTGTTGACTTTCTTCCAGAAGATGATCACCTTCCGAGGGGCCCTGGGTAACCCCTTCTTGCATGGTGCACTTGCCCTGGGTTCTCCTAAAACACTATCTAGCCTTGTCTCAGCTCCAAGGCAGGAACACAAATACTTTAGTCAAGGACTAAAATACTGTCGTAAATTCTGCCATCTGGGTGGCTTGTTAAAAAATAAATAAAGACTTACATTTAATAGTACATATTAAATATGTTTAAATATGTACTACTTGCATATATCTCGAAACCTTCCGACCAGAGTATGGTCACATGAATTGTAGACTAAAACAAGGACACTAGAATATTGTACTTTTCATTACTTTTAAAATATGTGTTTTTCCCCTCAAATGTGACTTAGCTGAGGAGCACAACCTGGAGCAAAAAAAGTTGAAGAGGCAGAACCTGAAGAATTTGTGGTAGAAAAAGTAAGTCTTGGACCCACGTGTAGTGAGTGAATAGGAGGGTGGAGCATTTCCTCAAGTGGAAGGGGCTCACAGACGCTGAGACTACTTGGGTACCAGAAGAAAATTTAGATTGTCCAGAATTAATTGAAGCATTTCTTAGTTTTCAAAAGGCTAGTAATGAAAAAGAGGGTACAGAAAGGAAATCTTTGTCTGACAGTGAATCTGATAAAAGCAGATCGAAGAAGGAAAGAGCTGCTCCTGACAAACCCAGGGACTTTGCCAGGGCTCTTGATCGGAATGAATGAACCGGTGCCACAGACAGCAGAGGAGAACCAGTGTTTCTCACGAAACAGAGGCCTCAGATGAGGTGGATTTGGCGCTGGCAAAAGAGGTGACTGTGGCATGAAGTCATTGCCTTTAATGAGAGGCTGACTTGACATTCTTGTTCAGAAGACGAGGCGCAATAATCGTTTGCATACACACACACACACACACACACACACACACATAAAATCTGGGTCTTACATTTTTAATTACCAGTGTTGAAAAATGGCATTCTAAATGAAAATCAAGTTTGATGTGTTGGTTTTGAAAGTATTGACAGTAATTAGGATATTTTTGGTTTCTGTTCTGCTTCAAAAGGCATTGATTCTTTTAAGCAAATAAAAGCTTTCTGAAATTGCTTCCTTTAAATAAAATCTGTATTCTGTATGCAAAGAGCAGGGGTGCATGTGAATATAGGTCAGAGGAACCTGTAGGAGTCTCTTCTCTTCTGCCATGCGGATCTTAGAGACTGGATGCAGGTTTGTAGGACTGAATTTTGGTCATTAGGCATGGTGGCAAGTGCTTTTATTCTCAGAGCTATCTTGCCATCCAAATAGATATTGTGGGGTTTTTAAATATTTGTTATTTTCATTTTATAGTTGGTGTTTTGCATTCCTAAGGATGCCAGAAGTGGAGTTACAGGTGGTCATGAGCCACATAATTTGTTCTGGGAAGAGTAACCACTGCCCTTAACTGCTGAGCAATCTTTCCAGTCCCAGGATGTTGTATTTTTAAATTAGTCAAGATTAAAGGTGATGTCCTTTTTTAAAAAATAATTGATTTTTATTATTTTATGTGCATTGCTGTTTTGCTTGCATGCAATCTGTGCAAAGGGTTCTGATCTTGGAGTTACAGAAAGTTGTGAGCTATCATATGGGTGACTGGGATTTGAACCCAGGTCCTCTGGAAGAACAGTCAGTGCTCTTTAGCAACTGAGCCACCTCTCCAGCTCCATAATGGCCTCTTTTTATTTGAAATGGACTCTCCACATTACGTAGCCCTAGCTTTCCTAGAACCCTCTCTGTAGACCAGGTTGGCCTTGAACTCATAGAGATCCACCTGCCTGTACCTTCTGAGTGCTGGGATTAAAGGTGTGCATCACACCTGTAACCCCCCTCCCCCGGCTGCCGCCATGTCTTCTTTTAAAGCACACTGTAACTGTTGTCCTATGCCAACTTTCCATGCCCTGTACTTGGACAGGCTGAACAGCCTAACGTCACTCTGGAATTTCTGTACCCGCTGTGACTTCCTGTGTTCCCAAAACACTATGCAATAAGTAAGCAGTTAGCACTAAGGCGGTGAGAGCTGTGGAGATGGCGAATCAAGAGAAAAAACAAACCTAATATTCCTGCAGTTACGACTCCAGCCCTAAGATATTTTGTTTTATAATTCTTCGGGTTTTTCTTGGGTTTTCAGCTGTATAAGTAGTCCATGAGGGTAATAATACTTGGTGGGTTTGAAGTAAATGTCAGGGAAAATGGAAAACAGCTAAGTAGACAAATCTGCATCTAATGAGAACAAATTGTATAAAAATGTGCTAACAGCTGACTTGTAGAACTGATGAAAAATGACCTACAGCTAGGCATCCTTGAGGTCTGATTACAGAAGTGAAGCTGGTCCTCCACACCTAGATTTTATTTAAGGACCACGCCAGGGCTTTCGCAGTCTTTAGAAAGAAAACCGGCGTGGGGAGATGCATTCCTTCCTAGTTCTCCCAAGCCATGGCACTTCCCAGCAAACTCCGGTTTGGGTTTTGCTGCTTTGCCTGGCTGTGTTTTCTTACTAGCCTCAGCTCTCAGGCTGCTAGGGGAGAATCCCAGACTGGAGCCAGTGCAGCTTTGGAGTCTGAGGCAGATCCTTGGTCCTTGCTGCTGCCCGTAGATGGAACTGACAGTTCGGGTCTCTTGCCTCCCCTCTTTAAGGTCCTGTCTGATAGGAGAGGTGAGGCCCCTAAGCTGCAACCTGACTCCAGAGCACTCTACTACATGAAAAAGCTCTATAAGACATATGCTACCAAAGAAGGGGTTCCTAAACCCAGCAGAAGTCACCTCTACAACACTGTTCGGCTCTTCAGCCCCTATACCAAGCACGAGCCAGCTCCTGGCAACCAGGTGACAGGTGGGTAAGAGCAAATTGTTTAACTGGGTGGAGAGAGGAGACTGGAGCTTCAATGTTTCTGTTACTAAGATGGGCCAGACTTTGATTTGAATTTGTTTGTTCTGAGGCAAGATCTTACCCTGTCACCCAGGTTCTACTCAAACTCTGCTTCCTCCTGTCTCACCCTTTGAGTACTGGGACCATGCAGGTTTACAGCATCACAAATTTTTTCTTTTGGCATTATTCTCAGTATCCAAGTGAAACAAATTAGTTCTTTTCTTTATTCTTTTTGAGACAGGGTTTCTCTGTATAATATCCCTAGCTATCTTGACACTCACTCTGTAGACCAGGCTGGTCTTGAACTCAGAGATCTGCCTGCCTCTGCCTCCCCAGTTCTGGGACTAAAGGCATGCACCACCATGGCTTGGCTTTAATTTTTTTCTTAAGTTCTTGAATTCTTTTTTGGTGTGGCGGTGCTAAGGATCAAATAGGGTTGGAGGGCTCACATATGCTAGCTAAGCCCTCCACTACTACATCCCTGGGCAGTAGCGCTGATTACATGGTTTGCTATGTGTGTGTTTTGTTAGCTTAAACCATCATCGGTTAAGAAACTAGTATGATTGGGCAATGGTGGCACACTTTTAATCCCAGCACTCAGGAGGCAGAGGCAGGCAGACACTGTGAGTTCGAGGTCAGCCTGGTCCACAGAGCAAGTTCCAGGATAGTCAGGACTACACAGAGAAGCCCTGTCTTTAAAAAAAACTGAAAAAAAAATTAGTATGATAGATTTTTATTTTGTTTGAACTCTCCTTCCCTCTTCCCCTCCCTCCCGCTCTCTTTCTTTTTTGAGACTGATCTCAAACTTGCAGTGACCCGCCTGCCTTAGTGCTGGGGACACAGGCCTGTAACGGCACACTAGCTCAATATGTTAAGGCTAGAAGAGAGTAATGTCTTGAAAGACCAGGGGAAGTAGCTAGCATCTCTTTCCATTCTGCCAAGCTGTTGGCCTAGCATTGTGCCGAAACCTCGCTTTGAGCCAGCCGTGGCTGTGATGAATGGGACAGTTTCCTCTCGCTCCATCTGGCACAGTGCAAAACGGTATGGCTGAGCTATAGTACAGTTTATGTTGAGTATACCAAATGCCCGGAGTTTGGCCTCCAGTATCAACAGAAGTCAAGCAGGGCATAATGACACGTGACTTTAATTCTAGCCCTCAGGGGGCAGGGGCAGGCTGCTCTCCCAGCTCAGAGCAGGGCCAGCTGGGGCTATCCAATGAGTTCCAGGCCAGCTTGGGTTACCTGGTGAGACCCTGTCTCAACAATAAAAACAAACAAACAAACAAAACCCCAAACCTCAAAGTATTAGTCAACAATGGGAACAGGCCAGGTGGTGGTGGCACACACCTTTAATCCCAGCACTCAGGAGGCAAAGACAGACAGACCTCTGTGAGTTCGAGGTCAGCCTGGTCTACAGGGTAAGTTCCAGGACAGGCTCCAAAGCTACAGAGAAGCCCTGTCTTAAAAAACCAAAAACAGCGGGAACAGTTTGGTAAGAAATAAGAGTGGGGGAGGCTTTAAAAACCGGCAACAAAAACTCCAGGCTTTGGCGATGGCGTCATGGGTGAAGGCTTTTTCCACCAACCCGACAGCCTTAATTCAGTTCCCAGGCCCCACATGTTGGAAGAACCGAGTCCCACAAGTTGTTTTTCCATATGTGTGCTACAGAGTGTGTGTCCATTAACCGCCCCCCACACGCACACTCCCACACGCACACACCGCAGCCACCAGTTCACAGTGGAAGGAAAACCATCATGCCTGTACAGGGCGTCTGTTGAAAGCCTCCCTTCCTCCCGCTGGTCCACTTTCCTGCAGCAGTCTTAGAGCCTCCATTTGTTTCCAATCTCACGTGGCAGTCAGATGTTCTCAATTGACATGCTTCATCCAGGTCCAGCGAATGTTGCTTCTGCAAGTCTCCTGGCTGCGTCAGTAGGGATGCCACCAAAGGGAGCCATTCTTCTCACCTGCCTGTGTTTGGAGTGGGCTGTTGGGTCTAGAACTGGGATGTAATGATAGTCTCTTGCTTTACCTCTCCAGGAAAGCTGATCTCACTTTTATGGAGACAAAATGTATTTGCATGTGTGGATTGGGGGTGGGGTCATGTCTGGAGGTCAGAGAAAGACTTTCTGAAGTTGGATCTCTCCCTCCACCATGTAGATCCTAGGGTTCAAACTCAAGTTCTCAAACGCAGCAGCGACCCTCCTGACTCACTGAGCTCTGAGCTCCACTGAAGTGCTCTACACTTTCTTACAGACCAGGCTGGCCACCTTGAACTCAGTCGGTAGTCAAAGGGGCTATTGACCTTCTGGTCCTCTTGCCTCCACCTTCTGAGGCTTGAGTCACCCCATGAGGGTGTGGGCGGTGCCTTTGTCTCATGTAACCAGTTCAGGTTGACCTCAAATTTGCTATGTAGCCAGAGAATGACCTTTACCTCCCAAGAGAGCAGGATTATGGGTTTTGGCTACAAGTTCCAGTCTCTTGTGTGTGTGTCTGTCTGTGTGTGTGTGTATGTGAGGGTATGTGTGTGTGAGAGATTGTGTGGGAGAGCATGTCTGATGTGAGGGTGTGTGTGTGTGTGTGTGTGTGTGTGTGTGTGAGAGAGAGAAAGAGAGAGAGAGAGAGAGAGAGAGAGAGAGAGAGAGAGAAAGAGAGAGAGAGAGAGAGAGAGAGAGAGAGAGAGAGAGAGAGAGAGAGAAGAGAGAGAGAGAGAAAGAGAGAGAGAGAGAGAGAGAGATAGTGTGGGAGAGCATGTCTGGTGTGAGGGTGTGTGTGTGTGAGTGTGTGTGTGTGTGTGTGTGTGTGTGTGTTTGAGGCAGTCTCACAACATATCCCAAGCTGGTGCCAATCCTTCAGAGTGATCATATCACAAAAAAAAAAAACAAACCTCACCTCCCTACCCAACTCAAGGCATGACCCCAGGCCCTTGTGCATGCCAGGCAAGTGCTCTACTCTTGAGTAACATACCCAGACCCTCTATAATTTCCTTCTAAACCCCTTCTTCGCTTTGTTTTTGAGGCTTAAGGAAGTAGGGGAGGAGAAGGACAGGAAACCTTATGACTGAGTACTAATTCTTCCATCTCCCTTCCTGCTCCCTCCAGTTCATCCCCAAACACTACTTACTGGTTGGTGGCTTCTCTTCTCAGGACCCCTGCCGATGGCGGACCTGCTGTTTAACCTGGATCGGGTGACAGCCATGGAACACTTACTCAAGTCAGTCTTGCTATTTGCTCTCAACAACTCGGCTGCTTCCTCCTCCACTGTGACCTGTGTGGGGGACCTTGCTGTAAAGGAGCCCGTGTCTTCCGGCAAGGCTCCCCTCAGGGTGCCATACTCGTTTACCTTGAAGAAACACAGATGGATCGAGATGGATGTCACCTCCCTCCTCCAGCCTCTGGTGGCCTCCAGCGAGAGAAGCATTCATATGTCTGTCAATTTTACGTGCACAAAAGACCAGGCCCCGAAAGACGGGGTGTTTAACATGCCTCTGTCCGTGCCTCCCTCGCTCATCTTGTATCTCAACGACACCAGTGCGCAGGCGTACCACTCCTGGCATTCCCCTCACTCCACCCGGAGGCCTGCGCAGCATCCTGGCCAGGGCAGCGTGGCCACCCAGCCTGTGCAAGAAGAGGCTGCCGAGGTCGAAAGATCTGCCCGGCACCGTCGAGGGCAGAAAACCAGCAACTTGGAAGCCAAGAAGCCACATCTTACAGCCTCCTTCAATCTCAGCGAATACTTCAAACAGTTTCTTTTTCCCCAAAACGAGTGTGAACTCCATGACTTCAGGCTGAGTTTTAGTCAGCTCAAATGGGACAACTGGATCGTGGCCCCACACAGGTACAACCCCAGGTACTGTAAAGGGGACTGTCCCAGGGCGGTCAGGCATCGGTATGGCTCTCCCGTGCACACCATGGTCCAGAATATCATCTATGAGAAGCTGGACCCCTCTGTGCCAAGGCCTTCATGTGTGCCTGGCAAATACAGCCCCTTGAGCGTGTTAACCATTGAACCCGACGGTTCCATTGCTTACAAAGAGTATGAAGACATGATAGCTACCAGATGTACCTGTCGTTAGAATGGGCCCTTTCCACCAACACCTTGAACCTGTCTGGCAGAGCAAGCAACCCTGTGGGCTTTAGCATGCCTGGGCAGAGAGCTTCATGTGACCAATCACTCCATGTTACTCTACACACTGTATGAGCGGGGAGTGTGTGTTAATGAGTGTGTTGTGGGTAGCGTCTCTGTATGTAAAGGGCACACACTGATTGTTGCCACAAACCTGGTGAAATGCTTGTGTGGAGCTCTTGCTTTTTCTTCTCTTCTCATGAGTGTTTCTGATGCACAAACTGATTAGCATAAGTCCTGAGTGGAAATGTAGCTGTGAACACTTAGTGTGCTGTGGTTTTATGTGATAGAAGAATAAATAAATTCCTGTTTATGGCATAAAATGTATGTGTTCTACTAAAAGATCACTTTTTTTTTCTTTATTCAAAACAGGGGTTCTCTGTGAACTCATTCTGTAGAACAGGCTGGCTTTGAACTCACACAGATCTGCCGTCCTCTGCCTCTGCCTCTGCCTCCAGAGTGCTGGGATTAAAGGCATGCGCCACCACCTCCTAGCTGAAAAGATTACTTTTATATGCTGGTTGGAGTAGGACAGGAGGCTTTTCTCACAGTCACCCTTGGCTTGGCTTCAGCTCTCAGAGGGAGGTGAACTTCATTTCTGAATCCCGGTGAAGACAGTCAATGAGACTGTAGGCAGGATGGATGGGTCACGTCCCAAGTGTGACTTTGATGAGCATTCTATTCTGTTCACGGCTGGCTTGTGTCAATCAGTGGAGTCACATAAAAATATATATATAATGTGGTCCATTCATTTAAGGGAAATTGGTTTTTTGCTTTTCCCATGAAAATCTGTTAACATTTTTTTTTTCTGAGACAGGGTCTCACAATGTAGTCCTGGCTGTCCTGGAACTCACAATGTAGACCAGGCTGGCCTCAAACTCAGAATTTGCCTCCTAAGTGCTAGGATCAAAGGTGTGCACTACCATGCTTGGCTTCACTGTCCTTTCTGCTTTTTTTTTTTTTTTTAATGTGTATTGGTGTTTTACCTGCATGTGTGGTTGTGTGACATTGTCAGATCCCTGGAACTGGAGTTGCAGACAGTTATGAGCTGACGTGTGGATGCTGGGAATTGAACTCTGTCCTTTGGAAAAGCAGCCAATACTCTTAATCACTGAGCCATCTCTCCAGCACCCAATGTTCAATTTAAAAGTTCTTTCTTTCACAATCTTAAGAAGATATTTTTTTTTTTTGAGCCTGTCCTGGAACAAACTCTTTTAGACCAGGTTGGCCTGAACTCACAGAGATCCACCTGCCTCTTCCTCCCGAGTGCTGGGATTAAAGGCATGTGCCACCACTGCCTGGCTGTTCTTTCACAATCTTATACATAGGTATAAGATACCTTGGATGCCCTAATCTTTGCTTTTACTTTGGTTACAGTATTTTTTGGTTGTATGAGACAGAGTTTCATGTAGCCAAGGCTAGCCTCAAACTCATTACATAACCCTACATTGCCTTAAACTCCTGATCCTTCTGTGTTCATCTCTCAGGTGTTGAGATCACAGGCATATATGTTAAGGATTTTTTTTAAATGTATTTGTGTGTGCACGTGTGCCACAGTGCACATGCAGAGATCAGAGGACAATTCCTGGAGTCCATTTTCTCTTTCCACCTTCATGTGGGATCTGGACATTGAACTCAGGTCTTCCGCCTTGCTCAACAAGGGCTTTACCCTCTGAGTCCAGCCCTGGGTTGAAGATTTTTAAAAGTATTTTTATGTGCATATTTTAAAAAGATCTAGCCTGACAGAAGGAAGCCAAGGAAGTTTTGCGTTATTGTTTCTGTTGTTTCTTTTTGTCTTTGGTTTGCTTCTTGCCAGTCTCTCTCAGTTCGCGCCTAGACTTCTCCCAGGTGGGCTCAACTCTGCCCCTACCGTGTGGCACTGGCAGAGACTGGTCTACTCCGACTGCTCTTATCTGGACCCAGGGGCACTGTGGGGTTTTCACTGCAAAAGCAACTTAGAGGTACTGATTTCTAAAAGTTTTTTTTAGGTACTTTCTGTATCTGAGTGCTTTGCCTGCGTGTATGTAAGTGCACCACGAGTCTGCCTGGTGCGTGTGGAGGTCAGAAGGTGCTGGATCTCCTGGACCTGGATTTCCTTGCTTGTGAGCCACCATGTGGAATCTGGCAGCCTCTGCAGGAGAAACAAGTGTCCTTAACCTCTGAGCCATCCATCTCTCCAGCTCCAAGTACCTAATTTCCCTTTTTAACTATTTTTATGTGTGTGGGTGTTTTGTCCGAATGTCTGTCTGTGCACCTTGGGCATGCCTGGTGCCCACAGAGAACAATGGACCCCCTCCCCCAGAGTCCCAGCGCCCTTAATCTCTGAGCCATTCATCTTTCCAGACGCATTTTGTTACTGCCATTAGTACCACAGAAGAAGTCAGTGTTTCCTTTCTCTTGGCTATACCCCTAGGAGAACTGTTGACTTACGTATTCTGTCTCCTTTTGTTTTTGAGAAGACAGGGTCTCATTATGTTGCCCTGACTGGCCTTAAACTTAGAGATACCCACACCTCTGCCTCCCCAGTATGGGTATTAAAGGTGTGCACCGCCGTACCTCATGTAAACCCCTGCCCTTAAACTTGTGATCTTCCTGCTTCCGCTTCCCAGTGCTAGAGTTGTAGGTCTCAGTCGCCATGCAGCTGCACAGTGTCTCTTTAGCCCTTTGGGGTGGGCTGGACTATTTTCCCAAGCAGCCGCAGCAGTAGGAAGGCCTCACTGTCCCTGCACCCTCTTACTCTGACTTTTGTTTCCCCGCAGCCAGCCAAAGGCATGGCTGAGTGAGGCGGCAGCTCAGTGTGGTGAGGGTTAGCATCCTTCTAAAGACAATGACGCTGGAGGGTCACTGTAGGCCGTATTAGTGTATATCTTCTCTGAGGCTGGGGAGACTGCTCAGCGGCTGAGGGCTCTTACTGCTCTTCCAGAGGAGCTGGGTTTAATTCCCAGTACCCTTGTGAGTTTGCTCCCAGACCCCTGTAAATCTAGGGGATCCAGCAGATACTTGTGATTAGAGATAAAATCTCAAAGAGATATGCCAGGCTTGTTTCAGGTTCTTTACCTGCTTTCTCATTGGATCATTTGTGTTTCTTTTATGAGTTGAATTCTTTGTTTATTCAAAGTACGGGTTCCAAATGTTTCCCCATTCTATGGATTGTCTTTTCAGTTAAGGTAAATCTTTTTCTTTTTCTTTTTCTTTTTTCTTTTTTTTTTTAATTTTCATTCTTGGTACCCAGAGACCTGAGAGACCGGAAAAGGATGCTGGATTTCCTGGAGCTAGAGTTCCCACCATGAGAGTGCTGGGAACTGAACTCAGGTTCTCTGAAAGAGCAACCAGGATGCTCGACTGCCCCTGTCTCTTCACTTTTTTTTGTTTTGGTTTGGCTTTTTTTGGAGACAGGGTCTCTCTACAGAGCCCTGACTATCCTGGAACTCACTCTGTAGACCAGACTGGCCTTGAACTCAGAGATTCACCTGCCTCTGCCTCCTGAGTTCTGGGATTAAAGGCATATACCACTTATGCATGGCTATCTTTTTTTAAAGTTATGTTTATATAGTTTTGGTGGCACATGTTTTTAACCCAGCACACAGTTGGCAGTTCTCTGTGTTTGAGGCCACCTTGGTTTACACAGTGAGTTCCAGGCCAACCAGAGATACACAGTGAGACCCTATTCCCAGAAAATATATTTCCTTATTGTGTGTAGACATATGTGTGTGGGCACGCATGTGCCACGGTGTATGTGGCAGTCAGAGGGCAACTTTCAGGAACTGATGTGGGTTCCCATCACCTTTCACCTTGTGAGTTCCAGGGTTCACCCCGGGTATTATCAGACTTGACAGATGCCTCTACCCGCTGAGCTACCTCCTTAGCCCTCCTCTCAGCTCTTGTGATTAAATACATATGTCATAACAATTTACCACATTGTCTATATTTAAGCGCATGGGTGAATGACATCAACTGACATTCACACCGTTGCCCGGTCAGCACATTTCCAGAAGTTTTCCTTCAAACCAAACAAATGTCACTCACTACGTGCTTGCCTGCCCTGATAAGCCCCATTCTACGCTGTCTGTGAATTAGTCTCTTCTGGAACCTTCTACACCTGTTCTCATTCAGGATTCACGCTTTGGTGTACATCTTATTTTACTAGTGTAACATTGTCAGCGCATTATGTATCAACACTTTTAGGCGGAAAGGAGAGTTGAGCCTCTTTCCTCTCATGTAGCCCAGGCTGGCCTTCAGCTCACAATCTTCCTGACTCGGCTGAGTTCAGATTTATCCTGGTCTGTCTAGTGAGTTTGAGGACAGCCTGGCCTATATGAGAGCCTATCTGGAAACAAAATTATAATTCATTTGTAAATGTAGTTTTGTTCATATCCTAGGGCAGTGTGACTCTATGGGGCTGTTGCAGCCCCTAACTTTATAAACTTGAAGGTTTCTCATACATTTGAGGCGTGCCCACTTCCTCACCACCCCCCTCCTGTATGCTAACCCTGCTTTGGTTACTCTTATTCTAAAAGCCACGACTTCAGAAAAGGGATGAGAACCGACATTGGAGATCGAAATCTGAAATTCAAGGAGGAAGCTTCGACTGCCTTAAATAGATGCCTTGGGCTTTGGTATTTAGTCCAGATGAGATAAGCAGTCACCTCGCTGTGCCAGGGCCTCGGAAGGCAGAGGAACAATGCTCCGGGATGGAGCCCCTGATACCTCCAGTTTCCTGCTCTTATCTGTGTGTGAATGCTTTGTGCAGGCTGGAAGGGCAGTGGCCGCTCTCTTCAGGGCTCATTGCAGACAGCCTGAGGGGAAGCCAAGCTGCTCTTTGTGGAGGAAAAGGAGGAAGTGTTCAGTTACATGGAGAAGGGAACCGGCTTGAGAGAGGGACTTAGCTTCTGTCAACGTTGCTGTAAGCATCTTTCATTTTAACTTTATAGTAAGTCGTATATAAAATGACAAAGTGAAATTAAAATATTTATCTGTTTTTTTTTTTTTTGAGACAGTGATTTATGTAGCCCAGACTTGGCCTGTAAGTCCTGTCTGTAGCCAAAGATGGCCTTCTACCCTCAGGCCTCAGTCTCTCTACCTGGGCCTGGATATTAAACATTGTTGCCAGCCCTGAGCCCTGTGCAAGCTGTGGGGTTTCCATGTTCATGGTAATGCTTAGGTTTAGTTTTTAAAGTTATTTTTACATTTCTTTGTACGTTTATTTGTATGTGCCATTGTGCACATGTAGCGTTTAGAGGAAAACCTGCTGAAGTCTGTTCTCTTCCCCATGAGGGCTCTGGGGCCTGAACTCAGGTCATCAGGTAAGGCAGCATGCACCTTTCCCTCCTCAGCCTTCTTACTGGTTCAGTAATACTAATTTTTAAACAAATTGGGGGGGGGGGGGGCTGGAGCGATGACTCAGCGGTTGAGAGCACTGACTGCTCTTCCGGAGGACCTGGGTTCCACATGGCAGCTCACAACTGTCTGTAACTTCTGTTTTAGGGGATCTGACACTCTTACACACACGTACATTCAAGCAAAGCACCAATGCACATAAAATAAGAATAAATCATTAAAGAAATTTTAAAAATCAATTTAATTTTAAGTATATGCATGCGTGTGTCTATGTGTGGGTGTGTGTGCATGGCATGCATGTGTCTATGTGTGGGTGTGTGTGCATGGCATACGTGTGTCTATGTGTGGGTGTGTGTGCATGGGTGTAGAACCAGAAGAGGTTGTCAGATGTCCTGGAGTAGTGGACACTCCTAACTGCTCAGCTAGCTCTCCAAGCAGGTCACAGCACATTTAATGTTCAATTCAAATGAGGCACAACAACCAGGATGGTGGTGGCGCACACTTTTAATCCCAGGACTTGGTAGGTAGAGGCAGGCAGATATCTAAGTTCAAGGCCAGCCTGTTCTACAGAGCGAGTTCTAGGAAGCCAGGGCTACACAGAGAAACCTGTCCCAAAAATCAAAGTCAGGTATAGTGGCATAGTAAGAGATGAGCAATAATTTATAGCAAAATAGAATTATTCCTGGGCTGGAGAGATGGCTCAGCAGATCGTAGCACTGAGTGCTTCAGAGAACCCAGGTTCTATTCCCAGCACCCATATGGCATCTCAAACCATCTGTAACTCCAATTCCAGGGCCTCCAATGCCCTCTTCTGAACATGTGGCTCATGGACATATACACAAGTGAAAACACCCATACACAAACTATCAATTGCCAACAAATTTTTATTTTGTTATTTTTATTTATTTATTTAGGTTTTTCGAGACAGGGTTTCACTGTACACTGTAGTTTTAGAGTCTGTCCTGGAACTAGCTCTTGTAGACCAGGCTGGCCTTGAACTCACAGAGATCTGCCTGCCTCTGCCTCCCAAGTGCTAGGATTAAAGGCGTGCGCCACCACCGCCCGGCTGCAAACAAACTTTTAAAAACAGAATTATAACTGTATTCTGTAATAGCCGAGTGAAGCCTTCTGTCTCGGGTGCCGGCTCAGCTAACTGCTGCTGTCCCCCTGTTCTTTCCTTGGAGAAAGCCTACTTAGTCACAGCTCCAAAGAGCAAGAGAGCCACGGAATGCAGTCAGGTCTGAGAAGCTACCGTGTCCCCTTCAGTGAAAAGGGAAACAGTCTTGACTTAAGAAAAAAGAGTCACAAGCTAAGGGTGCTAGACCCACAGTAAAAACAGTTCTTACACAGACAAAATTGCAAAGAAGGAGAAAGTTGTATTAATTTTTTGTTTTGGGGTTTTGTGTGTGAGGGTGTAGAGGCCAGAGGTCAGCACTGGGTATCTTCCGTCCTTCTCTTTCCTCGGAGACAAGGTCTTCCGCTCAACCTGGAGCTTCTGACCCAGCTGCCATGCTGTCCAGGAGCTCCAGAGACCCAGCTGTTTCTGCCTTTGCTCCAGTTTTGGGATTACAGGTGTGGCCCACCGAGCCTGGCTCTTCACACAGATGCTGGAGGGATTCAGGTCCTTCGTACAACAAGCACTTCCTGAAGTACAAAACTCCTAACTCATGGGGTTTTTTGTTGATGTTTTATTTATTTTTTTTTTGAGACAGGGTTTCTCTGTGTAGTCCTGGCTGTCCTGGAACTCACTTGTAGATAAGGCTGGCTCAAACTCGGAGATCTGCCTGCCTCGGCCTCCTGAGTGTTGGGATGGATTAAGGTGTGTGCCACCACCGCCTGCTTGTTGGTTTGTTTGTTGGTTTTTTGTTTTGTTTTGTTTGTGTTTTTTTTTCAAGATCAGTCTTACTCTAAAGTTCAGGCTGTCCTGGAACTCACAGTGTAGCTCAGGCTGGCCTCTAACTGTGGTCTCCTGCCTCTGCCTCCGCAGTGCTGGGACCTGTGCCTTCCATCTTTAATCGGTGCCAGCCTTTGCTACTTTACTGACTAGAGGTCACTGCTGAACTGAGGATAAAGAGGATGGTACAGTTACCCGACATGCACAGGCGTTGGCGTCTGTTCTCTGCAGCACATAAACTGGCTCACACCCGTCATCCCAGCATCTGTGGGGTGGAGGCAAAGATCAAAAGTTCAAGGTCATCTTTGGCTAGGTGGTGATTTTAAGGCCAGCCCGGGACTACACAAGACCCTATATTTTTAAATGGGGAGTGGGGCTGGATATGTGGTTCAGGAGTTAGCAGCACACTGCTTTTTCAGAGGATGTGAGTTTGGTACACAGCACCCACATCAAGAGGCTTACAACCACATGAAACTCTAGGGGATCTAATGCCTCTTCTGGCTCCTGAGGGCACCCTCAGACCCATGGCACATGCCCACACAGAGACACACCCATATGCATAAATAAAAATCTTTTTTTTTTCTCTTAAAGAAGGGGGAATTACTTTATTAGTCATTTTATTTATGTATTAATTTATTTTGGTTTTTTTGAGACAGATTTTTCTCTGTATAACAGTTTTGGCTGACCTGGAACTTGCTTCGTAGAACAGGCTGGCCTAGAACTCACAAGGATTCACCTGCCTCTGCCTCTGCCTCTGCCTCTGCCTCTGCCTCTGCCTCTGCCTCCCAAGGGCTGGGATTAAAGGTCTGTGCCACCACTGCCAAGCATATTAGTCAATTTTTTATTAAGACCAGAATTATTTTAGTGTCTATCAGGAGAGCAAGATTTAAAATTTTATGTGATACAAGCGTTTGACCTGTCTTTGCACCTTGTGAGTTCAGTGCTTGCTCTGCCTTCTAAGATCCCTTGTCTCTGCCTTCTAAAGCTGGAGTTACAGCTACCGCTTACTCAGGATTTTATGGAGGTTTCTGGGGATCCAAGCTCTGGTCTTCAACCTTGCATGGCAAGCACTTTGCAGAGATGACTCTCCAGCACCCCCCCTTTTTTTTCCTTTGAGACAGAGTCTCCCTATATAGTCTTAGATGTCCTGATACTCACTTGGTAGATCAGGCTGGCCTTGAACTCACAGAATTCTACCTGCTCTGTCTCCCTAGTGCTGGGACTAAAGTTGTGTACCATCATGTAGCAAGAGGGCTCTCTTCTACCTGTTCATGATTTCTGGGAAACCATGCACTTTTTTTTTTTTTTTTTTTTTTTTTTTGGTTTTTCGAGACAGGGTTTCTCTGTAGCTCAGGCGCCTGTCCTGGAACTGGCTCTTGTAGACCAGGCTGGCCTCGAACTCACAGAGATCTGCCTCTGCCTCCTGAGTGCTGGGATTAAAGGTATGTGCCACCAACACCCGGCAAGAGAATGCACTTTTACACACTGAGCCATCTTGTTAACCCATGAATATAAATTCACTCTTCTCACATCATCTAGAAGAACATCTGAGCCAGGTGGTGGTGGTAGCACATGACTTTAGTCCCAGCACTTGGGAGGTCAAGGCAGACAGATCTCTGAGTTTGAGGCCAGCTTGCTTTACAGAAGGAGTTCCAGGACAGTCAGAGATGTTGCACAGAGAAACCCTGACTCAAAAAACAAAACAAAAACACAAAGTTTCCCTGTGTAATGAACCACTCCGTAAATTCCCGCGAAGAATATAGCAAGCATTCTGTTCATCTGGAGATCAACAGGCTGAGGGGAGGCGGGTCTTTTTGCCTAGGCTAACCAGACTCACAGGGCAGCTAAGGGTGACAGCATTAGGATGATGGCACCCACATTAGAGATGGAATCCAGCACTTTGTGCATGCTAGGCAAACACTCTACCCACGGAACTACACTGCCAGCCGCCTAGTGGGTTCCAGTCTGGAAAACCTCATTCCAGCAGGGTCAGTCTCCTGTCCGTGCTAAAGTGTCAGCTGAGTACACACACATCTGGGTGCGTGTGTGTTGAGTGCAGAGGACAGCCTTGGCTGTATCTCTCAGACGCCACTCTTCTTGAGACAGGACCTCCTCCCTGTCTCCTCTCCTCACCAAGGAGGCTAGGCTGCCAGGGGTCCACCCATCTCTTCCTCCCCAGAAACGGGTTACAAGTGAGTGCCACTCTATCTGACTTTTTTTAAAAATAAATCTGAGTTCTGGGGGTCGGACTCATGCTTTCGAGACAAGCTCTTGACTGAGCACTTTCCCAGGCCTCTGCCCCAGCTTTCTGTGCAGGATCTTGTCAAAGGAGCTGCAAGGAGGACTCATGGAACCTCTCTGCGTTATTTGCTTTTGGGGACAGGATTTTACTGTAAAACTCAGATCCATCAACCTCTGCCTCCCTAGTGCTGGGATCAGAGGCATGCACCACCCGGAACGGCTCTGCATTCTCTCTCACAACTACCTATTAACTTCCTACATCATCTCAAAGTTCAGGTGTTAGAAAATCAATTGTATGGTGGTCTTTCAAGACCTATAAACAAATGGATACTAGAAAAATATTAGAATAGTACTCAAATATCGAGGCTTCAATAACGAAGAGGCATAACATATTTTCACATAGTTTTTTGACTTCCCAAATACGAAGTTTTGTACATACAGCTTCAAGAACGACATAACAATGGGACATATTCTGAGACTCCCAGTGTTTGGTGACTTCATAATTCTGTGAGCCACCATACAATTGTTGGCCCTAGGGCCGTCGTAGGGCCATCGTAGGGCCCTTGGAGGGCCGACGGAGGGCCATAGGGCCCATGGTTTCTGTGTTCTCTTTCAGGCCAGTAGAGGGCACCAGATCTCATTTCAGATGATTGTGAGCCATTATGTGGTTGCCAGGAATTTAACTCAGGACATTTGGAAGAGCAGGCAATGTTCTTAACCACTGAGCCTTCTCTCCAGCCCCTTTTTCCCACATTTTTAATTAAAACAGGTTTCCTCCGCCCTGGCCCTGGCCCTGGCCTGCCATGCATGGGGAAGAACAGAGTCCAATGTTCTCAGCTCCAATAAAACCAAGTCACCTTCCTTATTCTCTCCAAGTTCCTTCAGCGGAGGAATGCGCATCCGGGTGATCCTACATGAGCTGGCCGAAGGAAGACTAAAGTACCTCTTCTGGGATTTGATTTTCTAACACCTGAACTTTGAGATGATGTAGGAAGTTAATAGGTAGTTGTGAGAGAGAATGCAGAGCCGTTCCGGGTGGTGCATGCCTCTGATCCCAGCACTAGGGAGGCAGAGGTTGATGGATCTGAGTTTTACAGTAAAATCCTGTCCCCAAAAGCAAATAACGCAGAGAGGTTCCATGAGTCCTCCTTGCAGCTCCTTTGACAAGATCCTGCACAGAAAGCTGGGGCAGAGGCCTGGGAAAGTGCTCAGTCAAGAGCTTGTCTCGAAAGCATGAGTCCGACCCCCAGAACTCAGATTTATTTTTAAAAAAAGTCAGATAGAGTGGCACTCACTTGTAACCCGTTTCTGGGGAGGAAGAGATGGGTGGACCCCTGGCAGCCTAGCCTCCTTGGTGAGGAGAGGAGACAGGGAGGAGGTCCTGTCTCAAGAAGAGTGGCGTCTGAGAGATACAGCCAAGGCTGTCCTCTGCACTCAACACACACGCACCCAGATGTGTGTGTACTCAGCTGACACTTTAGCACGGACAGGAGACTGACCCTGCTGGAATGAGGTTTTCCAGACTGGAACCCACTAGGCGGCTGGCAGTGTAGTTCCGTGGGTAGAGTGTTTGCCTAGCATGCACAAAGTGCTGGATTCCATCTCTAATGTGGGTGCCATCATCCTAATGCTGTCACCCTTAGCTGCCCTGTGAGTCTGGTTAGCCTAGGCAAAAAGACCCGCCTCCCCTCAGCCTGTTGATCTCCAGATGAACAGAATGCTTGCTATATTCTTCGCGGGAATTTACGGAGTGGTTCATTACACAGGGAAACTTTGTGTTTTTGTTTTGTTTTTTGAGTCAGGGTTTCTCTGTGCAACATCTCTGACTGTCCTGGAACTCCTTCTGTAAAGCAAGCTGGCCTCAAACTCAGAGATCTGTCTGCCTTGACCTCCCAAGTGCTGGGACTAAAGTCATGTGCTACCACCACCACCTGGCTCAGATGTTCTTCTAGATGATGTGAGAAGAGTGAATTTATATTCATGGGTTAACAAGATGGCTCAGTGTGTAAAAGTGCATTCTCTTGCCGGGTGTTGGTGGCACACACCTTTAATCCCAGCACTCAGGAGGCAGAGGCAGATCTCTGTGAGTTCGAGGCCAGCCTGGTCTACAAGAGCCAGTTCCAGGACAGGCGCCTGAGCTACAGAGAAACCCTGTCTCGAAAAACCAAAAAAAAGAAAAAAAAAAAAAAAGTGCATGGTTTCCCAGAAATCATGAACAGGTAGAAGAGAGCCCTCTTGCTACATGATGGTACACAACTTTAGTCCCAGCACTAGGGAGACAGAGCAGGTAGAATTAAAAAAAAGGGAGGGGGGGCTGAAGAGTCGTCTCTGCAAAGTGCTTGCCATGCAAGGTTGAAGACCAGAGCTTGGATCCCCAGAAACCTCCATAAAATCCTGAGTAAGCGGTAGCTGTAACTCCAGCCTTAGAAGGCAGAGACAAGGGATCTTAGAAGGCAGAGCAAGCTGGCTAGTAAGACGAGCCATATACTCTCACTTTGATTGAGAGACCCTGCCTCAATTAATAAAGTAAACTAGTAATTGAGAATTGTTCTTGACATCAACCTCAGGGCCTGTACATGCACTAGATCACACACACTCTTACACATGTATGCACACACATGCATATTACACACACAAAGTGGAAAAGAGAGATAAAAAATAGAAGCAGGTTTAATAGTTTGCTGGTCAGAGGGGAGTCTGTTGCCCAGCTCAGGAAGGTCTGTGCTGCAACTTTGGACATCAGTGTAGGCTTGCACGAACCATCAGCATCGCAAGTTTGCATTGCGCTCCTGTCCTTGACCAGTGCCTGTGAAATACGTGTAAAGGGCTGAAGGGGACAAAGGTGACAGTCTTAGGGGTTGACTCAGTGCGCGCTGAGCACTTCCTGGGCCTGAAGGGCCCATGACTCCTCTGTATCAGCAAAAATGCCTGCCAGAAGAGCAAGGCTTGGTCTCTGACCACGTACTGCAGTCACACGATGAGCTCGGGAAAGGACAGGTCCCAGGGAGGAGGTGAGCTAAATACACCAGCTTTGGGGATCCTGGCTGGAACTTGGGACAAATGAGTGGACCTTTCTGAACTCTTTCATCTTTCATAAGATGGGTCGGCGTTAATATCTGTTTCATGGGATTGTAAGAGGAGTCAATGAGCCTTTGAATGTAAAATGCTCAGAGCAACCGGCACTGTAAATCCCAGTTACCTAGGACACTGAGGCAGGAGGATGGCAAGTTCGTGGATGTCTCGCCAACTTGTCAAGACTTTGTCTTAGAGAGCTGTTTTTTTCTTTCCCTTCTTATCTCTTTGTCCCCTCTACTAAAAAACATATTTGTCTTTATTTGCATGCACACACATGTGTGTGTGTATGTGTGTGTGTGTGTGTGTGTGTGTGTGAGAGAGAGAGAGAGAGAGAGAGAGAGAGAGACTTGACTATATGTGTACTATGTGCATCCAGGCATTGTGTCTCGCTTCAGCCCATTATAAGTATTTCGTAGGCACCGGGTCAAGGGAGCACGAACAAAGAGCAAACACAGCCTGTGGCAGTGCTGGCAACTTGTGCAATCATGCCCTGATTTGCGGAGTTGCAGCACAGACTTTCCCGGACAGAAACAAGAGGACAGAGTCAGAACCAATGGAGCTGGAGTTCCGGATAGTGAGCGAGCTGTCCGGTGTGGATGCTCGGAAACGGATCTGTGTCCTCTGTGAGGGTAGGCAATGCTTCTAACTGCTGAGCTGTCTCTCCAACCCTTGGCCATGTATTCTGTCACAACAGGGAGAATAAGCTAACCTGAAACTCTCCGTGCAGCTGAGGATGACCTTGAACTTCAGAACCTCTCTGCCGTCATTTAAGTGCTGGGTTTTTGGCATGTACTATCATGCCCAATTTTATGTTATGTTGGGGACTGGACCAAACCCAGAATCTTGTGTATGCGAAACAGGCACTCTACCAACTGAGCTATGGCTCCAGCTCTTGATATATTGAAATTAATCTTACCTGGTGTGTGTGTGTGTGTGTGTGTGTGTGTGTGTGTGAGAGAGAGAGAGAGAGAGTGTGTGCGTGTGTATACGTGCGTGTGTGTGCATGCATGTGTGTATGTTTGTATATGTGTATGTGTTGCGCTATGGGCTAAGCCCAGGGCTTTGCATACAGTAGATAAACATTGAGATACATCACAAGTCCTTTACTTTTACAATTGTGCCTATTAGTTCAATTAAAGATACATGTATGGCCCCACTATATTTCACTAGGCTACACAATATCACTTCTCCATCTGATTTCACTCTCAACTCCACCCTGTTGAGTCCATGGTAGAGCTGCCAGCATGCATTCTACATTAATTGCTATCCTAGTACACTCCTCTCCTCTTAAGTCATAACTTTAGCAAATAAAAATACTCAAATATGGAACCAGGCAGACTCTGTGAGCTGCAGGCCAGCCAGTGCTACATCGTAGACCCTTGTCTCAGAAATCAACTAGCAGTGGACTGGAGCTCAGTGATCTGAGATGGGATTCCTAGCAGTCACTGAGCATTTATAATCCCAGCACTGGGGAGGTGGGGACATCAGGGACCCTCTCACTTGCTCACCGGCTCAGTTAGTTGAGTCAGTGAGCTCTTCCAGAGATTCTGAGTTTGGTTCCCAGGACCCACGTGGTCTCAGTAGCCTGAAACTTCAGTTCCACAGGACCCAACTCTCTCTTCTGATTTCTGTAAGCACCAGCCAAGCATGTAGTGCACATACATTTGTGGAGACAAGACACATATACACATATGATAGAATAGATTCATCTTTAAAAAGATAAGGTAGAGAATGCTTGAAGAAGACACCAGATTTTTTACCTCTGGCCTTGGCCCACACATGCACATGCACACCTTCACACAGACACACAGACACACACACACACACACACCAAGGAAAAAAGAAACCTTGAAACAAACAAACAAAAAGAAAAATAATTGTGGCTGAGTGGTAGTAGCACAGACCTTTAATCCCAGCACTCGGGAGACAGAGGCAGGCAGATCTCTGTAAGTTCAAGGCCAGCCTGGTCTGGTCTACAGAGTGGGTTCCAGGACAGGCTCCATAAACAAAGAAATCCTGTCTCAAAAAAGAGAGAGAGGGGGGCTGGAGAGATAGCTCAGAGGTCAAGAGCATTGCCTATTCTTCCAAAGGTCCTGAGTTCAATTCCCAGCGACCACATGGTGGTTCACAACCATCTGTAATGGGGTCTTCTGGCCTGCAGGCATACACACAGACAGAATATTGTATACAAAGTAAATAAATATTTAAAGAGAGAGAGAGAGAGATAGAGAGAGAGAGAGAGAGAATTGTGGAGACCTGAAGCCAACCCATGATCAAACGTTGTGTTAAAAGTTTGCTTCTAGGTGCTAGAGAGATGACTCAGCAATTAAGAGTACTGGTTGCTTTTCCAGAGGACATGGGTTCAATCCCAAGCACCCACATGGTGACTCACAAGACAGCTGTAACTCCAGTTCCAGGGGATCTGAGGTCTTTTTCTGACCTCCATGGGTACTAGGCAGATACATGGGGCATAGGCATGCATGTAGGCACATGCACACATAAAATAAAATAAAAATTTATAATCATCATCATCATCATAAATAAGCGGTATCAGTCAGATGTGGTGGCATATGCCTTTAATCTGAGCACTTGAGAGGTAGAAGGAGGTAAATCTCCACTACTTCAAAGCTAGCCTGGTCTACATGTTAAGTTCCATGCTATCCAAGGCTACATAGTGAGACCCTGTCTCAACAACAACAATAATACTAGTAACTACCTAAGTAATTTTTTTAAAGCATGTTGCCCCTTGAGGAATCTGCCTATGGGTGGAGGCACTCTAGGGTCTTCACATAGGCTGGTGCCAGGGCAGAGAGCGTTAGTGCTAATGCTTCCCAGTGGAGAGAAAACTGCTGTTGACATTTTGGGGGGGTTGTTGGGACATGTGTCTTCTGTTCCTCACATTCACTCTCAGTCCAGAGCCCTCAATAGTTGCTTGCTGGCTAAATAGTTCATACATTCAATTCACGTACTTCTCCTTGGTGCCTGAAACACTGTATGGACTTCCCTCCCTGCTCCCTACGACACGTGTGTGCAGGCACACATATGCCTATCATAGCATCCGAGCGGCCAAAGTCATCTCTGCAGCGTTGTTACCAACTGTGAGCCCACAGAATACTGCCCTTCTCATGGGGCTACGTTCCACACACATCCATGTAAAAAGCACTGATCCCGTTTCCCAGCCTGGTCCTGCCGGACACGTCTGTTGTCCTTTGAAGTGTTTTCTAACAAGACAAACAACTGAATGAATAACCATGTGGTCTCTGATGTGACAGCTTTCCTTCCTTTTTTATTGCTATGAAAAAATACCTGACAAAGGGGGCTGGAGAGATGACTCAGCAGTTTAAAAGCATTGGCTGTTCTTCTAGACTAGAGGACCTGGGTTCAATTCCCAGCACCCACATGGCAGCTCACAGCTGTCTATAATTCTAGTTCTAGGAGATCTGAAACCCTCACACAGAGTATATACAGGCAAAACACAGCATACATTAAATAAATAAATCTTTTTTTAAAAAAATACTTTATAAAAGCAATATCAGAAAGGAAGAATGTATTCTGCCTTATCATTCAAGGGGATCCATTCCATGCTGACCAGAAGGCATGGTGGATGGCAGGAGCAGGGAAGGGCTTGCCACATTTCATCCCTCATCAAGAAAGAACAGGAAGTAGGGGCTAGGCTATAAAAGCTCAAACGGTGCTCCACGACCCACTTCCTCCAGTAAGGCTCCACTCCTAAGGGTTCCACGATCTTCCCCAACAGTGCCACCCATTGAGGTGCAAGTGCTCAAACCCCTGAGCCTGACGGCACAGTTATCATTTAAGCCATAGAGAGTCATGAGGAGCAGGGAGCGAGGCCCCTACTTAGGGATCCAGAGAAAGAGTCCACCGAGAAGGTGACGCTTGGCTGGGGATTGTGTAACTCAGTGTCACGATCGGTCATTACTGTTTGCAATGGAGGAGGGAAGGAAAAAGGAAGTTTAGCCCACAGCCAGGTCAGGAAGTTATGGCATGGTAGCCTGCCATGCTGAGTCTCCAGACAGGCCCACCCTGGCTTGCGTTAAAGTGAGAAGAAAAGGCAGAATTTAAGGGAACCTTCCTTGGTGCCTGGGTAGGAAAAAAGCCAGCACTATCCACATTTTCTTGCCTTTGAATTTTGTGTTTATCAAGGGAAATCTTGTTTTCATTTTTTTATAGCATGTGTTTATGACTTTGAACCAGGAACTTGCCCTCCTGGTGTTCTGTTGGCCCCCGGCTTTATCCTGTTTCCCGAGTTGCACGTTTTGAGGTTGTGTAAGAATTGTTAAAGGGTTTGCAGCCGCATCAAAGGACAGGAAACCTACCTGAACCCCAGGGCTGCTGGGGCACATGCCTCCCCCTCGCCCGCTTGTTCCAGGGAATTCATAGCTCTGCATACCACAATCTGGCTCATGTTCCTCCTCCTAACGCCAGCATCTCAGAGTTAGAAGTTGTCTTCATTTCAGCCAAGAAATAATCATAGTCAGAAGGCATAGCAACCAGCTCTGCCAGCCTCATTCCCAGAAGGAATATGGCGCTTATATTCTGTTGGCTCACGGAATTGACCAGAAGACTAGAGAGCAAGGCCTTGAAAACAGCCAGTTTTCAGCCAGTTTTCAAACAGTCCAGTGCCCGAGGACAGCTGTGCAGGAGCAGCAGGAGAAAACCCTTCTCTGCGAGCGTCTTACCTGTCTTCCCTGTCCCTACGTCACCATGCCGTGTCACCGAGAGTCCCTCATTCTGGCAGGAGCATCAGGTTGGTAGACCTGGCTCTCGGGGTGGGAGGAGAGGCACTGTCTCCCCAGTACTTACACAATCTACAATCCCACTGAAAATGAGGTGTTCGGCCCTGTTGGGGACCAGGCTGGGGGCAAAGCGGGGCAGGACCTACAGAAGACCCTCTTCTGTGAACCAGAACCTAGATAGGACTCTGCACTGGGGCTGATGTTAGGCTGTGTAGGGAGTGCACAACATGTTAACTCATGGCCTACTGAGAGCGTAGACCAGGAGACCTGGAGACCTGGAGACCTGGAGACCTGGAGACCTGGAGACCTGGAGACCTGGAGACCTGGGCGCATATCCTAGTCCATCTTTGCCCAGCAGGTATATAGCAGCCTCCCTGTTTTACAAATGAGGAAGTGGAGGTCAGGAGTGCTGGGGTGATTTCCGGAGTCAGACAGCTGCTGGCATTCAAATTACGTGTGCTTTTCTGTGGCTCTGGCTTTCCTAGCCCTGGGACACTGAGTTATAGACAAAGCACCTAGGTGTCCCTGCTCTATCGTGACGAATCAAGGTTGAGCAATGAACTTGTCTGGGGCTCCATCTTTGCTGCCTGCGTAGCTGGGGCCAGCTGCTCTTTGTACCAGAATTCCTTCATGTTTCCCGGTTCACACATACATTCCCCTTTTGTCTTGCTAGGTGATCTGCCAGGAGAGTCAACAGTGACGTGTGACTTTTTTATTTTTTGCTATTGTGTGTGTATGGGGGGGGGGTTTAACCACCAGGGAGACAGGTCTCTCTCCCTGGCTGTCCTGAAACTCACTGTGTAGACCAGGCTGACCTCAAACTCACAGAGATTCCCCTGCCTGTCTCTCAGTCTCTGGGATTAAATGTGTGTGTCAACACACCTTGTTTATAGTTTGTTCTTCTTCAAGTCCAAAAGGTACTAATTAGACTCTCTTTTTCTCTATGATGGGTGTGTATGCACAGTTACTTCTGGGATTGCAGAATTTTAAAAAATATTCCCTGGAATGTAGATCTGTTGTAGAGTTCTTTCCTGCATGCATGAAGCCTGGGATTTATTTCCAGCTTAATAAAAATGGGGCGTGATATCTCACATCTGTAGTCCCAGGGGAGGCAAAAGGATTCAAAGTTCAAAGTCGGCTCCGGGCTGCAAAGAAAGTTCAAGGCCTGCTGAGTGGTGGTGGTGCACGCCTTAAATCCCAGCACTTGAGAGGTAGAGGCAGATGGATCTGTGAGTTTGAGGCCAGCCTGGTCTACAGAGTGAGTTCCAAGACAGACAAAAATTATGCAGTGAATCACTGTCTCAAAAAACAAAAACAAGGGGCTGGAGAGTTGGCTCAGAGGTTAAGAGCACTGATTGTTCTTCCAGAGGTCCTGAGTTCAATTCCCAGCAACCACATAGTGGCTCACAACCATCTGTAATGAAATCTGGTGCCCTCTTCTGGCCTGCAGGTATACATGCAGACAGAACACTGTATACAAAATAAATAAATCTTTAAAAAAAAAACAAAAAAACAAGTAAACAAAGAAAAGAAATGAAAAAGAAAGAAAGCTCAACAAAAACAAAAACAAAAAACAAAAAACATGGATAATGATGTAAGCCAACATCTTCACACCTAGGTCTCAGAGTGAAGTGTGACTGACGGTGCAGGCCCTGGGGTGAAAAGCAGAAAGGTTTTCCCGGTGAACCCAGGAGCCTCTATGCTCTTTTTCCAGAGCCAACGACCAAAATTCACCCCACATGCGCCTGGCATGCACGTGGCATGCTGTCCCGCAGTTCTGTGCCAAAGTCCAGCACACAGCTCTCATGCGCAGCCTCGGGCCAGAGCTCCAGACCTGGATCGATGTTCCTGGTGATCTGAGTCCTCAGCAGGCAGAGGCCTGAGAGATCTAGCTGGAACAGAAGAATGCCATCAGCAGCGGGACTCTGAGGACATGACCTCATCTCTTTGTAGAGCCCAAATGCGACTGAGCAGCTTGACCGTTCAGGGTGGGAGAAAATCATCTCGGGATACAGATGCAGTTCAGATCTGACTTAGTTGCCCTTCTTTTGAGAGGGCTGGCATTGAGACAAGGTCTAATCATGTAACCTTTGTTGGTCTGAAACAGACTGGCCTTGAACTCACAGAGGTCCACTTGTCTCTGCCTCCTGAGTGTTGGGATTAAAGGTGTGTGTCAGCACACTAGGCTTCTTTGTTTCTTTTTTTCTTTTTCTTTCTTTTTTTTTTTTCTTTTTCTTTTTGTTGTTGTTGTTGAAGCAGAGTCTCAGGTATCCCACCCAGGCTGGCCTCAAACATTCTATAAGTGACCATGAACTTTTGGTCCTCCTGCTCTCTCCTCCGTTATGCTAGCATTACAGGTGTGTGCCACCACGCCCGACTTCAAGTAATGCTGGAAATGGAACCCAGAACCTCAGGCATGCTAGGCAAGCACTTTACCAACTGAACCCCATTCCCCAGTCCCTAAGTTAGTTTCTAATTTTGAGAACCAAAATGAACTGTCAGGGATATGAATTTCATCTTACTGTCAGAAGACCAGAGAAACTAAGTTGGGTCCAGTGGAACTGGCAGGAGACAGATGCCTGTGTTCATTTACCTCGTGTATCTTCTTTTGTGCAAAGGCCTGTGGCTAATGTAAAAGTGAGGACAGACCAGGAAGACCCCAG
The DNA here is from genome assembly GCF_982192425.1 of Myodes glareolus. Lineage (NCBI taxonomy): Eukaryota > Metazoa > Chordata > Mammalia > Rodentia > Cricetidae > Myodes > Myodes glareolus. The sequence goes on along the minus strand of NC_142034.1, from coordinate 71,144,658 downwards.
GCCTGGGCTGTGAGTCTGGCTGGAGGAGGAAAGTTGACTGTTAGGCTCAAATGGAAGGGCATCTGTAGGACAAAGACGAAATGCAGGCATTCGGGAGGAAAGCTACAATTCCGTCTTTGCAACAGTGGTCTGCAAGGAAGGACATCCAGCCTTCACCAAGCTTCCCCCGTAGTGGATGGCAAGCTCCATTCTCCTTCTGCTCCTTTCGTGTGGCCAGAGTCCTCTCTTTGGACTTTATTGACTTGAGTGTGTAATTCAAAAGCAAAGAGATGGTTCGGTGGGTAAAGCACTTGCCATGCAAGCATGAGGACCTGGGTTTGATCCCTGGCATCCACACACAAAGCCAGTAGTGGAGGGGCGGGGGTCAGTAGATTCCTGGGGTTTGCTAGCCAGCCAACCTGAACTAATCATTGAGCCCCAGGACTCAGAGAGAGAGACATTGTCTCAGAAAATTAGGTAGATGACTCCTGAGGAACCGCATTCAAGATGGATCTCTGACCTCCACATGTACACAGCCCCCCAGATACATTTAAAAATTTATAATAATTTGCAAAGAGCAGAGTTGGGTTTGGTGGCAAACCCATCTGATCCCAGCACAAAGGACGGCTCAACAATGAACAGCCCTGGCCGTTTTTCCAGAGGACATGGGTTCAAGTCTAAGCATCCACTTGGTGACTCACAAGCTGTTTGTAAGTCCAGTTTCAGGGGATCTGATGCTTTTTTTTTCTGGCATCCACAGACACCACAGCATACCTATGGCATAGACATACATTCAGGAAAAACACCCACATACACAAAATAAAATAGAAAATAAAAAAAAATGTGGTCCCAAGCCAAGTGTACTAGCACATACCTTTAATCCCAGTACATGGAAGGCAGAAGAAGTCAGCCTGGTCTACATAGTGAGTTCCAAGACAGCCAGAGCTACATAGAGAAACCTCATCTTGGAAAAACAGATAACAACAAATTGTGTGTGTGTGTGTGTGTGTGTGTGTGTGTGTGGTGTGCAAACAGCTGGGCATGGTGGCTCAGCACTTGGAAGCTTGTCTGGAGGTTCTAGGGGGCAAGTGCAGTTGCTCATATCCTTGGTCAAAGATTGGCCCCCATCTGTGTGAGGAAGGGACATACACGGAGGATGGGAATCCCTGCCTAGCCTGCTAGGTCAGCTGAGTCAACCCTGGCGGTCAATGGGATGACAGATGGCACAGCCAATTGCCCTCACATCCGTGGCTTAGCCCTTGGGAAGCTGAGGCGTGAAAATTGTGAAATCAAGGCCAACTAGGTCCTGAGAGTGTTTCTCAAATGAAACAAAAAGTAAACAAATTTGCCCTGAAGGAGTATTTACAGTCTAAGAGGATATTTGGATACAAACAATGATCCATGTTTTGTTGGAATTTCAAAAATAGACATTTGCCAGGAAAGATGGTTCAGAAGTTAAGAGCATCTACTTCTGTTCTGGAGGACCCAGGCTCAGCTCCCAGCGCCCACATCAGTCATTTTACAGCTGCCTGCAACTCCAGCTCCAGGGGATCTGATGCCATCTTTTGGCCTCTGTGGACTGTTGCACTCAAGTGTGTAAACTGGCACCATTCACATGGATATTAACATAATCACAGAATAAAAAAATACAGACAGTATGATTTTGTTGAGCTATTTCTGGATTGCTTTCTTTGTTTGGTTAGACTAGTTGCCAACTCCAGGAATCCACATATCTACACACACAATAGAGAGAGAGAGAGAGAGAGAGAGAGAGAGAGAGAGAGAGTCACCACCTCCACCACCATGTCCCCAGAACAGGGTAACAAGCATGAGCTGTGACACCTGATTTTTCCCCTAGGTGCTGGGGACCCAAACTCAGCTACACATGCTTGTATGCCAAGCGCTTTACCCACTGATCCATTGCCCCATTGCCCACCTGTAGGGCCCGGGTCTGCCCCTGCTCCTGGGGTGCATCTTGAGGACAGTTTCTGGTCAGCCAGCTAAAACATTCTGTTTGTTCCTGTGTTCCCTCTGCCTTGCCTGGTGATTAGCTGTAGGGCATTGTTTCATCTTTGGTATGGTAATTTAAGGATTTCCCCAAAGTTGAATAAAAGGCATTCAGCTGATCTCCTTTCGAATGACCCAGGTCTCTTGTGTGTTCTTTCAATCTCCAGGCCCTTGCCCGACTCGCATACGGTACACTGGTGGCGAATTGTACTGAGGGGGTAACACAGAATCTGGTGTTACACCCACTCATCAGCCTCTTGGTCAGCAAGCTCTGTGACTCTCCTGGCTAAGTCTGTCCATATAGGAACTCTGGAGAACTCTCCCAAGCCTCAGAAAGCACTGAGCTACAGCAGGGTAGAGACAACTAGACTTTCCTTTTTTTGTGAGACAGGGTCTCCTTACATAGTCCAGACTGGTCTGGAACTAGAGTGACAGACTGTAGTGAACTGTCATGTCGAAACTGGGAACCAAACCTAGGTCCTCTGTTAGAGCAGCAAGTGCTCCTAACCACTGAGCCATCTCTCCATCCTACAATATAAGAGAGAAGGGGGGGAGAGGGAGAGAGAGAGAGAGAGAGAGACAGACAGACAGACAGACAGACAGACAGATTGGTTCCCAGGGCTGGCAGCCCTGACTCCTGGACAGAATCCTGGCTTCCAGTTATTATACAAACAATATACAAACAAGCCTTTTTTTTTTTCTAAGATGCCAGATTAAGGGACACAGCCTTGTCCCCAAACATGCTCAGATCAAGTCAGAGCAAGGTGGGAGAGCTGGAGGGGCTCAACACATGGTCCCAGCCCCTCCCAGGAACAGAGCAATTCTTGTCAGAGGGGGTAGACTTTGGAATGTTGTACAAGAGAGAGCGCAGGAGCAGAGGAAGATAGATTTTTTTTTTATTTTTTAAATTTTATGTGCACGAATGTTTTACTTGCATGTATGTGCACCATGGGCACACCTAGTGCCCTCAGAGGTCTGGAGAAGGTGTTGGATCACCTAGAACTGGAGTTACAAATGATTGTGAGCCACCGCTTTGGTGCTGGGAGAAGAACTTAGGTCCTCTGCAAAAGCAACACGTGATCTAAGCCACTGAGCCATCTCTCCAGGCCTAGCAGAGCATTCTTTAGGGATGAGATGGTCCCAAGTGAAGGTATGTTCCTAGTCACGGATGTGCACTCATATATCCAGGGCTCCGTCAGGTCTGCGTCTGGTAGAGGGAGAAGCGGGAAGCGAGAAGACAAAGACCAGAGCCTGAGGAAGGGGTCAAGCAGGCAGCAGCAGGGGTTTAGAAATGTGAGTCTGAATAGAGAGTTGACCACACAGCCATTACCATCTAAGGCACACACAGAGAGAGCATAAGGCAAGAGCCCCGGGACACTTCTGTTTTCTCAACGGAGCTTAAGAGAACAGGCCAGGAGAGATGGTCCAGTGGATAAAGGTTCATGTCACCAAGCCAGATCACCCGGGACTCCACAGGGTGGAAGGAAAGAATTGAAGTTGTTCTCTGACCTCCACATGGGAGCCTTCACACATATACACACAGACACACGCAGGCAAGCACACTCACACCTAATAAGTAAGTAAATAAACGAAACGTAATTTTTTAAAAGTTGAAAGGAAGGAAAGAAGGAAGGAAGGAAGGAAGGAAGGAAGGAAGGAAAGAGAGAGAGAGAGAGAGAGAGAGAGAGAGAGAGAGAGAGAGAGAGAGAGAGAGAGAGAAAGAAAGGAGAAAGGACCCGAAGGTGAGCTTTTGCTGCTGGGGCGAGTTGGACCTCCGCACCGAGGAGACTGTGGGTGCTGAAGACTTGCCTGCAGAACCAGCAGTGCTTGGAGCGAGTGCGATCGCCCTCCCGCTCAGGTTCTCAGCCTTGGTAAGAGGTCCGGGGCCCGGGACTGGGGGCCACGCTCAGAGTCACACAGGAAGGGGCGCGGCTCCCGGAGCCCCGCCGCCACTCGAGGCTCCCGCCCCCCTTGGCCGGAGGTGGTGCCTCTCCTGCAGTGGCCGGAGCCTGGAGGTGGCGTCGGGAGCTGGAGCCCGGGGCTCGGATGTCATCGTGCGGCCGGCCGCGGGCGCCCTGGTGCGCGTCTCGGGCTGGAGTTACAGGTACGCGGCGGGGCCGGGTGAGGGGAGCAGCAGCATGTAGTCCGCAGGAGGAGGACCAGGATGGGAGGGTCAGGGCGGTGACAGTGGCGGCCGCGAAGTGGCCAGACCGTCGTTCCGTCTGGACCTTCCGACCTGGAGTCCAGTCCGGCTGAGCCAACGAAGTAAAGCCCTTGCGCACCTTTACTCTGGGCCTGGTAGAGGGCAGAGCCGTCCAACTGGCCCAGCTGTTGCAGGGAATCGGCACACAGTGGCGTCCGCCCGGTGACCCTCTGTTCTTGAGCTCTGGTTGCTGGAGAATCCTGGTCCCTCTCAATTCCCCAATCTTCTCGGACCATAAGTCCCCCCCAGGAAAGGCCCAGAAATATGCTGGTCAGAGGCCATCCACTCTCCTAGTTTCTCAAGCTCCCTCTCTCTCCTCTCCATGTGACTCTGCCGCCACTGTGTGGTTCCCAGAGCTTGGCTCCAACCCTCTTTTGAGCCCTTGTTTGCCTAGAGTTTGAACCTGGGTATGTGCTCTGTCCATGCCAGGGACTGCCTTTACCCAGGTGACGCGGCATCCTGTGTATTTTGTACACTTTCTGGAAGTAGGGTCTCAGTAGGGGCCACCCCAGGGCTTCAGAGACCAGCTGCTATGTCGCAGAATGGTTGTTGCACAGGGGTGCTGTGTCATCTATGGCCTTGGAGAATAGGAGAGAGGATCAAGGAGTCTGCCAGAATGCTCACCCGTCAGACCTAGCCTGGGGTGCGAGGACTTAAGATCTGGTCTTGGACCCCGGGGGCTCTGATTCTAGAAGAGAATTCTAGAAGGTGGTGACGTGCAGTTATAGCCCTCCACAGTACCAAGGGGAGGCCAGAGGCAAGAAGTGACCTGCACAGGTCCGCACAGGAAGTCAGATGTGAGGTGGCCCTTGAAAGGACAGTTTCGTTCCAGATGAGCTCTGAGGTTGTCTTTTCCCCTGCACCTCTCCTGTCTCTTACCCTGGTCTTGCATGCGTTGTCTTGGTTTGGTTTTATCCATTGAAAACTGTCTTCATCGAATTTCCTGACAAGCCTTGACTGAAGCTCTGGGTCTGGCTGTTTGCCTGGGTCCACCTTCACTCTAGAGCCCCAAACCCTTATCCCAATCACTGCTAGACTTGCCACGGCCACAGGAAAGCCCAGATGGCCCAGAATGAATGAACGCTGCACAGCTTGTCCGGTCTCCAATGCCAGTCTTGTCCAGTCTCTGGAATTTCATCTTCCTGGTCTGGTGTTCCACCCTCAAGAGCCTGAGCTCTGAACCCTGAGCACAGCTTTCTTCAGATTCACATTCTTTGTTCAGATGTCAAGTACCTTCCGCCATCCCCACAACCCTAGCCTACTTTTCTGGCAGACTATGCTGCAACCCCTGCTCTGGGGACAAGCATGACCATTCCTTATTGTTTGTGTTGATGCTCCAAGGTCCTGGTGGCACAGCAGATTCTACAAAGAGCACAATATGGGAGTCCTGGGTGGACAGAAACCTGCTGGGGCCACCAATGCAATAGCATCCTTGGGACAAGCTAAGAGCAATAAGAAAACACATATATGTACACATTTAATGGTCCATTATACGTTGATGTTTTCATTAATTACTTTAAGTGTGTGTTAGTATGAGCATAGGTGTCATAGTGCGGTTACAGAAATTGGAGGGGAACTTTCAAGTGTCCGTTGTCACTTTCCACCTTAATGGGGCAAGGTGCTGCTATGTCGTGTATTTGAGGGCAGCTGCTCTACAAGCTTCCAGCTGGTTCTCTGGTGCCTCCTTCCCATCCCACCACTGGTATGCTGAAATTACTGATATGCCCTGCAACATTTGACTTTTAAAAAGCATTTTATTTTATGTATATGTGCCCAAGCACATGCAATAGCCTTTGGAAGGTGTTGGATCCTCTGGAACTGGAGTTACAGTTTGTTGTGAGCCATCATGTGGGTGCTGGGAATCAAACCTAGGTCCTTTGTAAGAGTAGTCGGTGCCCTTAACTCCAGCCCCGAATCTGACTTTTCATCTGGGTCCCAGAGATCCAGTTCCAGTCGTCAGGCCTGCACAGTGAAGAGTCTTGCCCCATGAGTCACCTTTCTGTCCTGTAAGCTATTTTTGTTTGTTTTGCCTTTAATATTTATTTTTATATTTTTATTCTTTATGCGTGTGTTTTGCATACATGTATGTACGCGTACCGCATGCATGTCTGGTGCCCAAGGAGACCAGAAGATCCCCTGGAATTCTGGGTACAGATGACTGTTAACTCCCGTGGGGGTGCTGGGGAACCGAATCTGGAGCCTCTGCAAAAGCAACAGGTTCTCTTTCTGTTTGTTTGCCTGCTTGTCTGATTTTTGAGACAGGCCTTGACCGGTCTGGAACTTGCTATGTGGGCCAGGCTGATCTCAAACTCATAGATGCCCACCTGCCCTGCTTCCCAAATGCTGGGATTAAAAGTGTGCACCACCACATCCAGTATAGCAAGTGCTCTTAACACCTCTCTCCAGCTGTGTGAGCCATTTTTATCTGGTGACTAGAGACCCTTTGTTGTGTCAGAAGCTCACTAATATAAATTTTCATGGTTTCATCTTTGTTTGTCTGTTTTTGTTTTTGGTGGTGGTGGTATTTTGAGACAGGGCTTCTCTGTGTAGCCCTGGCTATCCCAGAACTCACTCTTGCAGACCAGGCTGGTCTCAGACTCACAGAGATCCACCTGCCTCTGCTTCTCGAGTGCTGGGATTAAAGGTGTGCGCCACTACCGCCCTGCTTCATGGTTTCTTTATAAAAAATTTTTTTAAAATTTATTTGAATTTGTATGTAGGAGAGAGGGGAAGGGGGAGGAGAGAGAAAATCTGCATGCCATTGTGACAATAAGCATGTGGAGTCAGTTCTTTCTCCCACATGCATCCCCAGGATCAAACTCAAGTTGTCAGACTTGGCAGCCGCTTTACCTCCCAATCATCTGTCCAGCCTCGAAGCCTCCTTTAAGGAAATGTCTTTGCATTCCATGACCTCTGTTTTTGGCATACCAACATGAACAGGCATGGGTGGTGTATGCCAGCCATGAGTTGGGTTTCGAAAGAGTAGGAAGAGAGGAGTTGGGGGATGGCTTAGGTAGTAAAGTGCCTGTTGTACAAGCATGTGGATCTGAGTTCAAAACCCCAATACCCAAGCAACAGAGCAGGGCACTGTTGCTGGGTGTGGAGGTGAAGCAGAGACAGGATTCCTGGAACTCGCTGGCCAGTCAGCCTAGCCACATGAGGTTCAGTAAAAGAGTCTGTCTCAAAAAGTAGGGTGCACCAAGCTTGGTGGTGCACACCTTTAATCTCAGCACTTGGAAGGCAGAGGCAGGTGGATCTCCATGAGTTCAAGGGCATCTTGGTTTACTTAGAGAACCCTGGGACAACCAGGGTTACATAATTGAGAGACCCTGTATCAAAGAGAGAGAGAGAGAGAGAGAGAGAGAGAGAGAGAGAGAGAGAGAGAGAGACGCAAAAGGACATTGAGGAAGAAATCAGACATCAGCATCTGGCTTCCACATGTACACACATGTACACACACACACACACACACACACTTCTTTTTGTTGTTGTTGCTTGGTTTTTCTAGAGGGTTTCTCTGTGTAGCCTTGACTGTCCTGGAACTAGCTCTGTAGACCAGGCTGGCCTTGAACTCACAGAGATCATCCTGCCTCTGCCTCCCGAGTGCTGAGATTGAAGAAAAGCACCACTACTGCCCAACTCTAAAAAAACTTTTTAAAGAAAAGAAAAATTAGGAAGAGAGAGAGAGAGAGAGAGAGAGAGAGAGAGAGAGAGAGAGAGAGAGCTGGTGTCTGAGCAGCCAGGGTAGACCTTTTTAAAAGAGTTGACGCTCCTCTTAGGCAGTGGTTCTCAACCTGTGGGCTGGTCTCACTGAACCACATCAAGATGTCTGGCCCTACGCCTAGTGAAGGCTCCCCTGCCTCTCCTCTATAGAAAGGCTTTATGCTCCTGTACTCACTCCCAGCAATGTATATAGTAAGTAGTCTGCACCTCGGAGAGATGGGTGTAGGATGACCCTGAATCCCAGTGTCTGGGAAGCTCGAAAGAGCCTGCTTTTGGACCACATGCCAGGTGTGTGCCTCCCTAATCTCTGCATCCCCCCCCTTTCCCCCAGCCAATGAGGTCAAGGAAGACAAACTTCCCCATAGATCCCCAAACCTCAATGCTGCTCTCAGCCAGCACAGCACAGCCACACAGGCCTTCCCTTTGCTCTGCCTCCCGGCACTGGGGAGGGATCAATTTCCAGCCAGTCCTGCTTGCCTGCAGGCTCTGTTTCTTCCTGATAATGCATGAGTAACCTGGTTATGTCCTGGCGGCCGGGGCCTCCTCACCCATTCTGTCGCCTTCCCCAGAAAAGACTAATAGGGAAGGGAGAAGAGGGGCCATAAAGCATGAAGCCTCTTCCTTTCCTGCCACCCCTCCATCAACTCCCCACACCTCTGACCCTTCCCTTGCCACTCAGCAACTATTTATTTAACAGTGACTACATGCCAAGGCTGGTGCCAAGCACTGGGTGACAAATAAGGCCAGGACCTACCCTCAGGAAACTTAGGGCTGGGAATGGGAGGAAGAAATAGCAAACAATTCCAGAGTGGGGGGGATGAGTGACACTGTGGAGGTCTCTAGGAACCCCAAGGCCTCCAAGTTGAGGCCTCTTGGCAAAGCCCAAGGGAGGTGAGTGTCAGCTCATGGGTGGTCCTAAATGGAAGACAGAGTTGCAGACTCACCCAGTTTACTGTTCTGGAATTTATGGTACTTAAAGGTGACTTATTTCCCTCTCTGAGTTTGGGCTTTGTTGGGGGAAGGAGGGCCATGGCAAGGGCTTTGGGCAGGGTTTGCCTCTAGGAAATTGATTTTGGCTGCAGTGAGCTTGGAGGCATGCCTAGATTCCAGCCAGGGGCTCTGCCACTTAGGACCTGTGTGTGCCTCTGGGTCAACCATTTCCTCCTCAGACCGCGGGGTTCTCATCTGTAAAAAGCACATAGGGAGCTGGGGATCAAGATGAGTATTTTTATGATACACCTGGACTATAAAGAACACAGAGTGGGTGGGGGTGGACAGAGACGGTGAAGCTGCCCCTGCTCCTGCCTTGCCCCGCCCCACCCCCCTTTCTTTGGGCTTCTCTGTGATCTCCGAACGTTCTTGATCCGTTGTTTATCAGGGAAAGATCATACAGAGAAGCCAACAGAATGGCCAGGAAGCAGCCTGGGCGGGACTAGGGTTTGAGCATGTGCCTATTCTCAACATTGCTAGAGCTGCCAGGGCAGAGGTGCAGCTCTGGAAGGCCCAGTCCCTGAGGCAAAGGAATGAGCCAATTGAGTCAGAACTGAGAATCTCAACCCCTAGAATCGCGCTCTACAATGAGTCCTATTGCCCATGCCATCTCAACTTCTGAAGTTTCTCTACCATACTGAAGGGTAGGAGGAAGATTCGAGAGCTAGGGACCGACCTACCCTGAAGTGGATAAGTAAGCCCCGGGTTCTCTATGGTTTAGGAGGCAGCAGGCTGTCCTAACTCTTACCTGAACCATTCACCCAACAACCCATGTATTTTTTTTTTTTTTAAGCTTTCAACCAGGCCTGCCAGCGCCAGTCTCCAACTGCACAACCATGGAGGCCCTGGGTACTGGAAGCGGCCGCACCTCTCCGGCCTCAGACACTGGAAGCCTGGACTTGCGACGGTTGTCCACGCGCGCCGACTCGGCCTACAGCTCTTTCTCCGCGGCATCTGGTGGTCCGGAGATGCACACACCATCTCCTGGCACCGAGATCCTTCCTTACCTAGACTGGGACTACGTGCGCGTGGTTTGGGGCAGCAGATCCCCTACCCCGCGGGACGCTGTCCATCCAACTACCCAGCGTCCCGAGCCAGTAGTCGCTGGGCACAGTGACCCGCGGCCCCCAGAGGTTCAAGGAAACCCGGGATCACTGAGCAGACAGGACACCCCGCTGCTGTATGCGTTGGCAGCCGAGGCTGAGGCTGGTACACTCACCGCTGAGCCACCCAGCCCCCCAGCCTCACGAGCCGCCTACCGCCAGCGACTGCAGGGTGCGCAGCGACGAGTGCTGCGGGAGACATCCTTCCAGCGAAAGGAGCTCCGCATGAGCCTGCCCGGGCGTCTGCGGCCCGCGATCACCACGAGGCCACCCACGGTGCACGCGCGCTCTGCCTCTAGCAGCCACGAGGCAGGAGAAGCGGAGCCGGCGCGCACCGCTGTCCAAGCGGTGGGTGTTCCTGGCCGGGGGCGTCTGGCCAGCCAGCAGCGGATGTGCTGTTTTTCAGAGCCAGGCAAACTGCATCGCGTGGGTTGGAGCGGCGGACCCACGGGTGAGGGCTTGAGAGAGGCTTGTTCCACCCAGGAGTTGCAGCGTGGGGCGCACACTAAGTCCAAAAGGCTGCTGCAGGAGACTCAGTCCCTAAGCTCAGTGGAGCTGGATTCGCCGTCCGTGCATCTTCGCAGTGCCTGTAGGCCTGCGGGTCGCAGTCAGAGCATATCAGGCGAGGTCATGGGTCGCCGCACGAGTTCAGAAAGGACCCTGGCCACTGTCCAGGTATGGAAGATAAAGGCTGGTGGGGAGGGCGACATCTGGGAGACAGCTCTATTTCAAGCCACTGTTCTTTTTTCTAGGCTGTTCCTCAAAGGACGGAAACCCCCAGACCTTTACTTCAGATCAAGTTTTCCAGGTGAGAGACATGGGACTCTCTGGGGACAGAGTTGTCTGGAGTCAACTTTCACAGCTCTTGCTTAAAAAGGAATCACGGGTCCTGTATTCATTACTTTCCCTATTGTCGTGACCAAATTCCTAACGAAGGGGACTTAGAGAAGAAATACTTATTTTGGCTCAGGGTTGAAGAGAGTAGAGTCCATCATGGTGGGGAAGGCATGGACGCAGGGAGCACCAGGCCTCTCAGAAAACAGATTCCTGCTGGTGCTCAGCTTTATTTCTCCTTTCTCAATTTATTGTTCAGTCTAGAACCCCCAACCCATGGGATGGCACTGCCCACATTCGGGGCGGGTCTTCCCTCCTTGGTGACACCTCTCTGGAAGCCCCCTCACAGTCAGCCACAGGTGTGTCTCCTAGGCGATTCCAAATCCAGTCAAGCTGACAACAGATTGGTCATTATAAGAAAGTCTACCTCCCTGAGTTCGAGACTCCTGTCTTTTGCAAACTGCATGTGCTGCTGTTTCTATGGTGCACTGGAAAGGCCCTCTTTCATGGTCGTTGTAGGGTCCCTGCCTCTAGGTTCTTGACTCAGAAGGAGGCGGCAGTGGTGTGTCCTGCAGAGGTCCTCCAGAGCAGCCCAGCTGACTCTGGTCAGGGGGTCCCTGAGACCATCAAGGTGTCTACTCCGTACCCCTCCCTCCCGGATGACGATGTGTTCCTGGAAGAAGCTGAGACACCACCACCTCAAGAGTCTCATGCCCCTCAGGGGCTCCCAACCAGGTGAATCCCCAAGCACAGGGAGACATTCTCCTCGCACAGAAACATCTAGAAAATGCCAGAGGGCGGGGGACTCTCTCTGGTAATGTTCAGGTGTTGGGGATGGGGGCATCACGTCCAGGGATGGGGGAAGGCTCAGCTGGGCCAGAGCCTTCCTTTTCTGATTCAGTAGCTCCTTCACTTCTAGGGATCTCCACGCTTCTGACCAGCGGTCTGAAAATGACTTAATCAAAAAAGCTGGCCAGATTACAGCCTCGGCAGAGAGCCCCTTCCACAAGGGCCCAGGGATCACAGGAGAGGAAGACAATTGGCAAGGCCTGAACGGTTCTGAGGGTTCCTCCAGACCCACAAGCCATAGCCCTCCTGGGACTACAAATGACGTCCCAACCTTTGACACTACTGAACTGCTGACCGCTGGTCCCTCTACAGCTACAGAAAACAATCCCCTCAAGCGTCCCTCAGTTGATGTCCTGCGACCTTTAGGCTCTGAGATCCCAGACCCCCCTCACCACACTTCCCTGACCTGGGGCCAGCCTGGTCCTAAGCCGACCTGGCCTAGTCGGCATTTTGAGGAGCTGGTTCAGCAGCTAGCCAGACTGGATCCTTCTTTGAGTGACACTTTTGCTGCCCAGCCGGGTCCAGAGCCTCCTCTGGGTCTGCTGGATGGGCTCTTTCCTGCCGCTGCTGCCGAGGTCTTGGCTGCGACGAGGCCAGCCTGTGAGGACGCAGGAGAGGAGACCACTGGAGCTTCTGATGCAGGGTGAGCGACAGGCAGGCTCTAGGGACTCCTGATTCTGAGTCTGCAGACTAGGGAAGAAAATCTCAGAGAACTCTGGCTTTGTCCTCAGGTCCTGCGGAAGCCCCTTTACCCAGGAACTGCCGACTGCCCAGGAAGCATCAACGTCGGAAAACTCTATACCTCACCCTGTGCCTGACCAGTCAAATGACCAGGGACTCCCGAAACCAAACAGCATTCAGGTCAAGAAAGTGAGTTGGGAGTGGTGGGGAAAGCTGGGGTGGTGGGGGAGCTTAGTGTCTGGGAAAACTCCCGGGTTTGGCCCAGTTCTTGAATACCTAGGCCCTCCCTCCAGGTGGAGCTAGCCCACCTTCTCCAGAAGATGCTCCAGGATCTTCACGCTGAGCAGGAGAGACTGCGGAGTAAGGCTGCAGACTGGACCCAATGTCACGAAGATCTGGAGGCTGCAGTGAGCCAAGCCTGTACACCCCGGGAGCTGGAGCGATTCCGTCAGTTCATGACTGATCTAGAGCGCGTGCTTGGTCTTCTGCTGCTGCTGGGCAGCCGCCTGGCCCGTGTGAACCTCGCTTTGGCCAGGGTGGGCTCAGACAGCGATCCTGATGAAAGGGTAAATGGGGAAAGGAGCTGGGCTAGGAGGGTCTGAGGTCTACAGCCCGGACAATCCCCGGAGCAGCGGTGCTCACTGCGCCCTCTCATGGTGGTTCCAGGCCTCGCTGCTGCAGCGACTACGGCTTCTACAGCGACAGCAGGAGGACGCTAAGGAGCTGAAAGAGCACGTGGCGCGGCGGGAGCAAGCCCTGCGTCAGGTGTTGGAGCGGGAGCTGCCCGCAGAGCATCTGCGCTCCTATTGTGTGCTGCTGGCCGCCAAGGCCCGGATCCTATCCCAGCAGCGCAGCCTGGACGACCGAATCCGGTTCCTTAAGGAACAGCTGGACACCATCTGGAACGACTTTAGTTATCACCCCCTTTCTCCCAGACTGTCCTGGGCCCCAGGAATCCGTCCTCTGAATAAGCCACTTTTTCCTGCTACCCCTATCTAATTACAGGTGGTGGAGGTGAGGGGTATTGTTCAGTCTCACGCTCCACTGGGGTCATGCTTTATCTTGAGAGAGCTTTCTCTTGAGGTACGAGGGACTAGAGAGTCCTCAGACTAGGCCTTCCCAGGACACATTTTCCCACAGGGTTCTGCGGGGTGGGGAAGAGGGGGGAGCTTACTCAAGCTTGTGATTATTTGGGAATTAATGTATGGGTTTTACAAACTGCAGTATTCAGTAGGGCAGTGATCGCATATGCCCTTAATCCCAGCACTCCAGAGGTAGAGGCAGGCTGATCCCTGTGATTCAAGGCCATCACTGAGTGAGTGAGCTCCAGGATAGCCAGGGCTGTTACACAATGAAACCCCCTGCTTGAAAAACAAAACAAAAAACCCCAACAAGAACAAAAACAAAACAGCACACCCCCCTGGGGAAAAAAAACACTGCAGTATTCAAACCTGGCCTGGTGGTAATGTTGCTGTAATCCTAGCTACATGGGAGGCTGAGGCTGGGAGATTTTAAGTTCGAGGCCTATCTGGACTACAGATGGAGCTAAACGCCAGTCTGGGCAACTTAGGAGACTCTGTCTCATGATAAAATGTAAAAAGGGGCTGGAGAGGGCCGGAAAGAGAGCTCAGCAGTTAAAATCACTTGCCGTTCTTCCAGAGGACCTGTGGTCCTTCTCCAATATTCATATTGGATGGCTCACACCCACCTGTGACTCTGACCCCAAGGGATCTGACACCCTCTGACCTGCACACAGTTGGTTCACAGACATACATGCAAGCAAAACACCCCCCAATAAACAAATAAAATTCTAAAATAATTTAAAGAGGAGGCTAGAGATAGAGTTGGGTTGCAGAGTGCTTGCTTGACGTACGTGAGACCCTAGGTTCAGTCCCTGGTACAGCGTGGACAAATGAGCACAAAGCCTGCACACGCCTCTTGTGGCGAGTCCCTCTGTCAGAGCTGGTGGGAGGTAGGAGTCAAGACAGAACACTGCAGCTTAAGAGGCAAACAGTATTGTGGTTTATTTTCTAATAAATTTTCTTAGAGAGGCATTATGGAACATTCCTTTACACCGTGTGAGTATGCGTCACTGTGATTGGGTTAGTAAAGATGCTGACTGTCCAATAGCTGGACAGGTAGAGGTTACCCAGGACTTATAGAAAAAAGAGGGCACAGAGAAGAAGAGGAGTCTCAGAATCAGGAGGAGACAAGGAGAGGAGGAGATGAACTTGTACTGAGCAAAGGTAGCGAGTGGTAGAGTGTAGATAAGAAATATGGGTTAATTTAAAATGTAAAAGCTAGCAGGGCAGTGGTGGCACACGCCTTTAATTCCAGCACTTGGGAGGCAGAGGCAAGAGGGTCAGTGTGAGTTCAAAAAAAAAAAAACAAAACAAACAAAACAAAATAAGAAAATAAAATGTAAGAGTTAGCTAGTAACAAACCTGAGCTATTGGCCAAGCATTTATAATTAATATTAAGTCTCTGTGTATTTATTTTGAAGCTGACATCCAAAACTCCATCTACAGGCCTGTGTTGTCTGCACAGGTTGGGGGGTAAAAAGGAAGGAGTTTTGTTGACAAACTGCAGCAGCCCTGGCTCACTAGAGTTGAAGAGGGCCTTGGTGGAATATCAGTCTGGCCCAGCTGAGGGGCACGCCACTGACCACCAGCAATTGCTAACCGAATCGCTACCACAAAAACTTAGGTCTTGGGCCAGTGAGACGACTCGGGCGGTAAAAGTGCCTTCTGTACAAACCTGATAACCTGAGTTCAAAGTCCAGATTCCACAGGAGAGAGCCAGCTCTCAGAAGTTGTCCTTTGACCCAACACGAGCGCCATGGCATTCATATATGCTCAAACATGGTCTTTTTCCAACCGTCGCCAACCAACCACACCCCCCTCCAAAAAGAGTAAGAAAGTCCACTGAGTTGAGAGTCTCTCATCACAGCACCTGCTAAGCCAAGGTGGGAGCGTTTTCTTAAGAGCGTTGACTCATAGACTGACCTAGCTACATATAGAGAGCTTCGAACACATCTCAAACCAAGAACAAAACTGACCTTATCCAGCTTTTGGTCTGAGACCAGCTCTAGATCAGCCAGGCCAGAAGAGAGGATGGGAGCTGAAGATGAAGAGGAGCGTACCCAGAAATAGTGGGTGTGAGGCCTGGAGACCCAGAAAGGTAGCGAGGGCTTGTACTGTATTGGGGAAAGCCTGACCTTGGGTGGTCTGTGATAGCCCAAAACACAGGACAAATCCCTCTCTATTTGTGCAGGAGCCCTGAGTGCACAGAACCAGTTCTGCAGATGAACATGAGTCCAGTTTGAGTATTGAAGCTGCAAACACTGGGATAAAAATATATGCTCGCAAAAGCTCAGGGTATTTTGGAAGTTAGACACATTAAAAGGCGTGTGTGTGTGTGTGTGTGTGTGTGTGTGTGTGTATTTAATACTACTGACCCCAAAGTGAGAAATCTGCTTCTGGGCTTGTTTTCTGATGCGTTCTGTCACTCAGTGCAACTGGTTGGGAATTTTAAATGGTCGTATTCATACTAAAAACGTTAGTTAGTTGCAACAGTCGGGCTATTGAGCCCAGAACAATGTTCACATTGAGTCATTTTGTAAAAAAAAAAAAAAAAAAAAAAAAAACATATGGGGATCATATGAGGCCATTGTGGCTTCTAACATTATGCTTTGCGTTGTTGCTTTGAACCTTGTGGGCGGGCCTGGACTCCAAGGCCATAGCAGAGCCAGCTCTCTTGGAAGCTACTCATTTCTGCCTATTGCCCTACGCAGAGTCCATTGCATGCTTCCGTTACGATGTTATTAGACCCACACCTGACACTGTCCACTAAGTCAACGGAAAGTTGTGTATTTCAAAGCACGTCGAGCTTAGGAGTGTGGATAGAGACAACTACCATCTTCTGCCTAAGTGAACCTTGGTGCTGTGCTGGATTTTTCCAAGGGGGAATAACGAGATTTCTGTGCTCCACCCTTCTAGTCAGCTAGAGCATACCCCTCTCCCCATAGAGCCACAGTTCCATCGCTTATCCTTGTGTCTAGCCTATTCGTGTCTCCTTCTTGCCTCTGTTTTTCTCCTGTCCAATCGATGATTTCTTCTGAGGGCACCCAGGAGTTCAAGACAGAGATTCTGTTTCGGCATCCCAGACCTCAAGATTTTGGGGGTACCTGAAACCGGTAGCATTGACCCTGCGGCGCACCGCCAGCAGAGGGCACTGTTCCCTTACCATGGAAGCTTCCGCCCCCACTGTGGCCACCCGCCGCCTAGCAAACTCGCACACGCTCCAGGCTAGCCTTGGCCTGGCTCTGACTGGCAATGTCCCTACTGGGCTTGAAAGCTGGAACTGAGTCTTTTGCTTCTGTAGGAAAGAAATTCTGACTAAGAAAAAAAGGGCTGACTCGCTTTTCACAGCCACCAGGCCTACGTTGGGAAATTGTTGACTGAATGAGATGTGCCGGGGAAGAAAGGCGGGGATGTGGACCCAGAGCATCCATCCTGGAATGTATCTGTCCGCCGCCTCCGCGGCTTGAGCGGTGACTTGGTTTCGTGCACGCCTCCCGCTGCTGGAGGCGGCGCCCTGGGCTTTGCTGGATGTTTGGCTTGGGCTGCTGTTGCTGGGCAACAGGCATCACCGCGGCCTCCCGCTCATTCCGCCCCCGCTACTCCTCCTCCCAAGAATTTAATTGGTGTACTTTTTTACTTTCATACTGTAAATTGGAAATGGAATGGGGAAGCTGTGTTCCTCTGCGCCCCAAGCTGTCGAGAACATTCTGCTCGTTACAAAATGTACCTAAGACAGCGACTAGCAGAAACTCTGGGGGTCCTCACTGAGACTGATGGAGGTGCTGGCCATTCAGAATGCAGAGACTCCCGGGGGAGGTTAGGGCAAATGCGCTGTGCCTGAATGGTGGGGACTGAGAAGAAGAGGACATTCACTGTGAAGAAATCCTCTCAAGACTTTAGTATTATTGCCACTTGCCTGTTATCTTTGGTATTTAAATCACTCTGCACTTCCCACCAAGAGAATTTGTTTTCCTCTGAGAAAGGGATGGGTTAAGGTATTTTCTCCGCGCCCCCCCCCCACCTCACCCTCTCCCTTTCTCTGCTATGCCCTGCTTTCTTCTAGACCGTCTGTTTTCCCTCCCTCTTCCCTTTCTGCATCCTCTCCTCCCTGGCTCCCTTTCGCTTTCCCTCAGAGGTTCAAGTCCAGAGGTGTGGCCATTCCCTCACGGTGAGGCCAGTTCCTGTAGACAAAAGGCCACCTGGAGAGGAATAACGAATCTATTTATGGAACCATTACAGAAGATTACACAATTTCTTCCAGAAAAAAAAAGCTCCCCCTTTTAAGTTTTATCTATATTTTATTTTGTGTGCATTTTGCCTACATGTATGTCTATGCACTGCGTGCATGCTTGGTGGTGGCTTTGGAGGAAAGAAGAAGAAATCGAATCTCCTGGATCAGAAGTTACAGATGGTTGTGAAGCATCATGAGAATGCTGGGAACAGAGCAACCAGGGAGTGCTCTCTACTCCCGAACTACCTCTTTAGCCCCCTGGGAGCATCTTTATAAAGACTGACGGTGCTGCAGTTCACTTGGTGGGTGTTTAGGTAGGTAAGGTAAGGATGGTTGAGAAAAGCAGTTAAGAAAGACAGCGTTCACTTGGGAAGCAGAAGCAGGTGGATATTTGTGAGTATGAGGCCAGCCTGGTCTACAAAGTGAGTTCCAGGATAGCCAGGGCTATACAGAGAAACCCTGTCTCGAGTCACTCCCTCAAAGGAAGAAAGACAACCAAGTGAATAAAGACAGCGGACGCCAAGCTCGACCACCTGAGTTTCATCTCTGGGACCCACACAGCGGAAGGGAAGGACTGACTTCTGAAAGTCACTCTCCGACCTCCACACATGTGCCACGTCACATGCATGCCCACACACATACGCATAAAATACATAAAAATGTAATAAAAAGTTCAGTGGGGGTGGTGTATGCCTTTAATCGCAGCACTTGGGAGGCAGAGGCAAGAGGATCTCTATGAGTTCGAGGCCAGCCTGGTCTATAGAGCGAGTTCCAGAACAGCCTCCAAAGTTACAGAGAAACCTGTCTTGAAAAAAAAAAGTAATAAAATATTAAAAGAATGATATTGTTGGGGGATGGAGAGATGGCTCAGTGGTTAAGAGCATTGCCTGCTCTTCCAAAGGTCCTGAGTTCAATTCCCAGCAACCACATGGTGACTCACAATCATCTGTAATGAGGTCTGGTGCCCTCTTCTTGCCTTCAGGCATACACGCAGACACAATATTGTATAAATAATAAATAAATAAATATTAAAAAGAATAATATTGTTTATTCTGAAGATGATAGTTGTTACTTTGAGACAGGGCCTCAAGTAGCCCAGGCTAGCCTTGAACTCCATATGTAACAACACTCAGGGTGACATTGAATCCCTTCTCTTCACCTCATGGGGTTACAGGTATGTACCACCAGACCCATCATCCACTAATTCTATTGTAATAAATAAATTAATTAATTAAATTAAAAAAAGAATCTCACTATGTAGCCCTGACTGGCCTGGAACTCACAGAGATCCTTCTGCCTCTATCTCCTGAGTGCTGGGATTGAAGACAGACATCATCATGTCTGGCTTAGATTAAAAAAATATTTTTCGATACATAGCAAGTATATAAACTGACTGCATGGCCACTCCAAGGTATGGTCAAGTGGAAAGTTCCTATTGTGGCTATGAGGGAGAGCGCATCCAGAGGCAACTGGAAGAGTCTAGAGCAGTCAGAGAAAGTAGTGGATTGCCATGGCCAGCAGACTGAACCTGCCATGAGGAGGAAGAGAGAGAGAGGAAGGCAAAGAAAATGCCAGCAGAGGAGACCAAGAGCAGCAGGGCTGAAATAGGAAGGGTGTAGCAAGGATGGGAAGCTGGGGAGAGGGCAGCCCATGGGCCGGAGAAGTGCAGGGTCAGGGAGGGGGAGGAGCCAGGAAGCCAGCATGGATTCTGAAGTGTGTAACTGGTACTTGTGGTCCTGCAGGAGCCCGGAGGCCAGCATGCATGCTGGTATGCAAGTAGGCACCACAGACAGCTATTTGCCCCTTTTGCCAGTGAGAAGGGGCTTGGCTCCTTTGGGAGTTTCTGAGGTACGCTGGATTTGTTTAATCACCAGAATTTGAACCTGACAGCGAGACCCCATCTCAAAAACAAAACCTATTTTATGTGTATGGGTGTTTTGCTTGCATGTCCATCTCTTCTAGTGCCTGTAGAGTCCAGAAAAGGATGTCAGGTCCCCTGGAACTTGAGTCACAGGTGGTTGTGAACAGTCATGTGAGTGCTGGTACTCGAACCCAGGTCCTCTGGAAAAGCAGTCAGTGCTCTTAACTGCTGAGCTACCTTCCAGCCCTGTCGATTCTATTTTAATTAAAGTGTTATCAAACAAAGAACTTGAGACAATTTCCCTTCTGTGGGAAATCACTTTTTCTAGTAGAATGGAGTGTATTGATTTACAAACACGAACGTGGCAAAGGAATGATGATCACATAAAGCAAACCCAAATGTCAGTGCGGTATGGTCTAGGGTGCAACCATACGCCCGTGGAAGTGACTCAGAGCCTCTGGTTGCCCTGAGGATCTCCAAGAGTTCGAATTATCCACCCCATGCTGCTCCTCCTCCTCACAGTCTACAGGTTGGGGGCTGCCAGTCTTCTGTCCCCGGAGTGAGGAGATGGAATGTAGAGAATAGCCCAGAATCAGTGTTTCCCTTCTGTCCGCATGAGAAAGTGTCCTGACAGAAGCAATGTGAGGGAATGAGGTTTTGATCGGAGAGGCTGTCCCAGGCTCGGTCCATCCTGGCAGAGAATTCAAGGCCACAGGAGACTGGATCACCACCACCGCCAGGCGTGCATTCATTTCTGTTTCCTGATTGTGCTCCGCCCTTTTTTCCTTTCACAAAGTCCAGGACTCCCTGCCCAGGGAAGAGGTTCCACCCACAATTAAAATCAATTAATATAATCAAGGTAAACCCCGCACAGGCATGCCCAGAGGCCCGTCTCTCAGCTGATTCTAAAGTCTTTCCTGTTCCTAGCACTAACCAGCACAGTCGATAGGAACGTTCCTGATGAGACCGAGATGCCACCCTGCCACTTACTGGAAGTGAGCCTGGACAAGTTTCTTCCAACGTTGGCAGCCTTTAGTTTCCTGACTTAAAACCTGGACACTGACGGGGTGGGGACATGGCTCAGGACTTAAGACCCTGCTGAGTCAGCATGAAAACCAGAGTTCAGATCCTGGAACCCACGTAAATGCCAGATGGGCATGGTGGTGCAGTTGTAACTCTAGCCTCAGAAGGCAGAGACAGAGGATCCCGAGAGCGAGCTGGCTAGGGAGACTAGCCACATCCATGAATTCTGGGTCGATTGACAGACCCTGGTTCATGGCATAAGGTGAGAGAATGATTGAAAATGATTTTGCTTTCAGCCTCAGGCCTCCACAAGCGTATGTACCCACATACACGCCATGTATGTGCCTGTACACATGCAAATATGCATACACACACACAAACACACAGACAAATGGGGTGAGTGAGGAAAACATCCAGATCCTAAGAGTCTATACCATACCCACGGCTTGGTTAATAACTGTGACATATTGAAACTGGGCCTGGAACGGACTTAACAGACACAGCTTACAGATGCATTACCTGTGCCCTGAATCTTCATCAGTCAGGCAGGACGGCTTGTTCAAGAATAAACCCCACCTCCGTCAAAGGCAGTGCAAAGCGTATTAGCAAGCTTGCTGTGGCTGTGACTCACGTCTAACAGCAATTAACTTGTCTTCCATGAAAAGGATTCAATTCTCCTACTTTGGCAACCTTTACCACCTAAGTTGCCTTAGCAGTTCATCTTTCTATTATATTTATCTATTTACATGTGTCTGGATATGTTTCGTGGTGTGTGGGTGCAAATGCATGTGTCCGCATGCACATGTATGCCCACAAGTATGGTTCCCAAAAGACAACCTCAGGTGCTTTTCCTGAGATGCTATCCACTTGGGTTCTTCATTTGATTTGGTCTTTTTTTCCCCCCTGTGGATTTTTGTCCGTTTGTTTGTTTCATTTTGAGACAGGTCACTCAGTAGCCTGAAACTCACCAGAGGCTAGGCTGTCTGTCCAATTACTTCCAGGAAACCACCCCTCCATTTCTGCTGCCCCAGCACTGAGGTTACAAAGACATGCCATCCCACCCGGCCTCGAAAAATTATTCAGATTTGTTTATTTTTGTGCATGAAAGCTTTGCCTGTATGCCACCTGAGTGCCTGGTGCCCATGGAAGTCAGAAAATATGCCTGATCTCTTGAATATCTCCTGATCTCTTCAGAGGTTGTGAGCCACCATGTAGGTGCTGGGAACCAAAGCCCAGTCCCCTGAGAGAGCAGCCAGTGCCCTTAACCCCTGAGCTACCTCTCCAGCCCCAACACCAAGCTTTTTGTTTGTTTCCTTTTTTTGCAGCAGGGTCCCTCTCTGTAGCCCTGGATGTCCTGGAACTCATTCTGTAGACCATGCTGGCCTTGAGCTCACAGAGATCCACCTGTCTTTGATCTCAAATGCTAGGATTAAAGTCAGGTCCCTCTACACCTGACCACCAGGAGGAGGTTTTTTTTGTTTTTTTCTTTTAAATGTGGGTTCTTAGCGCTGGACGGTGGTGGCACACGCCTTTAATTCCAGCACTCAGGAGGCAGAGGCAGGTGGATCTTTGTGAGTTCGAGGCCAGCCTAGTCTACAAGAGCTAGTTCCAGGACAGACTCCAAAGCTACAGAGAAACCCTGTCTCGAAAAAAAAAAAAAAAAAAAAACCAATAAATAAATAATAAAAATAAATGTGGGTTCTTAGTATCTAATTTGGATTCATCTGTTTGTGAAGCAAGCACTTAACCAACTCAGCTCCCTCTCCAGCCCCCAATCTATGTTTTTCTTTTAAAAATTAAATATACAGTTCTTGGAAACTTCCTACATGCTGTTGATCTCACTGGCTTTCCTCACAGTTTCAGAACAGTCCTGGCTTGCAAGAAAACAGCAACGGTTCCTAACACCCGGGCTGTGGGTTTATTAATTCTTAACTCTTAGCAAATGATTTCTTTCAGTTGGAGGTTTGCAGGATACTGGAGAAATATGAAGATTCTTCAGGCGGCTGAAATAGCTCTCCCGGGAGGTAAGTTCTCAGTAATTGTTGGGTTTTTTACTGTTCTGTTATCTGGGATCCTGTCTCTCAAGGCACATCATATCTGTGCCTGGGACCTTTGTCATCCCATCTCAGCCAGGCTTTTCCTTCACCGCAGAAAATCTCTAATGTTTCATCCTGTCTCCTGGAGCTTCAGCTACGCAAATTGCTGTGATTATTGCCTTCCCACAATTTCTCTGCAGAGGCAGAAGATTTAATTTGCATTTTAAAATAATTCATGCAGGCTAGAGTTCCAGGCAAAGGAAGAAGAAAGAATCAGCCCAGGGCCTGCATTTTAGCCATGATTCGTGATTCCTTTCCTTTGCAGAGAAATCTGAACTCTTTGGATGAAGACAGCATGAAAGAGGCAGGGGAAATCTGAGGAAAAGGGAAGACATTACATACATAGATAAAACAGGAGCAGGGTGTAGCTAGTGGGTAATGTTTGCCTAGTAAGGGAGACAGACACCCTTGGATTCAATCTTTAGCCCCAGGTAGCTAGGATAGAGTGGGGTGGGGTGGGGTGGGGTGTGTGGTGCAGGATGGTCTAGCACTACATCCTGGAGCTCACAGTGGAAGGAGAGAACCCACCGCTAATTACCTCCTGACCTCTGTGGCACATGAGGACCCACATTCCCTCCTTCTTACACACAGTAAGACCATAATATTTTAAAGACTTGTTTTTATTTGTGTGGGGGGGTGTGTCTATGTAGAGGTATGCAGTCCAGAGTTGCAGGAGGTTGTGAGATGCCTTATGTGGGTGCTGGGAACCAAACTGGGGTCCATCACAAGAGCATTATATGCCTTCAATCGCTGAGCCGATACTATTTCTCCAGCCCCAATAATAACATTTCTTTAAATAAGGAAAAACAATTATAGCTAAGAGAAGTGTATCTCACACAATCAGAAATAGAAACAGAAACTGTTTATTTCGTGGCTTTAAATCATTCCATGAATGACTGCTGGACTATCTTGAATGACTTCAAAGGTCTCACTGACGTATATTGGGGGGTGAAGTCACACTCCCCTGTACAGGAACCATTCAGCATGACTGATAACATGCAAACATACTTTTCAAAACAGCAACATCATGATAGGATACAAAAAATTGATTGAGTAAATAGATTTCACATTTTTTTTTCTTTGAAGCGGGGAGGGAAGGGTACTGTTATGATTCTACCATGCCCAACCGAAAATCTGGGGCATAGCCACAAGCCTGCTCCATTCACAGGAAGGAACAAACGTCCAGAAGTTACACCGCTCATTCTAGGTCACTGGACTAAGTTCTGCATTGGCTATTTTAAGTATTTTTGTTTTTAAATGTATATCATACACTTATTTGTTCAGAACTTTCATATAAAAGAATAACAATAGTTTCAATTACTATTAAACGGTTTTTTTCTGGTGTAATAATTTTTTCCTTTGATAATAATTTTTCACCCATTGCACAGAAAACCACAAATTCAAAATTCACAATTAAATCACAATTTTAAAAAAATTAAAATTTCATGCCAAATCAAAGTAGCCACCAGTTAGTGTAAAATACATTTACATTTGAGTAGTTAAAGTTATTTACCAAAATGTCTCTTTTCTATCTTTGTTAAATCACCTTACTCCCAAGATGCACTTCTTTTGGTTTGTTTGTTTTTGCTTGTTTGGGGGGGGGGGCTTGGAGGGTGTTTGTTTTGTTTTGAGACAGAGTCTCTCTGTGTAGCCCTGGCTGTTCAAGAACTTGCTCTGCAGACCAGGCTGGTTTAGAACTCACAGAGATGAAAGGCATGCGCCACCACACCCAATTTCAATATTTGATATTCACAGTACAATTGGAATTAGTTACATTCATTAGGGTCACAATGGTTATTCCGTGTTCAAGATTCCAGAATCTGTGCTGCCTACGATGAGGTAGATAAACTTATTTAGTGTTGTTGGCTAGGACTAATTTCCTTTAGACTCGGTCACTCTCTTTTTAAATGATAGATTTCCAAAATAGTCAGCAAAAGACTGAAAATGTCCTCGTACTTTGTCTAAAAATGGAAAAAAATACCCCAGAATTTCAAAAGGTATTATCAAAGTTTCCGTACCTCATTTTAATTTAAAAGCAGAATAAAAGCATCCAATTACAAAGACACAACAGATCTTGAAGTCGCCATCTTTGAATACCTAGAGAGCCTGACTCTACTTCTGGTTTGGGAATCTGTCCATACAGAGACCTCTGGTTAACACCTCCAGGGGCCAGACCAGCTGCTGCCCCTTAACCTTTGACCCTAAACTTCAAGTCTCCCAAGTTCAGACCTGACTACTTGGTTTCTTCACAAGGGACCTCTCCCAGGGACCAAGAATCCCGTCTCTATAGGCACATCAAAGTTCAGACAGAAGGTGGAGGCCCATCTGGCTGTGATGGACAAGGTGGGAAGTGGGACAGGCTGCAGGTGTTGGTCCTGTCTTGGACAGGTTTAGATGGTATGGCACAGGCCCTGGTTGGTCAACCAAGGAAATGGTGGCTTCATGGTCATTCAGGTTGGAGGGGGCAGACTGGGCATTAAACCAGCTAAAGGCCCTGGGGTGGGTCGACGAGAGATTTCGGTGAAGGATGGCAGGCCACCACGGATCTTGGTCTTTTTGCGGGGAGCCATGGGGGAGGCACCCAAGAACTTGCTGAAGGAGCTTGACTTCTTCAAGCCACGAGCCAGGTCCTGGAGCATCAAGTCGTCAGCCAGGACGCCCAGAAACGCACTAGTGGTGGAGCTGAGGATGGTGGCAGCCACCTGTACGGGGTGCCTCGACACAAGGCTCCCACTGCCACCACTGGCCCCATCAGGCTCCGTCGTAGCTTGCAGGCCAGGGTCACCAAGTAAACGGCGCAGCGCGTAGGAAGAGCCAGGTCGCAGGTACTGGTAGGCACGACGGCCGCTGTGGTCGCGGACATGCACTTGGGCGCCCAGGCGCACCACTAACAGCACGGCTGCATCCTCGTGGCCGTGCAGGGCCGCCAGGTGCAGCGGCGTGTAGCCACCGTGAGAACGCGCGTTCACGTCCACGGGCGCGCCCCCACGCCGGGCGACCTCCACCAGCTGTAGAGCCATCTCCCGATCGCCGCTCTTGGCTGCCCAGTGTAGGGCGGTGAAGCCTGACATGAAGTCACGCTTGGCAGCCAGGCCGCGGTCCCGCAAGAGCAGCCCGTGCAGCTGATGGCTCCAACGGCCGCTAGCCGTGCGCACCAGCCACTCGTGCTCCGTGGGCTCCAGGGGCACCGCGGGCGGTGGCGGCGGCGCGGCAGGCACCTCCTCTGTATCCGGGCTCAGAAGGCGCGGGCCCGCGCGCGACAGGCGCCTGAGATGGGGGGAGCGGCCGGGTCCCAGGTGGAGGCCCAGACCCGACTCCTCTACCGAGAGCCGCCGCAGCAGCATCGGGGAGGCCCGTGGGCTCGGTTCCTCCGAACGCTGCCTGCGCAGGCCTTGCTCCTCCGCGCGGATCCGCAGCGCCGCGGGGCCGGGGACCACGCAGCGCACCGGCAGCATGCAGGGCTTCTGCGGTGGCATTTGAACCGTGGGAGGTGCAGGCTTTGGGTCTGGTGACTCTGTGCTCGGCGAGGCTGCCCCCGACGGCACACTGGCCGGTGCGGCTACTTCTGAGGTTCCCTCCGAGGGCCAGGGCAGCTCCTGATCCTCGGGTACCCCAGGCTGTGGCGCTGAGCTTGATGGAACCCCAAGCTGGGTGACCTCGGAAGATGGGAGCCCCGAGGCAGGCTGTAGATCCGATGGTGCGGACAAATCCTCCTGCGGTTCCTCGGACGGCTGTGGGGAAGGGGAAGCTCCGGGGACGCAGGTGTCCTCCGCTGGGACGGCAGTGCACTCGGCCTGCGTGGCTGGCACCCCAGGGCTGGAGGGGTGCGGGGGCTCTGGTCCCTCCGGCGGTCGCGGCTTCTTTCTCAGCACCACGAACTTGACCCCATCCAGCTCCTTCACCACCGCCACGTTGTTGACGAACTTCTTGAAGCGGTCCCTGCGGGCTGCGCGGCCGCGCGGGTCCCCAGCGTCCAGCAGCGGCTTGAAGCGACTCAGCAGCTCGGAGTTGCGCACCTGCCCGCCGTGCTCCAAAAGGAAGCCCAGCACTGCCGCCTGGCTCACCCCTGCGGCGGCAGCGGCGGCAGCGGCTGCGGCTGCCAGAGCCATGCTCGGTCCCTGCGGCTCCGGGGTCGCCCCAGCCGCCTCGCCAGGCTCACCTGGAGCTCTGATCCCCGAAGCTGGACTGCAGTCACGCCCTCCCCGCCGCACTGGGACGTCTCCGGGCGAAGGGCACTTGGGGCTCCTGCCCTCCGCCTGCGCCTGCCCGGGCCCCCAGCCTGGGGGATAGGTTGCTGCCGAGAGGTTCTATCCAATGGGTGCTGGGCTCCATGCCCCTGAGTGGTGCTCGGCTTACAGGTGACAGCTGCCACTGGAGGTACAGAGGGAGTGGGGGAGCGGAACCTCTCCGGGCTACCCCACCCCAGTCGCGGAATTAAAGGCGCAGCGCTGCTCTTCCGCTCTGCTCCTGGTTGCTAGGTGGGTGTGTTCCCTGGGGATGTTGCCCTGAATGGGCGAGGCAAGGATATTTATTCTTTTCAGCAGTATTTACTACAAAATAAAAGCAGTATTTTACATACGGATGTCCTTGCAATATATATACCTCTCCAGTTTTTGATGAATCTCCTACTGGAAAAGAGATTCATGAAATTCACAAGAGCAATTCGCTGTGTGTGACATTGAATACACGGCCCTAGAGGCTCACGAGAGGTTTAGAAAGCAATTTTCTTATGATAAAATAATACTGTTTTAAATGTGTAGCTTTGACATTTGCATTTTCTTTATTATTCACTGAGCGGTGTGTGTGTCCTGTAGGTCAAAAGACAACTTGAGACAGTCGGTTCTGTCTTTTCATCATATGGGCTTTGGAGCGAATTCAGGTCGTCTGGTGTAGTAGCAGGCACTTTTTCTCACTGAACTATTTCAAACACACCCCCTTTCTTTTGTCTCTATATGTACCTCACATATGGACGTTGGTATGGAATTTGCGATGTCACTGCCTCAGTGTTCTGAGTGCTGGATTATAGGTGTGCACCAGTATGCTTCCCCTATAACAGTCCACTTTAACGTAGGATTTCGGGAATAAACCCACAGGAAAACACAAAGAAGGAAAAAAAATACCACCAGAAATGACCACTAACATTTTGCAATATTTTCTTCTACTATGTATGGGTATGTCTGTTATACTTTAAAGTATAAAGGCAAAGTAGGAACTAAAACGTGGAACCCAAGGCCTCCCAAATGCCTGACTACACCCCCACATCTCCAGGCCAAGCTGTTTTTAAAACTTCGGTTATTTCACAAATATTTATTGAGGACCCAGCTTGTGCTGGGACCTCTTCAGGCTTTGATGCGTGTTCGCAGAGATAAAAGCTTTGGCCTAGCAGGGTTCATTTATCGGAAGGAAGCAGAAGTAAGGAAGCTGCACAATGTTATGTGAGTTATAGCATACACCACACACGCTATAGGAAATCGAGGGTGGTCAGACTCTGCAGGACGGATTGCGAGTTTGAGCCCGGACACTCAGGGCAGGACTGGGTGAAGGTGGTGGGGAAACTGAAGGAAGAGCTTCAGGGTAGGGAGTTGCTAGGCAGATGAGAAAGAGCTTTTGCTGCTGGGGAAGCCAGCAGGGCAGGGGCGGGGCTGCTGGCTTCACTTTTGTTGTTTGTTGCCTTCAACTTTTATTTATGTGCAGACCTGGTGGGCACAGACCTGCGGCGTTAGAGACTTCATCCAGGATTCTGAGAGGACTGAACTCAGCTCATACACTTTGGTGTGTTGTTTTCTGAGAAAGTCTCTCATCCAACCCATGAAGGCCTCAAACTCCTTCACTTAAATGCTGAGAGTACAGGTTTTGACAGCGTACCAGCTGTGTGTGTGTGTGTGTGTGTGTGTGTGTGTGTGTGTGTGTGTTGATCCAACTAGAATAAAATATTCCCAGGATGTCCTGGAACTCAACAATCCTCCTCTTCTAAGTGCTGGGATCACAGGTGAGTACCATCAAGTTGGGGGTTCCTTGTTGTTTTTGTTTGTTTTTTTGGGGGGGACTAGGTCTCACTATGTAACCCTGACTGAAACTTAATATGTAGACCAGGATAGCACAAACTTCCAGAGCTCCACCTGCCTCCGCCTACTCCTGAGTGCTGGGAATTAAAGGTGTATGCCATCAAGCCTGGAGTTTGAGTAGTATTTTCATTTATTTATTGTTCATTCATTCACTTTTGAGACAGGTTTTCTCAGTACTGCTAGTCCTGGAACTAGGGTAGACCAGGGTGGCCTGAACAGAGACATCTGTCTGGTTCTGCCTCCAGAATGCTGGAATTAAAGGCATGCACCAAGGTGTCCGGCTAGTTATTTTTTTTTTAATGTGCATTGGTGTTTGCCTACATGTATGTCTGTGTAAGAGTGCCAGATCCCTTGGAGTTACAGACGGCTGTGAGTGGATGCTGAGAACTGAACCTGGATCCTCTGGGAGAGCAAGAAGTGCCCTTAAGTGCTGAGTCATCTCTCCATCCGGTTATTTCTTTTTTTTTTCTTGTTTGTTTGTTTTACTTTTTTTTTTTTTTTTTTTGGTTTTTCGAGACAGGGTTTCTCTGTAGCTTTTGGAGCCAGTCCTGGAACTAGCTCTTGTAGACCAGGCTGGCCTCGAAATCACAGAGATCCGCCTGCCTCTGCCTCCAGAGTGCTGGGGTTAAAGGCGTGCGCCACCACCACCCGGCTCTTTGTCTTGTTTTTTAACTTTAAAATTTTCAGTCTAATTTTATGCATATGAGTGTTTTGCCTGCACGTATGTCTGTGCACGACATGTGTGCCTGGTGCCAACAGAGGCATAGGTTCCCAAGAGCTGGACTTATGGAAGGTTATGAGCTTGTCATGTGGTTGCTGTGAACCTGACTCAGGAAGAGCAGCAAATGTTCTGAACTACTGGGCTATCTCTCCAGCCCCAGCATCTCCTTATTCTATGTGATAAATATTTTCCCAGTTGTCATTTGTCTTTTGATTTGTTTTCTAATGACGTTCATTTTAGACAACTAGATTTCTTTATAATCATTGCATCTTTTCCACTGAAAGCTATAAATACATAGCATGAGGCCTCTCTACCATGGAAAAAAAACCACTTAGGACCATTGTCTTCTGTGTTGTCAAGCAATCAACATAAGAGTGATGCAGGGCAGTGGTGGCGCACGCCTTTAACCCCACCACTCGGAGGCAGAGGCAGGCGGACCTATGTGAGTTCAAGGCCAGTCTGTTCTACTGAGTGAGTTCCAGGACCGTTAGAGATACACAGAAAAACCCTGTTTCGAAAAACCAAAAAAGAAAAAACAAAACAAAACAAAAAAACATAGAGTGTCACCAACATGCTTGGAAGAAGAATTTGTGTTTCAGCATATACATTTGTTTTTCTGTTTTCTTTGTACATACGTAGTGCAGGCACCTTCATGCCTCTGCATGTGTGTGGAGGTCAGAGGACAACTCTCAGGAATCAGCTTTCTTCTGCCACCATGTGGGTTCCAGTGGCTGAAGTTGGGTCTGCAGGCTTGGTGGCAAGCATTTTTATTTACTAGACCATCTTGATAGCTGGGTACATATGGTTTTTGTTGTTTTTATTTTATTTTTTTTTTAAAAAGCCATGTTATGATACTGGGGCAGGATAAAAAGATGGAAAATTGTGGAGGACAAAGGAAGGGAAAGAAACTTCTCATCCTGGAGTCTGGCTAAGGTCTCTCACAGGCTGAGAATCAATAATTCTGGCACAAATATATTTGATATGAAGATTGTAGACAAAGAACTAATATTACTTTCATATATAGATATTTTACTTTACAATAATATTGAAAAAAACAGGTGTGGTGGCAAACTGACCTTTAATTTTAGCCCTCAGGAGGCAGAGGCAGGCAGATCTCTGAGTTTGAGAACAGTCTGGTCTACAGAGCAAGTTTCAGGACCACCAGGGACACATAGAGAAACCAGCCTCAAAAGACAAAAACAAAAAATGATAACAATAAATAATAATAATGAACCAATAGGGCCTATTTCCTCTCCAGGACATTTTCTGGGACTCTCATCAGCCAGATTTTGCTTACAGTAGAGACATGCTGTCTTACTATATATGACCCCAAATTCTACTAGGTTACCTGTAATCCTATCAGGAGCCCTCAGGAACCACCTGTGATCTCATTTAGGTTTCTGACAAACTCTTTAAAGGCAATAACTTCAAAAGCCACCAGCAAGGTGTATCTGACTATTGTAAAGACAATTAAATGCTACTTTTCTTCTGTCTCTTAAACTTTTATTGATTCTTCGTGGATGTCACATCATGCATTCTGATCCCACTCATCTCTCTGTCCCCTCACCTCTGCCCTCTGCCCATGCAGCCTCCCTCCCAAAACAAAACCAAATTTAAAAGAAAAACCAGGGGCTTGAGAGATGGCTCAGAGGTTAAGAGCCTTGGCTCTTGCTGGATGGTGGCGGTGCCCGCCTTTAATCCCAGCACTTGGAAGGCCTCCAGAGACAGGTGGACCTCTGTGAGTTCAAGGCCAGCCTGGTCTACAGAGAGAGTTCCAGGACAGGTTTCAAAGCTACAAAGAAACCCTGTCTTGAAAAGCTAAAACAAAACAAAAGAGCACTGACTGCTCTTCCAGAGGTACTAAATTCAATTTCCAGCAGCTACATGATAGCTTACAACCATTTATAATGAGAGTTGGTGCCCTCTTCTGGCATGCAGGCAAAACACTGTATTTATAATAAATAAATCTTTTGAGAGAGAGAGAGAGAGAGAGAGAGAGAGAGAGAGAGAGAGAGAGAAGAATCTTGCCCCGGAAGCTGTAGTGTGGCCCATTGAGTCACACAGTTTACACTTACTTTAGTCCATTCATCTTTACTTGCAAGTGTTCACTGTCATAAGCCTTTGGTCTGACTCGAGGTCTCTGGTTTCTGCTATGCCACCGATAATGGGCTCTCACTGGGGTTCCTCTTGGCTATCCTGTTGTCCTGTGTCATGGAGATCCTGCTGTTTTGGATCTATAGGTTCATCCCCTTCACATGCTCCGAAAGTTCACAGATGAGGGGGATGTTGGGGTGGGCCAACCCTTAGCCGTAGTTCTGGGGTGGTAGCTGGGTTGGTCAGCCCGCCAGCTTTTTCCTCATCGCTCCTACCTGGACAAGCTCTCCAGCACTGCTTCAGTTACCCTGCCCAGTGCGGCCTGCAGCAGGGAGCAGGGCCAGTTCTCCTGCTCTCAGGTCCTCAGATCTGAGTCATCCACGCTCACACCACCAGGGCCAGCTCCTCTTTTCTTTTTTCTGCCTTAGTTTTTGTTCTGTTTTGTTTTTTAAACTTGACACAAGCCAGGGGCTTCTGGGAAGAGGGAAGCTGAGTTGAGAGACTGCCAGCGTCAGCTTGACCTTAGAAGAGTCTGTAAGGCGCTTTCTTGATTGATGGCTGATGTGGGAAGGCTCAACCTATGGTGGGTGGTACTGCCCCTGGTCAGGCGGTCCTGGAGGAGCAACTCATGGGAAACAAGCCAGTAAGCAGTACCCCTCCCTGGCTTCTGCATCAGTTCTTGTGTCCAGGTTCCTATCTTGAGTTCCTGCCCTGACTTTCCTCAAGGATGGAGTGTACCCTTAGACGTGTAAGCCAAGTAAACTCTTTCCTCCCTGAGTTCCTTTTGATGATGATCTTTAGTTTTTACTTTTTTTAAAAAAAAAATTTCTTATTTGAATGATGATCTTTTTACAGCAATAGAAATCAGACTAAGAGAGGCCCACACCCATTGGGCAGTGGTGGTGCACGCCTTTAATCCCAGTATTCAGGGGGCAGAGGCAGGCGGATCTCTCTGAGTTCGAGGCCAGCCTGGTCTACAGAGCTAGATCTCGAGAAACCCTGTCTCAAAAAAAAAAAAAAATCTTTACAAAAACAACTTTAAAAAATCCACACTCTGCTCATCCTGGTTCATCCTGAAATTCTGTTCGTGTTTACTGAGCCGAGGTTCTGAAAGGTTAAGGGAACTCTTCAGACTGCCGGTGAGTGTGGACTGGGCCGATGGCAATGACAATGGTGTCATCAGTTGCCTTTTCTGTCTCAAAATTGCTGTTTCTTTTTTGTTTTATTCTGTTGTTTATGTCTATGGGCGTGGGCTCTTCAAGTGTGTGCGTCAACCACGTGTATGCCCAGTGCCCTCAAAAACCAGATGAGAGCACTGAATTCTCTGGAACTGGAGTTACAGGTGGTTGTGAGACACCATGTGGGGATTAGGAACTGAATCCGGGTCCTTTGCAAGAGCAGCCGGTAAGTTCTGAGCCATGGCTCTCACCCCACATTACTTTTTCTTAAAATCTACCCCATTACATCCTAATAAAACTTCCTATTTCCCTGAGTCTATGATGCTCTGCTTTGTCTACAGTTGACTCTAGGAGTATCCATTATCTATCTGTGTGTGCGAGGCCGTTAGCCAGGACCTCTGTGAGGATGATAGAATCTGCCTTGAGGAGTTTACCACTCAGTGCATCGGAGAAAAGCTGCCAAGCCTTACTGTACCTAGCTCAGATGGACCCTCCAGGTGCTGGCAGGAAGGCTGACTCTAGGGCAGCGGATGGGGAACTGGAAAGTCCTCGCCACAGGTGAAGTCTTGGAAGAAAGACTGAAGGACAAGTTCAAGACGAAGCCTGCCGAGCCTGCCGAGCCTGCCGAGCCTGCCGAGCCTGTTTGCAGTTTAGGGTGTATCCCATAGCTCCAGGAGAAGACTGTACTGGGTGAGCACTCCAGCCATGGGTGAGAGGCCTGGGTGCTAGTTTGGACTTTATCCTGTTTGTAGTAAAATTTCATGGAGGGCTTTCTTGCTTTTAGTCTGCTGAGTTGGCTCAGTGGTTAAGTGTGCATATTGTTCTTGCAGAGGATCTGAGTTTGGTTCCCAACACTTAGGTAGGGCAGCTCACAATCACCTGTAACTCCTGTTCCAGGGGATCTGATGCCTCCGGCCCCTACAGGCCCTGCACTCACTTGCACACACCCACAGATATATACATGTAATTAAAAATTAAAAGAAGGGGCTGGAGAGATCGCTCGGCGGTTAAGAGCACTCGTTGCTGTTGCAGGGGTTCCCAGCACTCACATGGCAACAGGGCAGCTCACAAGCACCTATAACCCCGGTTCCGAGGGATCTAATGCCCGCTGCTGACTTCCATGGCCACCAGACACACGTGTGGTACATATCCATGCGTATAGGCAAAGCACTCAGACCCGAATATGAAATGTGTTTAAAAAGTAAAATGTTGTTGTTATTGTTTGTTTTTTCATCGAATTTATTCTCTCTCTCTCTCTCTCTCTCTCTCTCTCTCTCTCTCTCTCTCTGTGTGTGTGTGTATGTGTGTGTGTGTGTGTGTGTGTATGTGTGTGTGTGTGTGTAAAAGTCATGGTGTCTGAGAAGCAGGCAGAGGGAAGTCTGTAGCAGTCTGTAGAAGTCAATTCTTTCCTTCCACCTGTGGGTTCCAGGAATGGAACTCTGGTTCTCAGGTTGGCAGCAGGGCCTTTACCCCTGGCTCCCTCTCGCCAGCCCTGTTGTTTGTTTTGAGGCAGGGTCTCATGCTAGCCCAGCCTGACCTGGAATTTTATATTGTAGTCCAGGCTGCCCTTGAACTCATGGTGATCCTCAATGTCAGTTCCCAGTGGGAGCCTCCACACTCAGCTTGTTTGACTATTTTCTGATCATAAAAACAGTGTTTATGTTTTTCCCATTTACAAGGGTTTCCAAAACACCAAAAGAACAACTGATCACATGTTAGAGAGCGACTCCGTATTTTCCTACCACATTTGCTGTGGGATTTATTTGCTTATGATTTGGGGACTGTGTCTCATAGAGTTGAGCTTACCCTGGAATTTGATAACCAAGGAAGACAGCTAGGGCTACACAGAGAAACACTGTCTCAACCTCTCCGCCCACACACATAGCCATTGATGACTGTGAGCACCCAGTGTCCTGATCTCCCCGCCTCTACCTTCCAAGTGCTAGGATTACATTCGCCAGTGTGCCGGGCTTCTACTTATATATCCACTCATTGATTCATTCAGTTTTGGAGATACGGGGGCTCAGACTCAAAGCCTTTCACACTCAAAGCTAGTGTTTTGCTGCTGAGTCCCACCCCAACTAGAGAGCCTCTGTAGATGGGATCAAATCACACATTGGTTTTTATTTATTTATTTATTTATTTATTTATTTATTTTATTTTATTTTGGGTTTTTGAGACAGGGTCTTTCTATACAACTCTGGCTGTCCTGGAACTCACTCTGTAGACCAGGCTGGCCTTGAACTCACAGAAATCTGCCTACCTCTGCCTCCTGACCATTTTACTCTTAAGGAAATATTTATTTTTATTTTGTGTGTATGAATATTTTGCCTGCATGCACGTACGTGTACTACATGTGTGTTGTATCTTTGGAGGCCAGAAGGTGACATCAGATCCCCTGGAACTGGAGTTACAAGTGGCTGGGAGCCACCATGTGGGTGGTGGGATCAGAATCAGGGTCCTCTAGAAGAACAGCCAGTGCTCTTAACCAGAGTGAAACCATCTCTACATCCCCGTTTCTTCTTTGATATTTCTTAAAATATTTTATTGCATTTATTTATTTGCGTGTGTGTGTAAGAGCCACAGGCTATGTGTAGAGTGCTGAAGACAGCTTGTAGGAGTTGATCCTCTGCCTCCACCATGATGGTCCGGAGATAGAAATCAGGTCCTCAGTCTTGGCTGCAAGCCCCTTCACCTCTGAGCCACCTCACTAGCCCCACGTATCATTCCCTAACCCAGTCTTCTTCACAGACTGGTGTGATCAGTGCTGGGACATATGACAGACAAGTTGGTGTACGACAGACAGCAGGCCCCTGTGGGGACGACAAGAGTATGGAGCCAAGAGTAAGTCAGAAGCAAACCTTGGATTATATTGCTTTGCTTTCATTTTAAAAGTCAATTCTTAGCTTTGTTTCAGAAGCTGCTCTGAATAATTTTTTGGTCACCTCTTGCCAGGGTAAATTTTTGGAGTCCTTGGAAGATCTTTCCCATGATCTCATATGTTGGGGAGCCTCAATCAGCTCAGATATTTGTTAAGATGGGGATGCGCCTCACTTGGCAGAGAGCCTGCCTCACATGCACAGGCCCTGGCTCCCAGCCCAGCCCCACAGGAACCAGCTGTAGTGTGACAGGCCTCTACTCCTAGCATTCAGGAGATGGGGTAAGAAAAGTCAGAAGGTCGCACCGTGGTGGCGCACACTTTTAATCCCAGCACAGGCAGAGGCAGGCGGATCTCTGTGAGTTCAAGGCCAGTCTGGCCTACAAGAGCTAGTTCCAGGACAGGCTCCAAAGCTACAGAGAAACCCTGTCTCAAAAAACAAAAAAACAAAACAAAATAAAACAAAACAAAACAAAAAGTCAGAAGTTTAAGGTTGTCTTAGGCTATATAAGAAGAAACTCTAGCCAGGCTGAGCATGGCAAACATGGATCTGGCAGGCCTTGCCTTTCTCTCCCAATCCCTCTGCCTTGCTAAAAATCATTATATTACATTTATGAAACTAGCCACCAAGATCCATTTGGCTACATTCTCTTCCTGAGGCTGACTACCAAGGTCTGACTATCCAAGTATTAAAGTCCGGCAATTGAAAGCCCCATTTGACTCACCCAATTAACACGCCCAAATTAAAATTAAACATCTCATCCTAACCCATGTTTTCTGCTTTGCCTTTATAAACCACCATTTTCTTATGGGCCACATCTGTCTTCTCTGTATCCACAGGCAGTCCTTTGTCCCCCTCCCAGGCCAAATATCCCTCCCCAGTCCAGCGCGGTGGCTCATGCCCACAACACTCAGGAGGCAGAGACAGGTAGATCTCTGAGTTTGAGGCCAGCCTGGTCTACAGAGTGAGTTTCAGGATAGGCAGGGCTACACAAAGAAACCCTGTCTCAAAAGAACATGTGTGTGTGTGTGTATGTGTGTGTATGTATAATACCATCCCACTTTCTCTTGTTCCCTTCCTCTTCTATTTCCTGTCTTATTCCCTGCCCTTTGTCCCACTGGGGCAAACAAATCTCCTCTGTGCCAAGAACTTGGTCTTGGGAGTCTGCGTTGATTTTATTTCCTTTCACTATAGCTAATTCAAAGCCAGCCTAGACTGCTTGACGTCCTGTTTAACAAAACCTTGACTATGAGTTGCAGGCCCCTGCTCTCAAAGGCTGGAGGGGAGCAGGAAGGGCCACAGCTAAAGCCCATCGGCATGGAACTTTGTTTTGACAGTGTTCACCGAGAAGAGTCGGGATTAAATAGTGATTGAATGGGAATTGCTGCTACAGGCAGACACCGAGCTTTGAGCTACACAAAGAAGCTCGCCCAAGGTCACAGATCGTCACTGGCCGATCTTGACTTGAATCCCAAGCTCACCAAGTCTTTAAAGTCATCCTTCTGAATGTTCAGTAAGTAAACTTAGAGAAAACTCCAAAGGATTGGCTTCTGCCTTCTCAGGCATCTCCTCAGCTTGAATGTCTTAAATGATTTGTTTCTAATTGGAGTAGCAGGGTGAGGAGGCTCATGGCATCATGTTCCCCAGGCTGCTGTTTAATTCTGGTGCCCCATTGCCAATGAGGCCACTGAATCTATTCATTGAGTGACTCAGCAGTTAGCCCACAGGCATTAGGAAAATCAGATACAAAATGTGTATTTATGGCAAGAGTAAAATTCCACACTGTGCCTTGAACTCGGTGGAGGCAATAAAGAAGGCATTGTCTTCAGCTCAGTGGTTTCAGCTTGGAGGTCATCCAGCTGTAACTAATGTGGGGCGAGGAGATACTTAACCTGTGTGTCGTCACCCCTTTGGGAGGGTCAAACAACCCTTTCACAGGGGTCATATATCAGATATCCTGATTATCAGTGATTTACATTCGATTCATAACAGTAGCAAAATTACAGTTCTGAAGTAACAATGAAAATAATTTTATGGTTGGGGATCACCACAACATGAGAAACTGCATTAAAGGGTTGCAGAATTAGGAAGGTTGAGAACCACTGATCTAAAAAGATGTTTGTGCCCCTGCCTTTGGGTATCAGACTAGAGTAGAAAAGGGGTCCAAAGAATTAAAATGTCCCTAGGAATCCCATAACCGGGAAAGAAAAGACTGAAGGCCTGATGCCATCCGGATGATGACCATCTCCCGGGAAGAGCTTCTGAAAACTTATCAGACCACCTTGGAGACACACTGGAGCCCACACAATGATGGGTCACTAACGAGAGGGACCACGCCTTGGTTGGAACTGTTTAATTAAACATGCATATACCTCTTGCCTTCAATTTAAAACTGTCAGTACCAGAAAGTTGGCTTGGGAGGGGGTGGGCACTGAACCTATTTACTTGTTCCCTTCCCAATATGGTCAAGTTGAATAAACCTCTTTCCCTATACTTAACTATTTGTTTTTTTTTTTCCAGACCTCTTCAGGGTCTGGTAAGATAGATCCACGATGAATAAAGGAATTTGCTACCAAACCTGTTTACCTAAATTCAATTCCCAGGACTCATATGGTGGAAGGAAAGACCTGATTCCCCCCACCCAGTTGTTCTCTGACCTCCACAATCACACTGTTACACACACATACAAATAAATAAGTGTAATTTAAAAATTTTTCTTAATTTAAATACATTATATATAAACACTATTATGACTTGCAACCCACCCTGGCCTCTGAATTCCACCTATGCCCCGTTAAGCGTTTGTGGGCGCTTTATGTTTTTGACCATTTTGTCCCTTGTCTCTGGAATCTCTTGTTTGGAGTGTGCGGTCTCTCACTATGGGTCCCTTCTGCCCTCTTGTGTCTCATTAATGCACCACCAGCAGGGGATTCTCAAGCTAAAAGCCAGAGAGCTCCAGGGACTGGAGGGGGATGGGGACTCAGCAGTGGCTGCAGCAAAGGGACTTTGCCCAGATAGCAAGCTGTTTTAGTCATGACTTCCTTCCGGAACAAATCATGTTTTGTTTTTGCTTACTAGTCCGGAGGAAAGCGCAAGGGGCCTCTCTCTCTCTCTCTCTCTCTCTCTCTCTCTCTCTCTCTCTCTCTGTCTCATGCCCGCAACCTGTTGCCTGGTCTTCATTGAGGTCACAGTTCTAAATTCTACCAACAAACATCAGGTCACATGCCCACGTGGAAAACTCAGCTTTTGCATCTTCAATTCATGTTTTGCAGGCTGTTTCTCTGATTGGTCAGACTGGTTGCTAGGTAGAGAAGCAGCAAGCTTGGTTCTCGGAGACTTGGAAAGCTGGGTACCCATGAGGTGACTCTCCAGATGCTGTCCTCTGCTACCTTTTCCCCCCTCCTTAGTCCTTTTATGTCTGGTTAATTCTACTATATGAGGGATTTTTGTCACTGTTATTGTTTTAAGACAAGGTCTTGTATGGCTTCAAACTTGTGATGTAGCTAAGGATGACTTTTGACTTCTGATCTTCCTGCCTCCTCCTCTCCAGTGCTGTGGTTATAGGTATGCACCATTATGCCTGATTTATTGGGTGCTGGATATTGAACTTAGGGTTTTTTACATGCTAGGCAAGCACTATACCATCCAATTAACTTTAATGTATTATTTTACTTATGTGTACGTGTGTACATCTTCGTGTGTGTGTGTGTGTGTGTGTGTGTGTGTGTGTGTGTGTGTGTGTTGTGTGTTCAGGTGGCCAAAGAAACCAGAAGAGGGCATCAGATCCTCTGGAACTTGAGCAGGTGGGTTGTGAGCATCCCAGTATGGGTGCTGGGAACTGAACCCTGGTAGTTTCCCAGCCCCTTGGCTGCATGAGCTTTAATGGAAAAGATTATTCTACCCTTACCCTCTCCTCTTGGGAGGAATTTGCAGGCTTGGTTTTTCTTTCCCATGAGGCTGTGTCTGAATTAGGATAGGTCTAATTTGAGAGGCCTGCAGAGTCCTGTTTAACCATTACCTTGATTGTGAAATGGTGCCCCTGCCCGGCCAGGCTGGGTGTTCCAGGGGACTTCAGGTTGTGTCGGATAAGAACCAATTCAAATGGCTCCTGAGATTATAGCACCCAGTGTTTGGGAACATGAGACCTACCAAAGGCATTTGCCCTGGGGACAGAGTTGTCCTGGTTTTAAAGACAGACTGGTAGACACAGTTCAATTTGTCCCCAACCTCTTTCACAGCCATAATTAAGTTGCCTTCGCCGTAGATGAAAGACACCAGTTTGTCTTGATTCCTCCCTGTAATTCTAAGTGCTCATTAACAGAGATGCCCCGTCAGTCATCTGAAGTAAGTGGTAGCAAAGGCCTGTGTCAGGTGTTGATGGAGACTGTCTAGAAGCGGTGTGTTGAAGAGAGGGATCAGGCTGAGGTCTGTGTGGGAGGGGCTCTGCGGTGGAGGATAGGCTGGCAGCGGGAGTTTAGTTCCAGGTCCTTCCTCTTCCAGACTGTGAGCTAAGCAAATATTGGACAGATTTATTAAGAGCCTTCAGAGTAATTATCTGTGACATTGAACAATGAACGAGGAATAGGAGGAGGATTGCCACCTCGGAGGGCGTGCAGTCTGCAGGTGAAGTCATTAATGACATTGCTTTCATTTACCTAACACCATACTGTAGCATAAATAATGAGACAGATATTGGGGTTCAACATGAAGGTCAGAAAAGCAAAGCATCCAGCTACTGCCTCTTACCTCTACTCAGACCAAAATGGCGATCCTGCCTCCACAAATGCTCAGAATGAGACTGCGCTGAGAGCTGTCTCCTCCCATTTATATTCCTCTCTAGGGCTGGGATTAAAGGCACGCACAACTACCGCCTGGTTTCTGTGGCAAACTAGTGTGGCTACTGGGATTAAAGGTGTGTGTCACCATTGCCTGGTCTGTATGGCTGATCAGTGTGGCTGTTTTACTCTCTGATCTTCAGGCAAGCTTTATTTATTAGAATACAAATGAAGTATCACTACACCAAGGAAAGTCTATTGGCACTAGATGGATACCAGGGTAGAGGCTGCCAATGTGGCTCAGTTATTATAACTGGTATACTACATAGTATACTACTAATGTTGCTCAGTTAGAATAACTGGCATACTATACAGTATACAATATTAGTATACTAATATAGCTCAGTTAATATAACTGGTATACTATGTATTATACATAATCATATACTAATGTAGCTCAGTATAACTGGTATACTACGTAGTATACTATATCACTATATACTGATATACTGATATACTATATACTGATATAGTATACTACGTAGTATACCAATTAGCTCAGTTAGTATAACTGGTATACTATGTGGCATACTGATATAGTATACTATATAGTGTACCAATTAGCTCAGTTGGTATAACTGGTATACTACATAGTGTACTGATGCTGTATACTATGTAATAGTATACTAATGTAGCTCAATATAACTTTTGCCTAGTGTTCCCAAAGTCTGGGGCTTGAGTCCCAAACTGCATAGAACTGCTTACAACCTTAGCTTTCAGGGTGTTGGTGGAGACAGGAGGAACAGAAGTTTTAGGCTAGTCTTGGCTACGTGAGACTGACTCAAAGAAAGAAGTGGTAGAACTTGTGGGCCTGGCGCCTGGTGCTTTAGGTCAGAGAGACACACTTCTGGAGGGAATTTATATTCCTCTTCAAAGGAATAGGTTAGATCTCTTGGGACTAGGTTAGGTACCAAAACAGGAATGAGGTATTAGAGAGTGAGGTCACCCCCTCCGTCTTTTGCTTTTGCCATGCTATTCCTAGTTAAGGACGTCCTCACCAGGACTCTGGCATGCTCTTTGGATTCTCCAGCTACCAGAATAGTGGGCCAAATAAAGCTCTTTATAAAGTGCTTACCCATCTGGCGCTGGTGGCGCGCGCCTTTAATCCCAGCACTCGGGAGGCAGAGACAGGAGGATCGCTGTGAGTTCGAGGCCAGCCTAGTCTACAGAGTAAGTTCCAGGACAGGCTCCAAAGCTACAGAGAAGCCACCCTGTCTTGAAAAACAAAACAAAACAAAAAAGAACGTGCTTACCCCGTCTCAGGCACTTTATGGTAACAACGGAAACTGACACAGGCAGTGCCCAGCAGCTGCAACTACCTCTAGTGATAAAATGGCGACAGTTCGGCACATGGCAGTCACTTTCGTCATTTTTGCTTTTCATTTCAAAACGAGGTCAGGGACAGCATCTTTGGCTGAGTCAGTACTAGGCTATGTTACAATAGGTGAAAATGGTTCTGGTCTCATTACTTTAGGACCTAGGAGTGGTTTCATAGGAATATTTTTCTGAAAACATTTGCTTTGTTTTATTTTTATATAGTTATCTATTTATTTGGTTTATTGAGACAGGGTTTTTCTGCGTAGCCTTGTCTGCTCCAGAACTCTCTCTGTGACCAGACTGATCTCAAACTCACAGGAATCTACCTGCCTCTGCCTCCTGAGTGCTGGGATTCAAAGTGTTGTGTCACCACGCCCAGCTTATTTATTTGTTTGCTTTTCTGTCTGTCTGTTTGTTTTAAGGCCGAGTCTCCTGTAGCCCAGGCCGCCTCCAGCTCTGACCCTCCTGCCTGAGCCTGAGTGCTGGGATTTCAATTCAGCTCTACCACGCTTTGTTCTGAGGACGG
The DNA here is from genome assembly GCF_982192425.1 of Myodes glareolus. Classification (NCBI taxonomy): domain Eukaryota; kingdom Metazoa; phylum Chordata; class Mammalia; order Rodentia; family Cricetidae; genus Myodes; species Myodes glareolus. The sequence goes on along the minus strand of NC_142034.1, from coordinate 71,102,381 downwards.
CTTTGAACTCCTAATCCTCCTGCTTCAGCTTCTCAATTTCAGATGTCAATTGAACATAGCCTAGTTAGCAACACAAAAGCCTGTTAAGCCAGATATGGTGGCTTACACTAGTACCCAGCATTCAGGGAAGTGTGGCTGGATTTCCACAGATTGGAGGCCCAAAATGGGCTACAAAATGAAATCCTGTCCCACTATATCCCCTCTTCAAAACAAACAAACAAACAAACAACAAAACAACAACCCCACCACCACCATATTAGCCTTTCAGGGCCCCAATTCTAGACAGAATGACTGAAGGCAGAGAAAGAAAGAAAAAAGAAAAATAGTGTTGGGGTTGTTTGGGAAGAGGAAAGCCTTGTTTCATCTCGGGAACGTGCCCCTGAGGGAGGCCGGGGCTGTGCTTGGTTATTTGTATGTGATACTGTGTTTTCTTCTTCCTCGTCCAATCTTTCCCTTCATTAGCAGCAATCACAGAATTTCCCCTGCAAAAGAATCTTTTCTTTTTCTTTTTTTTTTAGACTGGAAAAATTTGGCAAAATGTCACAATGTTCTCGTGTCCCGGGAACTCAGCATCACTGGGTCTCAGAAGCTCTCCAGGGAACAGACAATAAGACCACAGTCTGCACAGAGCCTTCTGTGTGGCTCCGACAGCTGGGACAGAAACAATCGGATTAATGTTTGCTGGAACTGGTCTTATTTTCCATTTCTTCCTTCCTTTCTTTCGTTTATTCTTTCTTTATTTCTTTCTTTCGTTCTCTCCTCTCTTTTGTTCTTTCTCACTCTTTGTCTCTTTCTCTCTTTCAAACAGCTGCTTCTTGGTGGGAATTTTTCCACTCCAGTGTGCCATTTAATTTTTTTTAACCAATATTGTTTATGTTCCCCAGTAACAGAAATTGTTGTTTATTGAGCAGAACTGGGGCTCAATCTCCAGAACCACAGTGGATGAAGAGAAGGCCGCCCAAACAGTTGTCCCCTGACCCTACACACACACACACACACACACACACACACACTGTGGCATTTGAATGCATGCTATTAATAATAAGTAAACCAAAAATTTAAAAAGACAAATTGTTTTTTCCTCTAATACATCTTCTGTCCATTGTGCGCTCAGAAGTGACAGCAAGCAGGTCAACTGGCAATCCTCTGAAAGGTCTATGTCACCAGGATCATGAAGGTGATGTTACCCGAAAACAAAATCTTTGCAGATACAATTAGAGGATTTCTGCACAAGGTCATCTTTTGTGTGGGGTCATTCCGGTAGATCCTGAGCTCAGTGCTCCTGTATGAGACCGTGAGCCTGGAGGTGTGTACAGACACAAGGGACAGAAGAGGAGACAAAGCCAGAGGAAAGTTGGAAGCACCTGACATGGAAAGATGCTGCCAACGACTGCCAGGAGCTTCCAAGGACTGGAAGGGGCAATGAAGAGCTCTCGTGTGGGAGATAGCACCTTTCTGGTCTTGAGAACTGTGGAAAATAAATTTTGGTTGTTTTAAGACGCCTAGTGCTGGTTGTGATGGTGTACACTTGTCACCCCAACCCTCAGAAAGTAGAGCTAGGAAGGTTGGAGTTCAAGGCCAGCTTCAGCTACCTGTTAAGTTTGAGGTTAGTCTGCGTTACGTAAGACCCTAACTCAAAAATAAAAGGAAATAAAATAAAATTAGCACAGCCTTAAGGGATCCAGATTGCAAGAAAAATTCCTCTCTCTAAGAGGAATCCTCGGGTTGAGCCTGTAGACCAGCAGTGGCTTTAGACAGGTGACTGAACCGATCTCCATCTTCTCTACTTGTGATGCCTTCACCATCCCAGTTAAACCCCTGCCTTCCATTGCCTGCATCCCTCTGGAATGGTCCACAAGATAGCATCCAGGAAGTGTGACTATCCAGAGTAAAATGTGGTACCCAGTTTTTCTCCTTTACATGAAAGCATGTAGAAGGCAACTCATGATATGTCTGCCTTCCATGTTTGCCGCAGCCGTGTAAGTAAATACATGGGAGGGCGTGTTCAGGATGGGCCAGCAGCCTGTGAGCCAGCTGGTCTCTGAAAGGAGATGGCAGCCTTATCAGAGCTGCTTGTGACCAGGACCTTGAGGGGCCTGAGAAGGGAGAAGTGTGTACTGTGGCAAAGTCCCGTGGGTATCTGTGGCTCGAACAGCAGGAGACTCTGGGCCCAAGGGGTGATTTGAGCACTGTAATAGGTCGAAGAGGGTGCGTGGTGCCAGACTTCTCAAGGTGGTACACATACTCCATAACTCAAACTAACTTGTTCAAACCAACTGGCCCTCTTCTCTCTGCCCCACCGCAGGCTTCTCCAGTTCATGGAAGACATCACTGTGACCTACCCAGTTCCTGCAGACCAGGCTATATGGCATGATTCTACCTTCTCCTAGCCACACCTTCTGGAACCACCCAGCTCCCCGTTCCTGGGCCAGGCAGTCACCTCTTTCCCTGCACACCTACCCTGGCCTTTCCTTTCCTTTGTCCCTTGCAATCTGCTCCTGGCCCTCAGTCTGGCTCTCCTCTGCCCTGGCCCGTACCTAGTACCAGAGGGCTCCTCTTAGAAAACCATCTAACCCAGAAGTCTGTGCAATACGTAGGTCCTGAGTAACACAGCTTTTGACGGAAATGCTACAAGCAACAGCAAGGAGCCCCTAGCAGAAGGTGGAATGTCCTGATGTGGCCTAGCAAGGAGCCCATAGCAGAAGGTGGAATGTCCTGATGTGGCCTTCCTTGGGGGTTCGGGACGCCGTTTTCCCCAAGCATCTCTCCAGTCCGTCCTAAGCTACAGTGCTGTAGCAGCTGTCTGCTCTGCTCGGTTGTTTGTCTTCACGTCCCCAGATCCCAGAGGATATGCTGGCTTTTTTTTTTTTTTTTTTTTTTTGAGACAAGTTCTCATGTCCTTCAATTCACTAATTCACTATGTAGGCATGGATGAGGGAGAGAGGAAAAGTTGTTTAGTTGTTTAATTTTCCCTGGTCTCTCACTTCAACAATGAACACAGAAGATTTCTTGACTACAAATGGTGTGTGGATTTCTTCCCACCAATGAGCTAGCTGGGCTGGTTAGTCTTTTGTCAACTCATTGCAAGCCAGGCTTATCTGGGAAGAGAGACCCTCAGATGAAAAAAATGCCTCCATAAGATTGGACTGTAGGTCAGACTGTGGAGCATCTTTCTTCCTTCCTTCCTTCCTTCCTTCCTTCCTCCCTCCCTCCCTCCCTCCCTTCCTTCCTTCCTCCCTCCCTTTCTCTTCCTTCTTTCCTTTTTCTTCCTTCCTTCTTCCTTCCTTTTCCTTCCTTCCTCCCTCCTCCCTCCCTTTCTTCCTCCCCTCCCTTCCTCCTTTCTTCCTTTCTTTTCTTTTTCTTTTCTTGTTTTCTCTCTTGAGTTTCTCTGCATAGCATTTGCTGTCCTAGAACTGGTAGTGCAGACCAGGCTGACCTCAGACCCAGAGATTTGCTTGCCTCTGTCTCCTGAGTGCCACGAAAATGGAGTGGAACCTTTTCTTAATGATTGATGTAGGAGGGCCCAGACCACTGTGGGTAGTGCACACGTGTAGTCCTGTGTGGTATAAGAAAGCAAGCTAAACAAGCCACAAGGAGCAAGTCAGTAAACAGTATTCCTCATTTCTCATTCCCATGGTCTCTGCTTTAGTTCATGCTTCCAGGAATCTGCCTTGCTTCCCTCAATGATGGATGGGGAGCTGGAAGCTTTCTTTCCTGGGCTGCTTTTGGTCAATGTTTTAGAATGGCAACATAGAGGCAAATTAGAACACAGCAGTTCGCAATGGTCATTGGCCAAGTGTCCTTAGTACATTCAGCTCTGATACAACTGGTCTACCTGAGAGATCATCATATCTCAGAAATCAAAGGACACTATTTTTCCAGTTTTATTTTTATTTTATGTATATGGGTATTTTGCCTGCATATATGTCTGTACACTATGTGTATGCCTGGTTCCCAAGAAGACCAGATGAGGGCGTTGGATCACTGAAACTAGAGCTAGAGATGCTTGTGAGCCACCCTATGGGTGCTGGGAATTGAACCAGTGTCCTCTGAAAGAACAGCAAGTGCTCTGAACTACAGAGCCCTCTCTCCAGCTCCCTCCACCCGCCTTTTAAATATTTATTTCCGACCTATTGACCAGCTGTACCAGAGTCCCAATGGGCTTACCTGTTTGTTATGAAGGATATTACAGAGAACATAGCAAGAGATAAACGGCTCAAGCTTCCTCATCCTCTCTGAGCGCTCGCTCTGTCCTGCAGGACTCTCTGCCTGCCAGCTGTCGTAAAGCTCTCTGACTCCTGCCCATTGGGTTTTTATGAAGAATGCATTCCACAGGCATGATGTGAGCACAGACAACTAAGTACAAAGGTGATTGGGCAAAAAGGTTGTCATCTTATGCAAATAAGATGGGCGGGAACACCCAGCAAGGCCGGTCAGTTCAGATTCTTGAGTATTTGGGGTTGAGTCAGCTGTCACTCAGTGGTGGGGTGTTTCCCTAAAGTGAAGCCCTGGATTCAAAACCCAGGCATTGCAAAAACAGTAGCGTTTGTCCTCTCAGGCAGTGGACAGTACCTTCTGGGACATGGGAGTCTCACTAGTATCACACAGGGATGGGGTGTAGAAATTCTTTATGGCTGCTTTAATGGGTGAGAGGGAGAAGTCTGGGGATTACAGCTTCTGTAGCTATGTCCAGGAATCATGGATGAAAACCATGAAAAGAAATTATAGTGCTTGAGCTGGACACACACTTTTTTTTTTTCGAGACAGAGTTTCTCTGTAGCTTTGGAGCCTGTCCTGGAACTCCCTTTGTAGACCAGGCTGGCCTCAAACTCACAGAGATCCTACTGCCTCTGCTTCCCTGAGTGCTAGGATTAAAGGTGTGTGCCACCTCCGACCGGCGTGACACACACTTTTAATCCCAGCACTCAGGAGGAAGAAACAGACAGATCTTTGAGTATATACCTATACGTGTGTACATGTATACACACATATATGCGTATATACACACATATATGTGTGTGTACATACATATATATGTATATATGTACATATACTTATATATGTTTGTATGTGTGTGTGTGTGTGTAAACACACACAAGGACTGATGTTTTCATTTAAGAAATTTTAAATAAACTGGGCAGTGGTGGTGCACGCCTTTAATTCCAGCACTCAGGGAGGCAGAGGCAGGAGGATCCCTGTGAGTTTGAGGCCAGCCTGGTCTACAGAGGGAGTTCCAGGACAGCCAGAGATACACAGAAAAACCCTGTCTTGGAAAAACCAAAAAAATTAAGAAAAAAACCTCTTTATTTATTTATTGTGGGTGTGGGTGTGTACATACAAACATGCTATAGTGTGTGTGTGTGTGTGTGTGTGTGTGTGTGTAAGTCACAGGAAAACTTATAGGATCTGATTCTTTCCTCCACTATGTGAAAGGTGTGTGCTACTTTGACCAGAATATGTGTGACAGGTCCTAGATGTCCTGAAACTCACTCTGTAGACCAGGCTGGCCTTGAATTTAGAGATCTGCCTCCTTCTGCCTCCTGAATACTGGGATTAAAGGCGTGAGCTGCCACCACACAGTTGGTGTGGGTGTTTCTTAAAAATACAGAAAATAAAGGAAATGAAACCAAAAAAATTCATTAATCCAATTAGAAATGAAGGGTTTTTCATTAAGTTTTTACTTAATTTCTTAGATTTTATTTCTCCTTTCTTCCACACCTTGTTTTTCTTATTCAAATTTTTAAATTTTACATTTATTGTTCTTTCATTTTATTTTATGTGCTTTCCACACGCTTTTTAAGAAAAGATTTATTATATGTGTGTGTGTGTGCATGCTTGCACACATGTGTGCCTATTTGTGCTCCACATCTGTGTAGCTGCACTCAGAGGCCAGAAGAGGGCATCAGAGCTTCTGAAAATGGAGCTACAGGCAATCAGAGTCAACTGATGTAGGTGCTAGCAACAGATGCCCTGAACTGCTGAGCCGGCTCTCCAGCTACCACACCCCTCTCTTGTGGTGAATTGACAGTGTGGCTTATTATAGAATTCTGGGTTAAACGTACCTTTTCCCCAGAACTCTGATGCATTTTTTTCCTAAGTATTCAGTGTTCCTAATGAGAAATTTAAAGCCATTCTGGGTTTTGTTTTCTTGTTATGTGGTCTACATTATACATTCTGGCATGTGGGTCTGTTTGGGGGTGGCTGTATGGTATACGCGTGTGTCCTGTGTGCCTGTCTGTTTGATGTCTGAATCACTTTTTTTTCAAAGATTTTTCCTTTTATTCATGTGTTTGTGCAAGCACCTTTGGAGGTCAGAAGAAGGCACTGGATCCCATGGAGCTGGGGTTACAGGTGATTGTGAGCCACCTTACTTGGTTTCTAAGAATCAAACCTAGATAGTCTTCAAGAGTTGTAAGTGTTCTTAATTGTTGAGCCATCTCTCCTGCCCATCCACCTTTGCTTCTGAGACAGGGTCTTGCTCGAGCTGAAGGGTCAGCTTACTGATTCATCTAACTGGTGAGCCAGCACGATCTGCCTCTCTGTCTCCGGTGCTGAAGTTCTGTTTTTTTGGCACACTGGAGTGCTTACCACGTGGTGGCTGAGTATTTGACTCATGCCTTAATGCTTACACAGCAATACTTTACCCAGTGAGCCTACTCCTTTTATCTTTTTTTTTTTTTTTAAGAATTTACTTCTCTTTTTTATAAGCCTTTATTTATGTGTATGGGTGTTTTGCCTTCATGCATGTTTATGCCCCACATCTGTGCGGTGCCCGTGGAGGCAGATTTCACTTCCATGAGTTCTGTGAGTTATACGTGTGCATGTGTACGCCTACACAGAATAAATAAATGTGAAAAAAGCAAAGATGTGTCAACCCAGAAAAGAGAGTGAGGTGACGGGGTTCCCCTCTCTTTCCTTTGTACTCTTTCTAATAAAGCTGATTCTTCTTCAACAAGCATATCAGATTACTGAGAAAGTGACGGGGCTGTCCTTCGACAAGATTGGAATAGGATCAGACATGACAGGAAGCCATTGAACTTGGTTATTAAGGGGTCATTGATGGTAGCAACACAGAGCTTCCTTAAGCCTGAGACTTAGGTCAGTGATAAAGCCTTGCTTTATGTGTTCCAAGTTTCCAAGTTTTGAAAGGACACACACACACACACACACACAGAGAGAGAGAGAGAGAGAGAGAGAGAGAGAGAGAGAGAGAGAGAGAGAGATTCCTTTAAGGTATGTGACAAAAGACCAAAGACCCAAGACACAAGTGAGCTGAAAAGCAGACTCACAGTTGTGGGGACCCAGAGGCGGTATTGTCCTGAATTTGAGGCTAGCCAGGGAGACACAGCAAGACCCTGCTGAACAGGTTATTTCTGCAGAAGCTTGGACAGAAGAAGGCAAGAGAATGAATGATGAGACGGGCCCAAGGAAGTTGTAGTCAACCCACGGCTTTTTAGCTGGTAGTCTCGGGAGCACCAGAGGAGTAAGATGGTAGATGAAGAAGGGACGAGGTCTCCGTTGTGGGGAAAAGGAGTGACCACTGAGACGGCAGAAAGGAACAGATAACCCGAGAAGGGCTGGGGAGACAGCCTGGAGGGAAAAGCTCTTGCCAGAGTTTGGATCCCACAACCCAAAGAAATTCATAAACACTGGTTGTGCGTTTTGGCCCACCTGAAGTTCCGGCCTCAGAAGGTGGAGACGGGGTCCCCCTGAGCACACTGGCGAGCAACAGTAGCCATCTTGGCAAGCTCTGGGTTCCATGGATAGACCATGCCTCTACATATAAGGTAGAAGAGTGATTGAAGAGAGGATAATTTCCACATAAACCTTGGGCCTCCGTGTGCAAGTGCACACATGAGAAAAACGTTCCTGTAAATGCATGCATACTACTCCCACACATGGAGATGGAAAAAGGAAAAGAAATAAGTAAATAAAAACTCTGAGGAGGAGTTGGGGCACAGCTTTTGTGGAGCCCGGGCACTGGGACACAGTCCTGGGAGGGGTGCTCAGTGCTCAGTGCTGAGGGGCTGAGGTGAGGGTTTCAGATGTTAGCCTGGGACGGCAGCTTGTTACCGCACATCTGGCCCTCCTGGGCCTACTGGCTTGTACCTTTCTGGCCCCCATTACCCTGTGAGGACAGGGACAAGGCCTGATTCATCCCTGTTTCTCCAGTGCCAAGTAGGGCTCTCATTCGTGTTTGTTTACTAGATTTTAAGGCCTTGACAGTGTAAAGAGATGAAATGGTGGCCGACAAGGGTGGTGGTGGGATTAATCCTTGTGACAGCCAGGTTGGGGGGTGGGGCTGGGGGGTGAGTAGGCAGGACGACCCTGCGGGAGGCCTGCTGGGTATGGGCGTGGGGATGTAGCAGTCAGCACCGGATTGTGGCCCTCTTTCTCTTCATGCTGCTCTGAGCAGCTTGGAGCATGCAGAGAAAGCAGATGGGATTCTTTGTACTGGGGTTTGACCTGCTGTCGCACTCTCAGCGGGGACCTGGAAGAGTTGTGTTGCTCCCCAAGGCCCTGGCTACGTTCCTGCAGACTTGTTTTGGCCTTGGGTGGGCTCATATTTTCTACTTGAAGCTGCTGCTGCCTGAAGCGAATTAGTGTGGAAGCCTCAGTTCAAATGTCACGGCCAAGGGAGCCTTCAACCTCCTTAAGCTCCTTATCCACCCGTGTGTCAACCTCTGGACGTGGCAGGGGACACTGAGCCTGGGCACTTTCTGACTTGTGTGTGTCCCTGTCCCCCCAGGCCATCTGGGCAGGGGGAGGGGAGCAGTTTTTACGTGGTGGACTCGTCAATGTCTGCCTGTAGGTATCCTGTAGCACAGCCCCCCCTCCCCAGCAGGAAAAGGGGTGTGGATGCTTGCAGGGGACAGGGTTCTGGAAACGTCACTTGAGGCAGGATAGGTGAGTGAGACAGTTGAAAGGCTTGGAAGATACAAGCGGGCTGAGCACACAAGGTAACTCTGGCTTCAGGCTTCAAATGCTGGTTAGTGGTGCCCACTGACTCGAACATCGAAAAAAATTCTCTTTAAAATTAAAAATTAAAAAAATATTTATGCAGTGTATGTGCCGAAGAAGAAAGCTTTGGGTCCACCACGTAGGTCCCAGCAGCTGAGCTCAGGTTGTCCGGCTTGGCAGCAAGAACCCACTGAGCCACGTTACTAATCCATGGGAAAAGACTCTTAAAGGAATGGACTGTACATTCTTATTTATTTGTTTTACTATTATTTTGAGCCAGGGTCTCTCTCTTTGTCGTCCTGGCTATCCTGGAACTCAATATGTAGACCAGGCTGGCCTGGAACTCACCGAGATCTGCCTGCTTTTTCCTCTTGAATGCTGGGATTAAACTGTGCTGTGTTCTCATGTTGAAGTCTGAATTCTGGCAGCCGGTGTCTGTGCCTTGGCCATCATTTTGCCTACAGCACACAGTAAGTGTTCAGTAAATCTATTGATTACTGAAAACACACACACACACACACACACACACACACACACACACATGCTCTCATCACACTGTAGCCCAGGCTAGACTCAAACAGCACCTCTCTCACCTCAACCTCTTGAATGCTGTGTCACAGCTGTGTGCTGTCGCTTCTGATGGATAAGGAAATTGTTGTTGTCTAATGACTAAATGACTGTCCACCTTAGGCCATGTGTTCAAGGCTTGGGACTAGCCTATGGTACTTTTGAAAGATGATATACCTTTAGGAGATGAGGCCTGGTAGAAAGAAATTAGGTCATTGGGTACATGCTCTTGAAGGGGCCATCAGTACCCTACTTGTCATCCCACCCTATTGTCATGAGGTGAGCTTCCTACTGCACATGCTCCCTACCATGATGTGCAGTGCATCCCAGGCAGCAAGACTAAGTGACTGCAGACGGAAACTGTGAGCCCGGATAAACCTTTCCTCCCCGGAAGCCAGGCATCTCAGGTGTGTTGTCATGGTTATGGAAAACTAACACAATTTAGAAACTTCTACAGTCAGAAAGATCTGGAGAAGCCTGGCTGTCTCCTCTCCAAAGGGAGCTTCACTGGTGAGAACAAATTCTGAAGGCCTCGCTCTGCCGTTTGTCAGAGACGTCCCCTAAAATGAAGTCAGGGTGTCTGGCTTGGAGCTCTGATGCCTTCAGGCTTTTGCCCGACGGTCATTCTCCCTGTTGCCTGACTAACAGGGCTCTGGTTTTGTCCAGATAGCTGTGTTTACGCCTTAGGGGACAGTCATCAACGTTTGTCACCAGTGATGTAGGATAGCCATTGAGTCCTCTCTCAGGCAAGTGGTCTAGAGGTCACGAGAGACTCACTGACCAATTTAGGATGCTTAAAAATGTCTAGTTTATTGATTCCTCTTCAGACTCACAGCGAGGGGCTGTGGCTCAGGTGGTGGAGTGTCTGTATACTTGAAGCCCTTCAGGTTCCAATGCTGTAAAATCCTGGGGTGGTCACACACACCTATAATCCCAGTACCTGGGAGGTGGAAGCAGGGAGATCAGAGGTTCAAGGTTATCCTTGACTCAATGGTTGAGTTCTAAGCCAGTCTTGGACAGACTGGGTTGCAGAAACGGATGCAAGGATACCTAGCTGTAGCTAATGAGTACCAGAGACCCACCTGGGGAGGAGACTGAGCTAGGGAGGAGCTAGTGGGATCATAGGTGGGGGGTGGTTCTCTGTGGGGTCAGATGTGTAGATAACAACTGTCAACCTGGACTCGGCAGAGTCCTACCTCATCATCTGGAGTTCCAACGCCTTTCTTTTTTAATTTATTTAATTCATGTGGGTGTTTTAATTTATTTAATGCATGTATGTGTGCACTACATATATACTAGAAGAGAGTGTCAGATTCCTGAAACTGGAGTTACAGACGGTTGTGAGCTGCCCTGCTGGGAGTCGAACCTGGGTCTTCCACCTGGGTCCTCTGGGAGAGCAGCAAGTGCTCTTACCCACTGAGCCATCTCTCCAGCCCCCAATGCCTTTCCATCTACAAGTAAGCATCCTCTGGGCCTTGTTCTTATCGGCTGGACACCTGGGTTCCTTTATTCGGCATCTAGGGTCAAAGTTGCCCACATGTTGTCTATTCTGAACACATCTTCGCAACTGCCCGCGGTCGTCGGTTTCTTAGTTTATTTTTTCTTGTCTTCTCCCTCAGACTTAACTATGCTCGTCAGCACAGCTGACAAGTATTGCATCAGCCTGGGCCTGCCTTTTGCAATCCTGGGCCTATTGTAGTCACACGACTCAGTTCTGGTCTCCGCGGCCCCATGGGACTTGTCCCATAGCTGTGACACAATACTTGGCATACACAGCTACCCTGGCTCACTTTCCATGTTTGTGATGAAACGCCATGACCGAAAACAACTTGGGGAGGAAAGGGTTGATTTCACCTTACAGTTTCTGTGTCACACTCAGGTCGCTGAAGACAGTCAGCAGGAGCTCTCTCTCCAGATAACTTCAGCTTGTGTCCGAACAGCTCCAGGGAGTGGTTCACTTTGGTTCCAAGTTTCAGAGGGCTCAGCCAGTTGAGGCCTGGGAGGCAGTGACGTAGGCGGAGGGGCTCCCAGGAAGTGGCAGTGTATGGAAGAGCGCCTGCTGTGGCCAGCTCAGCAAGCAGAACCAGCAGAGCTGGGACACTCCCAGTGACCCACCCCGGCCAGCTAGGTCAACGCCCTCCAGGCTCCACCACGCCCAAACAGCACCCCCAGCTGGGGACCGAGTATTGAGGCACAGAGGAGACTGTTGGGCACATCTTACATCTAAAACTATACCAGGAGGCATCTGGAAAAGCTATCTTCCTCAGTCATAGGGAGTACAGGGGGCTGGTGAGGTAGCGCAGTTGGTAATATGCTCCGTCTTCAAAGAGTGCCCAAAGAATGACAGCTGAGTTCCTCTGGACTTCACTCGTACACACACACAAATGTGTGCTTGCATCCACACGCACGCGCACACACATATACACACAAGTGATGCAGGGGAGAAGTCCTTGGCCTCTCTCTGTCTACGACTCTAGCATCTAGCTTCCAGACCTGAGGTTGAATCCCCAGAACCAGCCAGGCACCATGGTTCACATCTGTAATCCTAGCGTTCCTGCGGCGAGACAGGAATTAGAGAATCCTAGCAAGCTCACTGGCCAGGAGGCCTGGTGTACATCATGGGTGAGCAACAAGAGATCCTGTCTCAAACAAGATGGATGGCAAGGAACATCTTGGCTGATTTCCTCACGTGTGGTCGTGGTTGCTACACCCCTGCACCCCTACACACACACACACACACACTCACCCACACTCACCCACACCCCCCCACACACACACAGGAGGTGGGGAGGGGAGTGAGTTTAGTTTTAGTTCTGATGGTTTTGAGACAAAGTCTCACTATGTAGCCACAGCTGGCCTGGCATTGGCTTTGTAGACCAGGCTGGCCTGAAACTCACAGAGATCCACCTGCCTCTGCTTCCCAAGTGCTTTCAAGTCAGTAGTCCAAACAGACAGATGTGCTACGGGGCCTTAGCCCCTCCTCCTCCGCTGTCTAGGTGGTTTCTCCTAGGACGTGCATCTCCTCTTGATTGCTTATTACATTTCCTCTCCTACTTGAGTAATTCCTGCTGGCTCTCCAGGGAAGTCTCCCCATCCTCCTGGCCGACCCTCTGCTGTCAGGTGAAACTCTTCCTGTTCGCCTTCCTAACTCCGCCTCAGAGGCTCCTCCCAGATCCCTCCACCCCAGCAGCCTTTTCCGGGCTCACGCTGTCTCTGAATAAATTCCCAGGAGTCGCGGTTTCTGGCTTATTTTTAGCTGTAGAAGCAGCCTTTGTCGAAGTGAGAGCCTGATGTATTAAGCAGATGGAGTAGTTATTTGGGGAGGGGGAGGGCTCCACCTGCTGGGCCCTTTCTCTTTCTCCTCTGAGCCTCTCTGGGCCTCTCTGGGCCCAGGTGGATGGTTCTGCAGGGCCTTCCCACTTTGAATCTGGTCTCTCAGATGTACCTGTTCTCTTCTGAGTTCTTTGACGTGACAGCCAGCATGAAGCATTCATTCTCTTAAAGGTCACATTTTCACCCCCAAAGAAAAACATTCTAACTTTCTCATCTCTGCCTAGGGGTGTCACTCTGTCGGGCAGCTGTGGTCAGATCGCCTGTTTGTGCTGCAGGGTTGGCAAGGTACGCTCCTCTGTAAAGTCCTCTCCTCTGTAAAGTCCTCTGCGTTATAGATTGCATTTCTTTGGTTACTGGATAGCTGGCCCTCCTCTACCTGCCACACCTACCACACCCCTCAAGTTCTTTTTGACCATAGTTAAAATGGGAGTAAGCATCCACCCAGTGTTGGCCCAGAGTTCTAGTGAGCCCGAGGACAGCGCAGGCCACAGGCAGAGAATATGGACAAATTGCATGTGCTTTACAAAGCGGAAGGCTTCTCTGAGACAGGCTAGGTATGATGTTGCCTCCCTGCTGGGCAACTGTGGACCATAGAGATGCATCAGGGATCTTCTGGAACTGGAGGGCAAGAGAGTCTCTGTGGTTTGTTTACCGAGGTCATTCTGAGCCTCAGTAAAACAGTGAGACTTTCATTTCCAGGCTTCACACTGGCAGGTGGCCCTTCTAGACTCTGATATATATATTTTTAATTTTAAGTAAGTAGTTTCATATCTACTTTGCCTGTGTGTGTGTCCCCCAGTTTGTTAAACAGAACCTCCAGCAAAGAGCATGCAGAAGGAATCCCACAAAGTATGCAGTCTGCTACTGTTGAACTCTCCCCTGAGTTTTCCCTCCCTTCAGATGAGTGAGGATGTGCAACTCTGAAGAGAGAGCCTATACTGCCCTCAGGGAAAACCAGGCTGGAAGGCAGTGGGACAATGGTCAGAAAGTCAGTCTTTCCTGACGCTGTGTACGTAAGAAGCAGAAGCATAAAGAAGGTATTGGCAAAGTCCTTCCATGACCCAGCACTTAGGAGGTGGAGACAGGAGAATCAGGAGCTTGAGGTCACTGTTGGGTACTTAGAGATTTTGAGACCAGCCTGGGCTACGTGGAAAATCCTTTCTCAATACACAGACACACAGGCAGACACAGAGAGAGAGAGAGCTACCAAACCTAAACCAAACCAAACCTAAACCAAACCAAACCAAAACAGGGCACAAGGCAGCAAAGAGCAAATCACTAATGGTTAACAGTAGGGAAACAGAGGGCTTCTTCTCTTCTTCACTAAAAATCCTGGTAGAAGGAGTTCCTTTTAATGGCTTCAGGCTATAAAGTCAGTTAATAAGAACGTAAGGACTGGCCGGGCAGTGGTGGCTCACGTCTTTAATCCCAGCACTCAGGAGGCAGAGGCAGGAGGATCTCTGTGAGTTTGAAGCCAACCTGGTCTACAGAGTGAGTTCCACGACGGGCTCCAAAGCTACAGAGAAACCCTGTTTCGAAAAATCAAAAAATAAATAATTAAATGAAGACAAACAAACAAACAATAAATAAATAAATAAGGTGAAGAGTGATTTTTTTTCTTTCAAAGAATAAAGTGTCACCTCTAAGGGAAAAATTCAGTCTGCCTTCAGACTTTTCCTAGAACGAAAAGAGTCAACCCCTCCCCCCACATTCTGTGCTAGAAATAAAGGCATGCCCACCCTACGGGCTAATTGTCATTCTTTACAACAACAACACTTTTTTTTATTATTACATGTGTGTGTTGGGGGGGCACAACGTGCTTGCACCGTGGCACAGTCACACCTGTGGGGGTCAGAAGAGGACTTGTGGAATTGGTTCTCTCTCTGCCTCCCCAAATGCTGGCACTGAAGGTGTGTGCCACTCTGCCCAGCATAGTTGACATTCTTCAGCATCCTAACCCTTCTTGGAAAAACAACTAAATAGATTCCTCCCATTAAGACTGAACTGAGGTATTTTTTTTAATTGCAAATGGAAACACATTGTGGAAGGACAGTTGATGAGCATCAAAATAATCAATTTAAACTGTATACTGAGTAACCGTGGAATCTGTTTCCAGAATAGGATGTAATTGTTCCTAGTCCAGACACTGTAGGAATAACAATGAATAAAGCCAAGAAGATGTGGGGGGGGGGGACCAAGACAGCATTGGCAGCACGTAGAGCAGGGAGGAGAATTTTAACCCCAACACTCCAGAGGCAGAGGCGGGAGGATCTTGAGTTCGAGGCCAGCCTGCCTGGTCTACAGCCAGAGCTCACAGAACAATCCCGTCTCAAAAAACCAAAAAAGAAAGAAGTGTGAACTTTTAAGAAAATGACATGTCTCTGGATAGTGTTGCAACTTTTTGTTTAACCTCGGAGGTGTCTTTCAGGAAGTAATATCTGCTGCAGTCAGGAAGCACTCTTTGAGGTCCAACTCTTGCTGAAGATTTGACTTCAACTTTCTTTCCTCTTAAGCTCAAATAACATTAAACAGTGTGTTTCATTTCAGTAGTATCAGTGTTACAAATCAAATATTTATTTATTTGATTTTTTTTTTTTTGAGACAAAGTCTCATGATGTGGACCATGTTGGCCTCGAACTCACAGAGTTAAATGTATGCACCACTACTCCTGGTTTGTATTTGTTGTATTTCTTGAACATACGTGTGTATTTTTTTCGGACTACAGTGCCCATTCTCCCCTTTTACCGTGTGTGTTCTGGGGATCATCAGACTTGGCGGCAAGCACTTTACCTGCTGAGCTATCTCGTGGGTCCATGGTAGACACTTCTATAAAATAGTTGTTACCCTTCCTCCTGTCTGTAAACAATCATATAGACCTTTCTAGAATAATGTAGAGTGACGACGTTTGTGCTGTTCATTTCTTGGTGGTGACATGGGGGCCATTTAAACTTAACGGTACCGTTTAAATTATTTCAAGTGTAGGTATATCATTTTTATAAAGTCTAGCAGGCTGACACCCACAGCGCTGGAGCCACAGACAGGTGACGTGCACTGACACACTGGACTTTTCATGTGGGTACTGAGAATCTGAACTCAGACTCCCATGCTTGCACGGCAGGCGCTTGGCAGACTGAGCCTGCTCCCAGTCCCTTTTCTAGTGTTTCATAGACTGTTCGGCTGAACACATACTGGGCAGAATAAAGACCTCATTTCCCAGCTCTGACTAGTGGGCTGTAAGCAGAAGTACCGGAAGTAAGCCATGACAGCCTCTGGAATTGTTGAGAGTGTTCACTCGTTTCCTCTGTATCATCTCCATTCCCATTTGCTGCCTGGAGCCCAGACATGTGGTATCACCACACTGGACCACAGGGGCAAAGCCTTGGGTACCAACAACAGGGAGGGAGGGGGAGAGTCAGCAAAGCACCAGGTCACTTCCCTGGACTGCATGGGAAGGGAGGGATGAGGCGGGAAGAAACTTTAATGTGGTGGAAGTGACTGAACCGATTCTAACTGGTATGTGAGCTGCACATATTTAGCAAGGTAGTTTGTAATTCTAGCTGCATTGTTTATCAGTGAAGAATATGAAGCAACTGGCTTGGCACACCCTTAGACACATCATCTACATTTGACAAGAAAAAAAAATTGTTTGTTTTTTGAGACAGGGTTTCTCTGTGTAGCCCTGGCTGTCCTGGAACTCACTCTGTAGACCAGGCTGACCTGGAATTCAGAGATCCGCCTGCCTCTGCCTCTCAAGTGCTGGGATTGAAGGTGTGTGCCACGCTACTGGAAGCCAGCACTTTAGGGGTTGAGGCACAAGGATTACTGCAAGGGTGAGGTCAGCCTGGAAAAGAAAACGCCAGAAAAATGACTCATCTGTACAAGCGCGAGGACCTCCGTTCAGATCCCCAGCACCCATGTGAAAAGCCTGGCCTGGTAGTGTACAACTGTAATTCCAGGGCTGTGGGGTAAAGGCAGGCGGATCCCAGAAGCTCCCTAGAAGGTCAGGTCTAGTGGAAAAGGGAGCTCCAGGTTTAGGCGGTGGTGGCGTACACTTTTAATCCCAGCACTCAGGAGGCAGAGGCAGGTGGATCTCTGTGAGTTCAACACCAGCCTGGTCTACAGAGTGAGTTCCAGGACAGCCAGGGCTACACAGAGAAACCCTATCTCAAAAAACAAAAAACAAACAGACAAAAAAGTGGAGAAAGAGTTCAAATCTCTGGAGTGTACCTGTACACACAAATCCATCTTCAACATGCAGAGAGAGAGAGAGAGAGAGGAAGAGGAGAAGGAAGAGGAGGAGGAGGAGGAATCAGGCCAGGCAGTGGTGGTGCATGCCCTTAATTGCAGCACTCAGGAGGTAGAGGCAGATGGATCTGTGAGTTCGAGGCCAGCCTGATCTACAAGAGCTAGTTCCAGGAAAGGCTCCAAAGCTACAAAGAAACCCTGTCTTGAAAAAAACAAAATAAAACAAAACAAACAAACAACCAAACAACAACAACAAAAAACCAGAATCAGAATCAGCAGCAGTCAGTCACGGTTACACCTGTAATCCAAGCACTTAAGAGACAGAGGCAGGAGGATCCCAGAACCTTAAGCAAGCCTAGCTTGTTCTACAAAAGCAAGAGCAACACTGTGAAAACCAACCTCAACTCCCTCCCCCCCGATGTATAATGAAAACAACAAAAGAAAATAAAATACAAACAGAACCTTTAAAGACAGACTTAGCAAACCCACTGCAAGAAGGCTGCAGCTCGGCAGTAGCTAGAGCACAGCTGTTCCTCGGTGGTGCGGGGGATCAAACCCGGGGCCTTGCTCAGCCACCCCAACCTCTCATCTTTTGAACATTTTGCAGACTTGAGATAAAGATCAAGACCTTCTTTCCCCACCACCCACCTTAGAGCTGGGGAGCAAACCAGCTGTCCTCAGGCACCCCCTCCAGAGCTGTAGTCCAGGGTTTTTATTAAAGAAGAAAAATGAAAGTCAAAAGCAAAAATGAGAGGGGAACCATGACAAATTTGAACCTGTATGCCACACAAGAAATGACAAATTGTAAACAGACATAGGAGAGGCAGAGGCCAGGAAAGCCCTGTTTCCTGGAGCAAGGTCTGACTTGTTTAGATTTCTGCTGGTTTTGCACGTGGGTTGGGATGGCTGGGGTCAGGGCGGGGTGGGGTAGAGAGTGGCCTCGTCTGCTTTCTCTGTGACAGTGCAGGTCATGCAGCAAAGCTCTGAGGACTTCTAAGGAGACGGCTTAGCCTGAGGTCATGTGACTTTGGACCGGGTCTACTCTAGTTGTACCCCTGGGTGTATAGGCACTTGGCACCCTGCTGTAGGAAAGAAACCCTTCGCTGCTTGTGAGAAGGCTGTTCTTGCCTTTCAGTCCCCACAGATGATCCTTAGGCTGAGCCCCCAGCAGCATAAGCAGAGTAACACTAATTGTGAGAAATCTGAGGTTTGGAGCTGAGGAGAAAGATTTCTTAGGAGAAGGGACACATCTCAAGAAAGGGGAGTCGCCTGTCTCCCCGGGACTTTTCATTTCAGCCCCTGGCTGGAACTTAATTTGATTTTAGATTGTGTGTGTGTGTGGGGGGGTGTATGTGTACATGTATGTGGTGGTGGTGTGTGTGTGTCCACGCACATGCCCAAGGAGTCCAGAGGCATGCGACATTCCCGGAGCTGGAGTTACAGGCTGTTGTAAGCTACCTCAGGGTTTGGATGTTGGAAACTAAACTTGGGTCTTCTAAATGACTGCTGAGCCATTTCTCCACCCTCTCCTTTTGTTTGGAGACAGTCTCTCTGTGTGGCCATGGCTGGCCTAGAACTTACTCTGTAGACCAGGTTAGCCTCAACTCACCGGCCTCTACTTCCTGAGTGATGGGACTAAACATGAGTGCCACTACGCTGAACCAAGTGGATGTTTTGAAAAAACGCTCAAATAGGAATCGAAGGCCATTTCCAAGGCAATTTGAGGCCAAGGAGGTGTGAGGAAGAAAAAGGTAGCTGGGTGTCACTTCTTGCCAGTTATAGGAAGAGAAAAGGGAAAACCAGAGATTGTCTAGGATGATGAAATCATCACCAATTACACACATGCACTCTCTAGGGTCTGACATTAGGGCCCCTGTGGTCTGGAAGAGTTACTACTAACCAATAGATTTCAATCACCATTTAAATCCTCTTGCTTATTTTACTTTACTTTCAGAGAACGATGTGGAATTAGTTCTCTCCATTATGGAGATCCGCGGGATTGAATTCAGTCCATCAGATCTAGTGGCAAGAACCTTTACCCACTGAGCCATCTTACTGGTCCATGGACCCCTACATTACAAGAGTGGCTTGCATAGGTAAGGTTAAGACGCTGGGGCTGGAGTGTGATTCAAACAGGAAAGTACCAGCAATCCATCTCTCCACTCTAACCACTGGGCTGCACCTTTTGTTGTTTTGGACAGTTTCGGGTATTCAGGCTGGCCTCGAATTTGTTGTAGTGGAGGATGCCCTTTAACTCTGGATTATCCTGCACCTACCTCCCAGATGCTAGGATTATAGATGTGCCCTGTCACATATGGTTTATGCAGTTTTGGGCACAGACTTCAGGGTTTCCTGCATGCTAGGCAAGCAAGAACTCTACCAAGTTGTATCCCCGCCCCATTTCTTGTCATGGAAATGTACATGTATGCAAGAGCATACAGCATGCAAGAGCATACAGCATGCAAGAGCATACAGCATGCAAGAGCATACAGCATGCAAGAGCATACAGCATGCAAGAGCATACAGCATGCAAGAGCATACAGCAAGAGAAAACATAAGGTCCAGCTGGGTGAGATGTCAGTTCACCTTGGAGGCAAGCTATGGTCAGTAAGGAAAGAAGAGAAAAGCCACTTCAGGGAGAGGAGGTGAATGGTACCACAGTTATGGAGGGGGTAAGAAGTGTTCTACAGCATGGGGTGTGCCAAGACCAGATGTGGTCTCCAGATACCTCCAGCAGGCACAAGTTTCCAGTCAGGGAGAGAACAGGGTTGTTTTTCAAGATATTGGAGGTGGGGGTTGACATTCGTGGGAAGTGGAGGAACAGAGGCAAACCTTGCCTTACTATCAATGAGACCAGAGAGGCAGGCGGGGAAAGGAGGACTTGGGGAGAGTTGGATGGTGTATAGTCACTGGAAAAGACTACCAAGCCCGTGGAGACGTTTGTGCACGTTTTTTGAATGGTAAGGTTGGAAAAGAAGATGTGCATGCCGTGGGAACAAACCAAGGCCCTCTCTTCATAATGACAGGACTCCAAACTTGCGGGACAGGCAAGGTGAGGATCGCTAGCAATATGCTACGTAGAGGGTGAAGCTCCGCTTCCCAAACTGTGCATCTTTCTCCGGTTCATCATTGCGCAAGGAGTCAAAGGCTGCCTGGCCGGACTCACCGGTCCAGTCTGGGGTTCCCGCCCTAGCTCCGTCTTAGAGCATCAGGTGGGACCCACGGTATAGGCAGAAGAGGCTGAGGGGGCCTTTCCCGGACCTACAGAACAAGAACCCTTAGGCTGGTGGTCCCAGTGCATTTGCAGGTTCCAGCAAGGACCGTCAGCTTGGAGGCGGGGCCCCCAGGGCGCATGCAGCACCCCTCTGTGCTGTGCACTGACCTAGCTTTCCAGCCACACGCAGCAGGCCTCAAGAGGCGCCCGGGTCCCCCAGACGTGGCAGTTTGGGCCCCCCACCTCGCGGACTACAAGTCCCAGCAGCACCCGCAGCTAGTACCTCCCGCCCGGCCGCGGAGACCCCCGGTCGGTTCCAGCCACGGGGAGCGTGCTGCGCTGGGGTTGAGCGGGGTAGGGAGGCCGGTCCCGCGGGCGGGGGCGGGGCCCTCTCCGCGGCTTCTCCCGCCGCCGCCGCCAAGGGGAGTTTCCAGGAAGTGGCCATATTGGATCCATTCAGCCGCAGCCGCCCGGGCGGAGCGCGTCCCGCAACCGGCTAGTCCCCGCCGCGGCCCCGGCGCACCCCGCAGCCCGCCCGCCCGGTGCGCTGCTCGCCATGGCGGCCACCGACCTGGAACGCATCTCGGTGAGGCCCGCGGCGCGCGGGGGCGCGGGAGGGGGCGCGAGGCGGGCTGTCAGTACCGCGCGACGGGACCTCGAACCCAGGGACCCTGGAGCCAACCCCGGGAGGGGGGGTCTCGGCGTGTCGGGCTTCGCGCGCCGTAAGCTCCTTTTCGCGGGAAGAAGCCAAGACTTGGGCGGCTCTGGGCAGGTGTGAAGACAGACTCGTGTCCAAAGGGGAGGATCCCGGACGCCCCTAACTCTCCTTCCCCAGGGCGTTCCTGCACCTCTGGGGACCTAGCCGCGCAGGTGCTGTTAGCTGGGTGCAAAGAGTGAGGATGGAGCCCCAGCGATTCAGGGATTAACCCCCCCCCCCCAAGCCCCCAACACACACACACACACACACACACACACACACACACACACACACACACACTCCGGAAAGAGCTCAGGGGAGTTGCAGACTTTGGTCCTGAAGAACCCAGGCCTGCTATTCATCTCCTTCGCTACCGCCTAGGAGCCTGGATCCTGGGTGCAACTCCAGACAGGTCCAGGGCCTCAGTGGCAGGCTCTGGGTCTGCGGCAGCCATTCTCAGGAGCTGAAGTGATTCCAGATCCAAACCATTGAGTGTTTGCTTGGGCCCCAGTCAGGGAATGTCTTCCTCCGGGCTGACGTCCCTTGGTGGTCCTAACAGGGGTGTGTGTGGACCTGAGCCAGGCCATAGCTCGCGGAGAGAGGCCTTTCGGGGGTTGTCTGCGCCCTCTCGGTGTCAAAGACTGGATTTGGGTGTGTCTGGGAGGCTAGGCTGTGACAGTGAAGGAAGCTGTGTCCCTTTGCCAGCATGTGAGGCCCTGGTCGGCTGGAAGAGGAGGAGGGGAAGGGAGGGAGGAGGTGGAGGAGGGCCCAGGGGAGGGAGAATTCTGAATGTGTGTGACCGATAACGAATTGGTTCTGGGACTAAATAAGGGAGCCAGGACTTATGTAATTATGCTATAAATACTGTCATCCGAATTTATATATGCAAATTTCTTCTTTAATCTGAAAATACATTTGTTGGTTTTGGGGAATATGCATAATAAAACAAGAGATCTTGGTTTCATAATGTGTAGACTGGTGTGTTCTGTGGCCCCTGGAGAGGGGGGCTGTGTGTCTGTTAAGTAAGTTTGACTCCATGGGGAATCTGCACAGCCTGTGCCAAACCCAAGATCCACTTCAGTCCTGTGGCTGTAAAATGGAATTTATGTACTTCAGGAAAACAGCCGAGTCCTTATAAACCTGCCCAGTCGATGGAGACCAAAAGATGTGTGTGTCTGCATGCTGTTTTTTCTGTGCCTGGCTGACCGGAAGGTTATGTCTGGGGTTTGTTTTGAGGTCAGAGGCTTGTCTAACAGTTGGTCTTGCACAGAAGAGAGAAGGGTAGAGCAACTGGACTCAGTGGCCTGAGAGGATTCCTTGAAATGCTACTTGTTGGTCATGGGACCTCTGGCGAGCTCTCTAACCCTCAGTGTTCCCCAGTCTATACAGCAAGAGAAACTTTTGTCTCCCTCAGAGCTGTGTGGAGTCTGTGAAGGAATGCAGGTGAGGCGCTTCATGATAAGGACTCAGTAAATGCGGCGTGTGAGCTGCCGCGGGGAATGCGTTTGCCTGGTGGCCAGAGATGATCCGCAGAGGGTCGGCTGAGTGTCTACACTGTGCAGCTGTGGCTTGGGAGGACCTTGCCTCTGTTTGCTTTTGGATCATTTCTGTGGGAAGTCTTCACATTATCCCCAGAGTGAGCCAAGGCCCAGGGAGGGACAGACTTGGTGCAGCTGGAATGCTGGGATTCTGGGACCTTGCGCGTGGTGTGATGGTTACGCCAGAGGGATGGATGCCTCCCCCGCCCTCTGCACTCTGGGCCCTCAGCCTCCTGGGAGGACTTGGACGGGTTTGAATTTGGGTGGAGATACTGGGTGGAGTTTGGCTGGAATTTAGAAGTCTGGCCTCTTTCTTCCCTACCTTGTCATCTTGGGAAGGTAATTTCCTTCCTTATCTTGTGCGCCACCATTCTGATTCCTTAAAGGCGTTTTTGAAGGTTAACTGTAGTCTCCAGCTTATTGGAGACATGCTTGGATATTTCGCCAGCTGCAAGGTTTGGTGGTGCTGTGGCCCAGGTTTGGTGGTGCTATGACAGGTATACAGTGCCCCCTTTGGCTTGGGCAAAGGTGCTCAGAGCAGCCCTTTGAGGACCTGAAAACTTACAAGATCACATAGAAGGGTATGGGCTGTAGCTCAGGGGTGGAGAGCTTACTTACCTTGTGTAGGAAACCCTGGGTTCAATCCTCAGTGCTGCCTGAAAGAAAAAATGAACACTCAGCCATGTACTTTGAGATGGAGGTGTGTTGGTATCTTGACCCACTTTTCCCAGCATGTTGTACACATCATAGGCCTATCTTTATTATATTTTACTTGTTATGTGTGTGTGTGTATGTATGCACGTTACATGTAAACATGTATGCATACATACATACATGTATACATGTAACGTGGAGATTGGAGGACAACTTTCAGAGTCTCTCTTTCACCATGTGGGTCCTGGGAATGGAATTCAGGCTGTCAGGTGTGACAGCAGATGCGCTTACCCACAGCCATCTTGACCCCACATCTTTGACCTCTGATTGGGTCCTGCTCAGCCTTGGTCAGCTCAGGGGCTTAGGTTGATGGCTGTTGTGTGGGTTTGTGGGGTCAGCCCTGAGTAGGTTCTGTCATCTCTTGCTCTACTTGAGCAGTCAGACTCCTGCTGCACTCGGGTCCCTCTCTTGTTTCTTGGTCACGGACTCTGAGGCTCACTCCCCTCTTGCTCTGACTAGCTCCTGGGATTCTCCTGTCTGCAATGGAGCAAGGTTCAGACTCCTAGGTGAGGGACCCAGTAGGGCCCGGGCAAAGAGAAGGTGCGGGGGAGAGGGAAGAAACGTGAGGCTGCTTCATGCTTGGCATTCTTCCCAGCCAGTCACTTACCCCCCATCTCCGCTTTATCCTCGGCACCATCTGGTACATCCGTTGTCACCCCTGTAATCTTGACACTTCCCCAACAAGCATGCCGTCCAAGGAGTGCCTATTTTGTCTTAAAGCTAGGGGTGTGGGAGGCAGCCCTTCTCACCCAGGTGTAGCTCAAGGCCCCTCCCTGTCTCCGGGATCTCTGTATCCTGTGAAAATGACCAGCAGCCCTGCCAAACCTTTCTGGACAGAAACCATAGCTGAGTAGAAGATACATGTAGCTCCCAGTGGCTAGCATTGAGGGGTCACATGTGAATGCCAAAGGCAAAGCCACAATTCTACAGCTTTCTCTAGGATGTGGGGTTACCCTACCCTTCCTTCCCTACCTGCCATACCAAGGAACCAGCCTTACTAGGACCTTAAAGGATGGATCAGAGCTGGTGAGAAGGTATTGATGACCGAAGGGAGTATTTGACTACAGACTGCTTGGAGCAGGAAGAGAGTCGATGGCAAGAACAGTCTGATCACAATGCCAAGGAGGAGGGAGGATAGGTGGAGTGGAGAACTCAGGGTCTGTCCAAGAGCTTTGGATGTGTGTGTGTGGGTGTTTTTGTTTGTTTGTTTATTTATTTTGGTTTTGTTTTGTTTCTGTTTTTTGAGACAGGGTTTCTCTGTGTAATAACGCTAGCTGTCCTAGAACTAACTCTGTAGATCAGGCTGACTTTGAACTCACACTGCCTGTGTGAGTGCTGGGATTAAAGGTGTGGGCCACCATCGCCTGGTGACCGTGGGTGTTTGGATCTCCTGTCTCTTTGATGTCAGCAGGCTGAGATTGGATGAGGAAGCAGATTTTGGTTGCTGGCCCATCAGTCAAAGATGGGCCCAGTCCCATATGCTAGCTCCCACTGATGGCCCCTTGAAGTGATGGACTGTTGAGCCCAGGATGAACTAGGTCATGGTGTGTGTTTGGGACAGTTACTATCCCAGATGACTTTGTGGCTGACACCCAGCTTCCTTGGGACCATGCCCCAGCTGCAGGATGACAGAGTAAAGAAACAAGGACCAGCTGACCTCCAGGTGTCTCTCGGGGCTTCTTCCCCTTCCTGCTTCTGTACTGCCTGTAGGGTCTTGGGACTCCCAGCTATGTTCTACAATGAACTAGCTTTGTGGACAACAAGATGTGGAATTGGTTAGGCAGAAGAGAGAGACATCTGTTTGGGGTAGGGGATGTCTCCCAGACTCAGAATGCCTTATTAGGGAGCTGGAATGTTCTTTATTAGCTTCTGGAGGAGTCGTGTACATCCTGAGGGCTCATGTGGGGAAGCGGCAGGAGAGGACAGGGCAGGAAGCTTCTTGGTAATAGCTACAGTTGCCCTGTTTGCCTGGAGGCGAATTGGGTGTTCTTAGGACTAGTAGCTTCTAGGTACTTAGTATGTGGTCTGGAAGAGCCAAGTTAGAGGGACAGAATCAGAAAAAGAGAAGTCAGAGTCCATCTCTGATCATGCTGTCTGGCTGTTTTCTGTGGGCCTTCTGAGTGTGGGCCACCCAGGACCTGGGCTTCAGTGGGGGCTGAACCCAAGATTCTCTCCCCAGGGACAAAGCTGACCCTCTGCCTCCTGCTGGGGTAAATGGGCAACAAATGCATCATAACTGTGCCTACAAAGCCGCCTCTGGCCTTGTCGGTGCTAGAGCGCGCCCTCTGGTCCTTGCCAACACCGTTATCCATCCTGTGGTGGTAAATAAAGCAGGGACAATTTGGAACCCACATTCCTCATTCCAAGGCTGGTGTTTCATGTGTGAGGAAATGCAGCCTTCTCCTTTGAATGAGGTTGGACCACTTGTGGCTTTCCCCATTGGCAGACAGCGGTGGCTGCCCCTAGAGCCTAGCCAGGCGGAGAACTGGACCGGCTGTGCCTTCTGCAGCAGAGCGCCCCATATGTGCAGTGGCAGGATGGAACATTTCCTCTTCCTCCCTGCAGCACATCAAAGCCTAAGAATGTCTCTGTCTCGCAGTCCTGTGGGTGGCGGGGACAGGCATGGCCCAGGAACTGTGCTTTTGGTTTCCCAGAAACCTAATTTTGATGGAACTGTAGATCGAACCATCGTTCGTTGATGAGCTGTAGCCTGGCTATAGGAAGAGGGAGAAAGTATCTTAGACAGAGAAGCAAACGACCAAGTACTGGGGTCTAGGAGAACAGGGAGGGGCAGAGGGTATTTGTGCTACCAAGTTCCTGGTCTCCCTATAGAAGGATGGCGGGGGGGGGGGGATGACTGGTCTAGTGAGGGTGACTGGTGGCTCAGCAGCCTTCTCCCCATTGTTAAAACTGGGGGCCACCACCAGTGGCACTGTGACAGCTGATGGGGCTGAGCTTTCCTTCCAGGTTGCTGCTGTAGAAAAGAAACAGTGTTGCCCAGGTATCCTCTGGCTTTAGAGCTGGTGTGTCTTGTTTCTGTTCTCCTTAGGTCCAGGATGACACCTTCTCCATCTTTGTCCTCCCACATAAAACCTTTTAGTTATTTCTCGTAACCTCTGACCTGGGTTTAGAAGCTTGCTTGGAATCCTGGGACCAGAGCCTAAGCCTTTCCTGGGAAAATTCCTAGGATTCCTCTTGGGCTCAAGGACAGTTGTGCTTAACACCACAGTTCTGGCCAAAGGCCTCTGCTCTGGCTATTTTTAAGGCCTAGGCTGCTTGGGATTAGCTGAAGCTACTTTGTGCCAGGAACATGGATGGAGAAGGATCAGTGGTACAGTGTCCTGGATCCGTTGCTTCCCAGTCTGGGTTAGTGTTCTCCCGAGGAGTGGGCTTCCTGTCTAACTGGCAGGATATACCTGAGGATGCTTTGAGAGGAACGAGAGGGCAAAGCATTCTGAATTTCAAGCCCTAAGATAGCCGAGAAGGCCAGAGCAGTCTGTGGAAGACCTGGCATTAGGGAGCAGGGCTTTTGTTTGTTTGTTTGTTTTGTTTTGTTTCTTTGAGACAGGGTTTCTTTTTGCAATAGTTCTGGCTGTCCTGGAACTCTTTTTGTAGACCAGGTGGCCTCGAACTCAGAGATCCACTTGCCTCTGCCTCCCAAGTGCTGGGCTTAAAGGTGTGTGCTACCATCACCACCTGGCTAGGTTTGATCCAGGATTCAGGATTCTTGATCCAGGATTCAGGAATTACATTTCTTAGATTGGGTATCTGTTCTGATTCCCTCCCAACAACCAACTTGGTTTGGGAATTTATTTATTTAATGTGCATTGGTGTTTTGCCTACATGTATGTCTATATAAGGGTGCCAGATCCTTTGGAACTAGTGTTATAGACAGTTGTGAGCTGCCATGTGGGTGCTAGGAATTGAAGCTGAGTCCTTTGGAAGAGCAACCAGTGCTGAGCCACCTCTCCAGCCCCCCTGTCCCAGGGGGTTTGAGTTTTTTCTGTTCTTCCACAGCTTTGCCAGTCTTGTTAGTGTGGATATTTGAGCTGGTGATTTCCAGCCTCGGAGTATAGTCGGCTTCTGTGTGGGGACAAGCTCCGAGACCTGATTTCTCCCTAGATGCCGCCTCAACTCTTGGTAAAATGAGCAGTTCTTCGTGTCTGTCAATTAGGGCTGATCCTGAGGGTTCAAACAGAGCAGTTCTGGACCAGGAGAGGGATGTCCCAGTTACCCACTGGGCTGTATAATAAACAAGGTCCTCTGCTTTGTTCTGGATGACCAGACATGCAGGATTGCACGTCTTAGTTTGGTTATTTTCTCTGATGTGCTGAAGAAAGAATGACTACAAATCTGGGGCTTGGCTCAGGATCCAGGAGCTTGTTAGCGACTAAGGGGGGTTCTTAGCC
The DNA here is from genome assembly GCF_982192425.1 of Myodes glareolus. Taxonomy (NCBI): domain Eukaryota; kingdom Metazoa; phylum Chordata; class Mammalia; order Rodentia; family Cricetidae; genus Myodes; species Myodes glareolus. The sequence continues at coordinate 71,074,703 of NC_142034.1, read as the reverse complement.
CATAGAGTTTCTTATTGTGTGCAGATCTCCAAACTGCCCCTCCTTTCTGTCAGGGTGTCTTTGAAGATAAACATTTAGAGCCCCTAGTGAGCACCCTAGGTTGCTGGATATGAGAAGGGCCAGAGTCAGCAAGATCTGTGCCTGTCTAGGGCCTGCCAATCTAAAGGCTCTCCTCATGGAAGTCTCCCACGGCCTCCATGCCCCCAGAATGGACTGGAAACATCATCTCTAGCTTGTGCAGTAATGGCTTTGGTCTAGATCCATTCTCTGAAATGACAAAACACCATGTTTGGCCCAGGATTTTCTTCCTTTTTTTTCTTTCATTTTTATTTCCTTTTTTCCTTTTCACATTCTTTTCTTTTGAGACGGTATCATGTGTAGCCCAGGCTGTCCTCAGGCTTGCTAAGTATCTGAGGATGATCTTGAATTCCTGATTCTCCTGTCTTGTGCTGAGATTACAGGTGTGTTCCACCATACCTGACTTACACTTGTTTTGTTTGGGGAGGTACTGAGGATAGAAATCAGGGCCTCACAGATGGTAAGGCAAGTGCTTTAGTGCTGAGCTACACCCCCGCCCTAGGTAGTCCAAGCTGGCCTTGAAGTCGTGATACCCCCCCATAACCTCGTCAGCATTCCCTCCTGAACATGCCAAAGTTGCTTATGATTTTTATCTTTGCTTTGAGACAAGGTCTCTATGTGTAGTTCTGACTGGCTTTTAATTCCTGATCCTCCTGCCTTAGCCTCCCTAAGGTTGGGATTATGTGTTACTTCGCCCTGCTTGGATCTCTTGGGGGGCAGAGGAGTCAGATTTCTAAACAACAGACCTGCCTTCCCACAGTTGATTGGAATCACAGACCTCTGGCCACCCTGCGCCATGTCTGAGCATGGGTTCTGCCATTTCTACATCTTTCTTCAAGGATTCTAAATTAACCATGTCTGCTGCTGTCAGAGGGCAGCAGAGTAATGTGGCCAGAAGTGTGCGTTTCCCAGTTACATTGTCTCCATTCAGACCCTGAGCTGCCTGGCCTCTTGTAAATAACTCTGTCTCACAGGGCCCCAGTGGTCCTCATGGGCTGCCGTGTGGAGTAAGATGGAAACGGTGTATTTTAGAACTCATAAATGTTGGCTGTAACTGGTGGTCATCAGCATTGCTATATTGATCCTTTGTCCATTTACGGAGCTTCCCTGACCTCTCTGGCACTTAAGTTTAGAAAAAACCTGGGGTCAAGGATGTGGTGTCCTCACCTTCACCCTGCTGGCTATTCCAGTACCTGCTGTACAGCAGACTCACTACGAAGTTGGGAGTCTTCCAAGGCCACAGACCGGAGTGCTTTGCCTAAGGGCTTGTTCTGCTCGCCACTCCTGCCAGGGCTGGGCTCTGGTTAGTGCCACACAGGGTAGGAAATGCTCAGTGAGAGACTCTAGTTCTTTTGGTTTAGTTCACACAAGCCAGACTTTTTTTTTAAGGTTTATTTATTTATTTAGATGTATTTATTATATATGCTTGCATGCCAGAGGATGGTACCAGATCTCATTATAGATGGTTGTGAGCCACCGTGTGGTTGCTGAGAATTGAACTCAGGAAGGACCTCGGGAAGAGTAGCCAGTGCTTTTAGCCTCTGAGTCATCTCTCTCCAGTCCCACAAGGTAGTTCTTTTTCTGTCTCTGTCTCTGTCTCTGTCTCTGTCTCTGTCTCTGTCTCTCCCTCCCTCCCTCCCTCCCTCCCTCTTTCTTTCTTTCTTTCTTTCTTTCTTTTTCTTTCTTTCTTTCTTTCTTTCTTTCTTGTTTTTCGAAACATGGTTTCTCTGTGTAGCCCTGGCTGTCCTGGAGCTTGCTTTGTAGACCAGGCTGGGAGAACTCAGAGATCTGCCTGCCTCTGCTTCCCAAGTGCTTGGATTAAAGGTGTGCACCACTACCGCCTGGCTTTCTACAAGTAGGTTTCTTTTGACTTTTTAAGACAGGGTTTGTCTGTAGCTTTGAAGCCTGCCCTGGAACTCACTCTGTAGACCAGGCTGGCCTTGAATTCACAGAGATCCACCTCTCTCTACCTCCTGAGTGCTGGGATTAAAGGTGTGCGCCACCACCGCTGGCTACAAGGTAGTTCTTAGCAAATGGCTGGTATTGTCTTGTGAGCTCTGTTCCTTTCTGAGGCTGCAAACTCAGACTCCTGGCGGTCTATGCTTCCCCTTGGAGTTCCCCCACTCTCTCCTGTCCTGTGCATGCTTGTTCTGTGGAGACTAAGGCCCCACCCAGCTAGAGACACATGGAGAAGGGACCATAGGGAGGGCAGACAGGAGCTCCCCAGCTACTCTGCCATTTTCTTGGCCCTGCTGCCCTTTAGTCTTAGGCTAGCTCTGCAGATGATCACAGGGTAGTCATAAAGACTCCCCCTGGGCCACTTGCTTTGGCATCATGCTGATTGACTATCACCAGATGGAAGGGCTGTTACCAGCGGGAGATCTGATAGTCTGAGTCTGGTCACTGCATCATGTAGGGGACACCTCGGGTGTTACTAATTCTTCCTGTGCTGTGACTATTTAGGCTAGCAGACATTTGAGGGGAGGGTGACTCTTTGCAATAAGTAGGACACTTTGGGTCACAAGTTATTGATGCCAAATGCGTGATCAGGAAGACTGGCAATAGCAAGAGGAAAGCCAGAAGGTCACATCAGTCTCTTGAGGACAGGGAAGGACACTGTCTCTGTCAAGGCAGTAACCATTATTCGGTGTGTGTAGGTGTACCAGAGATGGATGTCCACTCTGGTCCCTGATCTTCCTGGGTAGACACTGTGCAGCCTGGGCAATAACTTGGGGGTGATGGCCTCCTCATCCTCCACACACTTCCACAGAGGGAGCCACACTGTGTGAGGGCTGCTAAGCCCGGGTGGGTGGGCGGGCCTGTGCAGTCCTCAGTGCTGCTTCTAGTCCCTGGAGCCCAGAACTGTCAGAAAGTTGGGGGGAGTGAGGCATAGGCTGGCCTGTTTTTTCCTTCTTCTTCTCTTTAAGTGTTCTGCTGTGATGTGTGTGTGGTGTGGTGTGTGTGTGTGTGTGGTATGCGCGTGGTATGGTTTGGATTGTAGACACAGCTGACTTGGTCAGTTTTGGCGGCAGACTACAGGATGTTGGATTGCATCACCCTTGGAAAGAGAGCGTGGATAAATATGCAGCCTTCTTAGCGAATCATAGCATGCCTTCAATTTGGAGATTTTCAGTGTCACCTAAAAATAATCTCCAGATTGTCCTGTCCTGCGTTTGATCCTCAGGCTGCCACCAGGAGGAAGGAAGACCTGTGTAAGGTGGGCAGGTGGCACCTCCAGTGTGGCAGCGTTTGAAGATGGTGTTGTGGATTTAAAAGTGAGCAGTGGAGCCATGGCAGGCAGGGTGGGAAGCATAGGGAGCACAGCTCCCCCAGCCTGTGGAGAGCTTCCTAAGAGAGGAGCAGAGGTGGAGAGCCATGATGCATAAAATGTTAAGGATTGGTGCCAGGAAACAGGACCACTGTCTGGGAGGGCCTGACATGCTGTGCAGGAGCCAGGTAAGGTCAGGTGCCAGCAAAAAGGCAGAGAACCTGGGGAGTCCAGGACTTCAGGGAAGCTGCTCAGCGGGTAAAGGTGCTGTCAAGGCCGACCCTAAATTCAGTGCCTGGAACTGGGATCCATGCGGTGGAAGGAGAGCACTGACAGGCTGTCCTTTTACCCCTGCAGGAGGCCTAGCACGTGTGAGCCCCACCCCTACCCCCTAAGTAAATAATTGATTAAACAGCGTGAAAGAAGGGGGAATGTAGGCGTGGCTCAGTTGGTAGCTTGCTCACCTAGCATGCACAGAACTCTGGGCAAACCCAGATCAAATCTCCAGCGTGGCATAAAGCTAGGTATGGCAGCAAATGCCAGTGATTCCAGTACTGGGGATATAGAGGCCAGAGAATTAGAAGTTCAAGGTCATTCATGGCACAACAGGTTCAGAGTCAGCTTGGGCCTGTCTCAAAACAAAACAACAACAACACCCCCCCCCCACACACACACACACACAAGGGAATCTAGAAGTAACCAGTGGGGGAATTGAGCCTGGGGGAAGCCTGAATGCCAGGCAAAGGGGTAGGAGTTGGGGGAGAGACTCTATGAATTGTTTCTGATATGGGCACCAGGGGACATTTGCAGCCCTAAAGGGCCTTGTGAGTGGGTAAATTGGGACATGACCCTTGGGATGGTGGGAGGGAGGAGAAAGGGTTATTGTGAAAAATAGGCTCCACCAAGAGTCTTTGGAGAAAACAGGTTTAGGGCGAACCTGGCTTGTTTGCAATGGGTATAAGAGTCACATTGGGTCTAGGCTGCTTGAGACAGGTGTTCGTATCCTAAGGCAGGTTGGGTTTTTGTGCCCGATTGGCTAGAGAGGTACCGGCCAAGGCAGCAGGGTGTGGCTGCAGAGAGCTGATATCTAGGTGCTGAGGAGGCTCTTGTGTAGCCTGAGCCACAGGGCACCCCTCCCCCGACTCTTTTGCCCACTGTGCTGTGTCCACATTTACGAGGGTGGCCATGACACTCAGAGCTCCACTGTGGAGCTGTGGACGGGAGAGACTCCTGTGTGCTTTCCTGTCCCTGGTGGTGGTTAGGGCATAGGCACTGAGGAAGAAAGGGGTATGGTTCTGCCCAATATGGAGCTCTGTGGGCCTGGAAACCTGCCCTCAGGGTGACATCTTACTCGCACTCCCAGGGAAGCCACTGAAAGTGTCCACACAAAGTTGGGTCCAGCCTTGACCCTCGTTTGGGCCTTATTGCTTCTCTTAAGAATGCTTCAGCCCAACTCCAGTGGTCCCTGATCACTTGGGTCCTGATGCCCACATTTCTGCTGAGGTCAGGCTTCCACATTCTCTCCCAGAATCCCCTTTCTGAACAGTCATGACTCGGGTAGGGTTGGAGACCCCAGAGTCTCCAGATACTACCACTGAGTAGTGGAAAGTGGATGTGGGGGACCACCAGCCCAGCCTGACAAGTGGGGGGGCCTCTGATGTTTCAAGTAGGGGCTGGAAAGGGCCAGTGGAGGGTGGTAGCATTCCCACCTTCCTCAGAACTGACTGTGTGAATATACACTTTCTAACCTGTATCTCTTGGGCTCTTTGAAGATTCCGGGGAGGCCTAGGGTTCTAGCTCAATTGGCAGTTCCTGCCTAACATGCATAAAGCCCTGAGGTCCCCTGCATCACATAAACTGGCACAGAGTGCCCGCCTATAATATCAGCACACAGGCGGTGGAAGCAGAGTTTGGAAGCTGAATATCATTCTTGGCTGTGTAGCAAATTCAAGGTTATCTTGGATGCCATGAGACCCTGTTTAGTGAATAGATCCAGGGAACTGGGTATGGTGATACATCCTCATCGTCTTAAATGCCTTGGAGACCCAAGCAGTTGGGTAGTAAGTTCAAGGCCAGCCTGTCTCAAAAGTGAGGGGACTCAGGGGCCCACTGGGGAGTGTGGCATGGAGTTGGAACCCTGGTGACTTCAAGGTGTGTCCTGGGTGGTACTGAGAACTCAGGCACCAGGGTCAGGGCCGGTCTGACACAGACACCTTCTTTCCCAGGAGGCTCACTGTCTTGTTGTGCTTCTCTTGGCAGAATGCAGAGCCTGAGCCCCGGAGCCTGTCCCTGGGCGGTCATGTGGGGTTTGACAGCCTCCCTGACCAGCTGGTCAGCAAGTCCGTCAGCCAGGGCTTCAGTTTCAACATTCTCTGTGTGGGTAAGTAGTGGCCTGGCCACCTATCAAGCTGGGGAGACCTTGGGTTCAGGCCTTGGTCTTGCCTCTGTCATGATCAAGAGCAGGACTAGATCCAGCACCTGACTCACAGTCGCCACAAAGAGGAAACAGAGGTGGGTCCATGAAAGTGCTGCCTACACTGGGTGTCTATCATAGAAATTCAGTCACTGGTTCATTCATTTATTAAAAAACAAACACTGGGGGCTGGAGAGATGGCCCAGTGGTTAAAAGCACTGGCTGCTCTTCCAGAGGACATCTGTTCCCAGCACCGATGTCAGGTGACTCACAAATGCTTGTAGCTCAAGTTCCAAGAACCCTGACACCCTCTTTCTGGCTCTCATAGGTATCTGCACATAGACACACATGCACACATAAATAAAAATAAATCTTCAAACTCTTTTCTCCTTACTATGTGACAAAGATACAGTGTTGAATGAGACCCTGCTTGGTCACCAGATCACAGGGTAAATCTCATGTGCACTTTGGAACAAACACAGCCTGACTGGGGAGGCTCCAGGTGTCCAAGGCCCAGGACTCCCAGAGGCACAAAGGCTATGCAGGGCCCTCTGCAGGTATCCCTTGGGAAGAGGCTACAGGGACAGCTCCTGGTGGTTTTAGGTCCTGTTCCTGTGGAATCATGACCACCTTGGCCTAAGAAGGGTGGTGTTCAGAACAGGCTGTGTGTTTTGTGACTAGGTCCCCTTGAAGCCTAGTCTCAAAACACGGTGGTATCTCTATAGCCTGGTACTGCCTTTTCCCCACTCCCTGGGGAAATGTCACATGCCCTGCCTAGCCATGTCTTACATCAAAGGTTTCCTTTATGATTTTCTTCTGAACATTGTTTCCTTTCTTCTTTTTTTCTTTTCCTTTCCCTTCCTCCCCCCCCCACCCTTTTTAAGAATGTATTCATTTTATTTGAGGGAGCACATGGCAATGGAAGTCAGAGGACAACTTGGAGTCACTTCTCCCCTCCTACCGTGTGGGTCCCAGGGATTACACTTGGGTTGCTAGGCTATGCAGCAAGTGCCTTTACTCACTGAGCCATTTCACAGACCTTTTTTGGGGTTTGGAATTGGAGTTGAGATGGAACCCCAGGTCTTTATACATGCCAGACGAGTACTCTAAAACTGAGAAACAGCCCAAGCCCCCACCCTCACCCCCCACTCTCAGAGGCCAGTGAGGAATGGAGTAGGAGGCTTGCTTCCGCTCTCTCATTCTGGGGTTGAGGGTCTTTGAGCCCCCCTCATCTAGCTGCCAGCTAGAGACGGCCCTGGTTCTAGACTTTGATATTCTCCTCTCTCCCTGCTGTCCCCACTCACCAGGGGAGACTGGGATCGGCAAGTCCACGCTAATGAATACACTCTTCAACACAACTTTTGAGACCGAGGAAGCCAGTCACCACGAGGAATGTGTACGCCTGCGGCCTCAGACCTACGATCTCCAGGAGAGCAACGTTCATCTCAAACTGACCATCGTGGATGCTGTGGGCTTTGGGGACCAGATCAATAAGGATGACAGGCAAGAGGCGGGAAGGGCGGCTCCACCTAGCCTTGTGATGACCCCGAACTGATTGACCCTCATCCTAAAACTTCCCAATCACTTCCTGCTTCAAAGTGCCCCATACATATAGTGCTAAGGTGGCCTAGGAAGGCTGTTGGGGAAGGGCTGAGGTCCTGGGCCATTGACAGACCAGTTCTTCCTCTAAGAGGGTATAAGAAGGGGTCAGTCAGCCTCCTACACCAGATAGGGCAACGCTGCTCCCAGGGAGGAGAGTGGGGATAGCCTGGCTTGGGCTCTAGGCTGCCCTTGCTTCAACCAGCGTCTGCCTCCCAGGTGATGAAGCTGTCTGTAGTTACAGGCCCATAGTTGACTACATCGACGCGCAGTTTGAAAACTATCTCCAGGAGGAGCTGAAGATCCGCCGTTCCCTCTTTGACTACCATGACACAAGGATCCATGTTTGCCTCTACTTTATCACACCCACTGGGCACTCCTTGAAATCCCTGGATCTGGTGACCATGAAGAAACTAGATAGCAAGGTACATACCCCTCCTTGTCACCTGACCTCTGCCATCTACCTCTGGAAGGCGGTGTGGTGACTGCAGTTGGCTATCCTGTGGTCAGCTTGGTCCTCTCTGGCTACTTCAGTGGTCCTCACTGAGCTTTTCAGAGCTTCGTTCTCAGCAACTTCCTTCTCATTTGAAACTATGCTTTTTGTCTATCTATTTTCCTTGTACAATGACGAACCCCCCCTGCAGACCCTCTGTCCAGAGTGTCCCTCTTCCATCCAGCCTCTTATCTCTAGTTCCTCTCCTCACTTCTTTCCTGTCTGACATGGCTTCCCCCTGGCTCTCTTCTGAGCCTACTAGGAGAGGAGAATGACTCAGCTTGAATTGTGAATGAGGGTAGAGGGTAGAGAGCAGTTTCATGGGGTGCTAGCAAGGTCTGGGGGTCCTGGAGGATCCGGGCACCTCTTAGTTATCTTTCAGCCCTTGTGACTGCCTTTCCATCTCAGGAGTTAATTGTCACCATGAAAAATAGGGTAACCTTGGCCTGGGAGAGTTCAAGGTTTTTTCCATAGCTGCTACTCCTGGGTCATCTTGCCTGCTTAGTGGTTGGCTTGGTCACCACTACTGTTTCTGTCAGACCCCAGGCCAATCTGGACCTTCAGAGCGTCCTGGGTCCAAGTTGAATATGCCCCTGGCTGTCAAATGGGGTGCTGGGAAGTTGTATTGGGGAGCCGAGGCCCAGAGAAGCATTACAGCTCATTGTTAGGGTTCCTGATATCAATCACAGTGGCCACAGGTGGCGAAGTTTGGCCTGCAACTGATCGTTGGAGCCACTGTCTTCCTGATTTTCTGCTCTTAGTGCTTGTCCATGGTCAGTGATCATTCCTCAAGATGGGCAACTAACCTGCTGCCCCTCCGCTGACCTTCACAGGTGAACATAATTCCCATCATTGCCAAGGCCGACACCATCTCCAAGAGCGAGCTCCACAAATTCAAGATCAAGATCATGGGTGAGCTGGTCAGCAATGGAGTCCAGATCTACCAGTTCCCCACAGACGACGAGGCTGTTGCAGAGATCAACGGGGTCATGAATGTGAGTGCTGGGCAAGGGCCTCGGGACTCCTGAGTCAGAGGGCTTGGGGACACCAGTCTGAGATGAGACTCAGCTTCTCAGAATGTTATCCTGCACAGGGTGGGTAGGCGTGTATGCCTCCCAGGCCTGAATTCTGGGGGCACCAGACTAGAGGATTTGGATTTTGGGTTTGCACTAAGGGTGCCCTAGATCTGTGTGTCACAGGTGAACTCAGGGTGGGAATGTGATGTCTGAAGGAGCGAGTCCATATATGGCCAGGGGTCATAGGTCCTTTCAGAGCTATGCTGGCCTGAGACGAACACACCACAGATAGGAAAACCCAGTCGGGAGTCTAGAACATTTCTCTGAGAGAGACAGGAACTGAGCCTCTAACCCTTGTTAAAGAGCCTTGTCAAAGGCTGGTGGCCCCTCCCTAGGGTGCAGGGGTGTGAGAAAGTCTGCCCCCTTGTTCAGCACAGTGCTCACATATATACCTGGGCCCCCTTTTAGGCACACCTGCCTTTTGCTGTGGTGGGCAGCACAGAGGAGGTGAAGGTGGGCAACAAGCTGGTTCGAGCTCGACAATACCCTTGGGGAGTGGTGCAGGGTGAGTGTGGGGCAAGCCTCTCCCCAGCTGGGGCCTCAACTCAGTCTCCTCGTGTCCTGCCAGCCGAGGCCCTAACCACTGTCCTGCTACCCTCTGCCCATTTTCCTGGCTGCCTCACTCTGTGGAGCTCCCTGAGGCACATGGCCATGCTCCTGCTGTTCCTTTGCCTGTTTCCATGCCTATTTCATGCTGTGGAACCATGAAGGCATCCAACCACTGTCTGGCTGTACCCCCAACCATCTGCATGTTTGTTTTGCTCTGGGGAACCACCAAAGCCCCCTAACCATTGTCTTGCTTTCCCCCTGCCGATCTGCACACCCGCCTCATGCTGCTTTGGAGCCACCAAGGCACCCAAGTCCTGCCCGGCCGCTCCCCCACCTATCTGCACGCCTGTCTCATGCCTCTCACGCCCCTGCTTTCAGTGGAGAACGAGAATCACTGCGACTTCGTGAAGCTGCGGGAGATGTTGATCCGGGTGAACATGGAGGACCTGCGGGAGCAGACCCACAGTCGGCACTACGAGCTCTACCGTCGCTGCAAGTTGGAGGAGATGGGCTTCCAGGACAGTGATGGTGACAGCCAGCCCTTCAGGTGATGGCCTGTGCTGCGCTGCCTCAGCCACTCTTGTCACGCCAGCACTTGCTCTCTTAGGCCTTGTAAGCCCGAAGGCACAGGCTGGTGGGAGCCCTGAATCCTCTTGTCCCCAGCATCTCCCTGACTCCATTGCTCTGACGGCCTCACTTCTACCTTTGGCCTCTCCTTTGGGTCTCCACAGCCTCCAAGAGACATACGAGGCCAAGAGGAAGGAGTTCCTGAGTGAGCTGCAGAGGAAGGAGGAAGAGATGAGACAGATGTTCGTCAACAAAGTGAAGGAGACAGAGCTTGAGCTGAAGGAGAAGGAACGGGAGGTGTGTGTCAGGCCCGCTGTGGAGAGGAAGTGCCAGGGCAGGCTGGCTGATGGGGACATAGGGGACCTAGTCTGCCCATTCCCAGTTGCCTCCCTTTTCCCTTCCCCAGCTCCATGAGAAGTTTGAGCACCTGAAGCGAATCCATCAGGAGGAGAAGCGCAAGGTGGAGGAGAAGCGCAGGGAGCTGGAGGAAGAGACCAACGCCTTCAACTGCAGGAAGGCAGCCATGGAGGCCCTGCAGTCTCAGGCCTTGCATGCCACTTCACAGCAGCCCTTGAGGAAAGACAAGGACAAGAAGAAGTAAGTGGCATCTCCCCTGGGCTGTCTCCTTACACCTGCTCTCTGCCCCCCAGGTCACTGCTCAGCCTCACGCTCACCGCGGTCTACCCTCACCACCTCACCTGCTCTCCACCGCGTACCTCCGACTTGCTCTCACACTAGTCTTCTCGCTGTCTCACCGTCTGGATCTCTCTCTCCTCCCTCATCCTCCCCCAGCATCCTCAGCGTCTAGTCCTCTTCCCTGCTTTTGTAGTGAAGGAGCTGGGTCATGTGGGCAGCCAGTAGCAGGGGACAGCCAAGCAGGTATAACCACAGGATACTGGGACAAGTCTGTCCAGCCAGGAGAGGGGCGAATGTGGAGACCCTGTGCTTCTGCTTGAGCAGCTGTGGCACATGTCCCTTAGGCCTCTGAGGCTGGGGTTGTGGAACTCATATTAGCTGGTAGATGGCGACACGTGACAGACAGCAGGGACTCATCAGGACAGGCCAGTACTGCCCCAGTCCCTGTCTTCTCTATGCAGAGTAGAGAGTGACAGGTGACAAGGAGGCTCTCCCAGGTGTGTCAGCTTAAGGTCACAGAATTCCCAGTCATGTTTCCTTAGCACTTTTCTTTGCTTGCCCCACCCCCTCTCACCCCTGCTGCCTCCTTTTCTTTGCCTTCTTTTTCAAAAAACAAAAACAAAACTATTATTTATTTATTTTTGATTGTAAGGACTAAGTCCAGGGCCTTGCACACGTTAGACGTTAGATAAGTTCTTTACCACTGATCTACATCCCAGCCATTTTGGTGTCCTCCGCAGTCCTTTCCCATGTTCCTATCTGGAGTCTGGTACCCTGTCTGCAGTGACTCCCAGTCTCCTGCTCTACTTCATTCGGAGACTCAAGTGGTCCCATCCACCTCAGCATCTGGGTGCATGAACTTGACTATGTCCTGCCTTACCCCTAGGTGGCATTCCCTGACATACACACACACACACACACACACACACACGAACATGATCGATCCTCTCTCTCTCTCTCTCTCTCTCTCTCTCTTTCACTTTCCTGCCTCAAACTTAAAGTGCTTCTCCCTGGGGCAGACACAACACTTAGGACTAGATGCACACTGTGGTTCCCAAGGTTTGTCCTCTGCTTTGGGGCAGGGGTTCCCCTTTTGTGGTCTTCCCCATCCTGATGACTGACAGCCCATCCCAGCTACCAATTCCCAGAGGATCCAAGGCCCATTTCCCCTCAGTCTGGAGAATTTTACACTTGCTTTCCGCCTTGATCCTATTTCAGCCCTTGGTTTGGTGAGTGTGGAGGTTGAGGTGCAGTCAGTGTGGGCTTTAAGCTGGCAGCTCAGAAATGTCCCTCCTTGTGAGGGGGACATGGGACAGAGTCTGTATATTCAAAGTGACTTTGCCCTGCTCCCTGCCAGCGTGGCCCAGGCAATCTGGTGAAAGTAGACAGTGTCCCCAAATAAGAAACTAGGAGAAGCCCCTGCGCCAGCCAGGTGTGGTAGCATATGCTTCTGATCCCAGCTTTGGGGAGGCAAACGCAGGAGGATTGCTCTTAACTTTGAGGTCCACCTGGGCTACGTAATGAGTTGCTAAACTAGCCTGGGATATGTAGCAAGGATCCTGTCTCCAAAAAAAAGGAAGGAAGAAAAAGAAAGAAAGAAAAGGAGAGAGAGAGAGAGAGAGAGAGAGAGAGAGAGACTGACTATAGAGCAGCTTAGGGTGGAACTCTCATTATGAAGAAACAACTCTCAGTAGAAACCTGCCCCAGATGTCCGGTCTCCTGGGATATTGTTTCCCAGATCTGGGTCTGAAAGGCCTGCCCTTTCTAGTTGGGCGGTTACACTAGAGAGCTTCAGTCAGTTTGACCCTGGGAGAGGGGACTCTGTACCTGTGAAGCTAGAGCTGGGGTTCAGGGGTCATTGGCCCCGTGGGATAGGGTGGGCCAGGCATGCATTTGGGGAGTGGGTATTTTCATGGCCGTTTAGTTAAATGGCTTTACTTGGTTTGTACTCAGTCTTTAAATTTTAATCAATTTTTGCGAAATTACTTCCCAATCAGATTTTGACCCTCAGCCCGGGACGCCACAAACTGAAGCGAGTTCCCTGCTTTGCTCGTCACAAATGCCAAACTGACTGCCCTTTCCCAGTGTCCACCTTGCTGTCTTTTGCTTCTATTTGGTTTGGTCTGCGTATCTTTTAATGTGTCTGTTTTTGTTTTGTTTGTTTTGTTTTATTTTTCAGTTAAAGCACGCACAGACTTACATGTCAAGAGCGGACTTTAGACTATCATGTGTTAAGTTGCTTGAGTTACACCTTGTGGCCCTTCTCTCATAGCATGGTGTGAGGACGGACTGGGAGCCGGTACAGACTCCAGTGTTTACAGCCTTGCCTTGGCCCCTGGCTGGCCCCCGGCTGCCTGGGCCTGTCCAGCCGCCCCTCTCTATGCAAACGTATCCGAGCCATGAATGCTGGAATCTCAAACTGACAAGGTTTATTTTTTCCAGAGCCGGTGGCTGGTCTTCCATTTACAGTGTCACTATTCCCTGACGGAGCAGTTTTGTGCCACTCTAGTGATGGCTCCAGCCAGCGACTCATGTGATACCCTAGGCGTGGCCTGTGGTCTGGTATATACACACACGCTGCAGAATTTGCCTGTTTCCCCTTCATTTTAATTTTTCTAACCTAGAGCTTAATTTCAATAACTTTGAAACACTTCTAAATTTTTATTTTGGCACCAGTATAAAGACAAATAATATCTATCTTTCCCATTATTTTTATAAGTAACACAGATTCCCTGATTTTTTTTTTTAAACTAAAAAGATCTCTAAACCTTCTTACATAGAAAGCAGCCCTATAACATATAGGGAGAGGTGGGAAATAAAGTTCCTATTCTGGCAGTGTTTGGAACTTCTTTATGGACTGCAGTGGACCCCGAACAAGACCACGCCCAGCGTTTTTACTGTGAATGTAAATGGAACAGCAGCCCAAACCCTTGTCTCTGCCCTCGAGGTGCTACCTGTGCAGGGACCACATGCGTGTGTGTTAAGTGTTTGACTCCAAATAAGCCGCCTGCTCCCGACCAGCGTGCTCAGCGGGGAGAGGGCTGTCATGTCAAGGTCACTGTTACTTCTTTCCTGGCCGAGTCATGGTGCAAGAAAATAACGGTGTCTGAAGTATTAGGACAGTTTGGCAGTGGGGGGAGAAAAACAAAAGCCTGGGGGCTAAGAACGTCCCCTCCAGCTTTAGTTTCCAGGTGAACACTTTTAAGAAAGTGGCTGCCAGGTGGGATGGTGCAGGCCTGTGATGCCAGCGCTTGGAAGGTGGTGGGAAGCCAGAGACGGGCCTCAGTTACACAGTGAGGTAGAGGCCAGCTTGGGTTACATGAGACCCTGTCTCAAAAATAAAAGCAAGGAAAGTACTGACAAAATCCATTCTGCTCTGCTCCTGATGGTTTGCAAGCCTCGGGGTTGTTGGTACAGCACCAGCTGGACACCAGGCTCCCCAGAAAGATTGGCTGCACCCCAAGGAGCTGATCACCCAATGGGCTTCTCACTGAGAGCCTGAGGGGTCCACACTGATTCATGCTGCATTCAGGTTTTTACGCCCCCATCTCCCTCCACCATTGCCCCCTTCCTGCCAGGCCTGCCTGTATTCATCCAGGACCAGTCTGGCTCCTTCCTGTCCTGAGATGATGGCTCATTCAGAGTGAGCTGGAGGGGAAGGTGGTTGTGAGTGCGCTGTGACAAGACCTCCCCAAAGGCACCTGTACTGTGAGAGGCTCCACACAGCAGGAGAAATGCCTTTATTAATGCTCTAAGGAAAAAATCCTCCGTGATCAGGGTGCATCCTGGCCAAAAGTCTGGACTCTCAAACTATTTAGAGAGGCCGTTTTAAGCAAAAGAACATAAAATTCAGCTCAGTCCCTGGAAGCCTTGTGAGCATCAGAGCTAGTCCACCTCTGGTCATGGCAGAGCTGATGTTGAACTTCGGTGTCTGAGGCAGAGGTGAACTGCAGGCCAGCGGCTCCTCCTAGGGAAATTGTATATCTGAAGGTGTATTCACTTAGGTTCAAACCTGACCTTCAGAGCAGCCTCTCCTAGCCAATATATTTCGAGACTAGGATGACCCAACGGGTCCACTGGTTGTATAAAATAAGACTGCTGGCTCAGAGTCATGCTGGGGACTCTGGAGCCAACAAATTTTACCACTGGCACCTGCAGCTCAGCAGCCACAACTTGGGCATACTGGAAGGCTATTACGGTCAGTGCCCACCTTTTGGCCCAAAGCTTGCTGGCATCTCTGGGGAGACTTGACTTGCATTTTCTAGGGTCTGAGTTGCTCCCCCATGGATCCCGTCAGTCATGGCAAGCTTTTCCCCTGCTGTGTGGAATTTTGTTTTCTTTAGCTGAGGTTAAATTAATCCTTGGTGTGCAAGAAAAACGTGAAGCTTGCCCCTTGAGGCTGCGGCCCCCGTGTACAGCTGGGACTCCCTCCTCTTTCTTCCCTGTCACTTGTTGACTTCATGGGACGGTCATAGGATCATGTTGACATTTGCTGTTACGTTTCCCCTGAGCCATTTCGTGTTGTGGTAGAGTCACCGTGTAAGTTACGGTTCAGACCTGCACTTCCAAGAGAGAAAAGATCCTGTTAATAATCATGCCAAACTCTAGGCACTCAGGAGGCTGAACTAGGAGAATCACAAGTTCAAGGCCAACCTGGGCCACTTAGCAAGACCCCATGTTAAATTAAAAAAAAAAAAATGCTAGACAACTTGCCTAGCATGACTGGGGACTGATTTCTCTCCCAAGTCAACAGCCATCAAGCAGCTGTATCCCAGGCCAACCAGGGTGTATGTTCTCCTTCATGCTGGGAGGCCTGAATCCAAGCGCCTGTGGTTGTACAAACTATCCCTGTATATGTTCCTGTGTGTGTGTGGACTCCCCTTGTCTGGGGCTCATACTGGGTAAGCAGCCCAGGAAAGCCAGCTTGCTCATCTATTACGTTACCATGCATCTCTAAAACCACTTCAGTTGTTAATCCATTTACCCCTCCACCCATTGACTTGTTTCTGTTCCTTTCCATCCACTTTGTACTCATTTGTTTTCATTAAATTTTGCATTTATTTTGAGTTTTTTACAGTGTCATTTTTGGGCAGTAGCTTTTCTGAAATCAAGTTTCTTGAGCATATTAATATTCCGCAGTTGTGGCAAATGCAGCCTGCTTCCGCTGTGACCTCTGTGAGGGCAGAGCTCCCGACAGAACTCCATTTTTCTAGCGAATCATGATGCAGACACCTGTGAGTGCTTGTGTGATGAAGGCGTCACAGGAAAGAGAATCTGCAGTCTGTGGCTCTTGAAGAGTTAAAGGGTCCAAGACTGAGGGAAGGCATACCCTGCCCTCAGGGAGTTTACCTCTTTGTTAGGAAAGCTTGGCTTGAGACAGCTCACCCTACGTGTGCTCAGCTCTTGTAATGATATGCTCTAACGTTCTAATCCTCACCGCCCTATGGTCAGATACTATTGTCCCCATTTAATAGGGGAAGTCCCAGAGGTTCCATAATTTCCCAAGGCAGCACAGCAAACAAGTGGATGAACTGCGATTTGAATATTGGTCATCTGTATCCTTAATCCCTGTGCTAAAGCTGGACATCTCATTAGGATCACTGGGAAAGAGTGGAAATGGGGTCATTGTTCGAAGTGTGGTGGTGTGGGCCATGGGCCCGAGATGGTTCTGTAGAGGTGGGAAGCCTTGGGAGACGGAAATGTTTGGGTGAAGGGTGGACTGGTGGTTGGAGAGAACAAGCTGCCTCTGATCTTTCTCCCATCTCCATCTCCTCCGGCCTCAGGCCTTCGCTAGTCCCTGGCTCTTCCAGGAGGGGACAGAGGAAGGTGGATTGTGTTCATATTCACCAACCATGGGGATTCCCATTTGTGTATTGAGATGAGGTGAGTTCCTGGCAAACAACAAAAAGGCAAGCAGAACAGACCCCTGATGGAGTCTTAACAATGGCAGCATTTGCCGCCCAAGAAGAGCTACTTCATCTGTAGATACGCCGGCAACAGGACACCTCCTCTTCTGGCACGGGGCTCTCAGGGTTGCCTTCTTTCTCTGTGAACTTGGGAATAGGATCAACTGGGGGGACATTTTACAGCTAGAGCCTCCTGGTTGATAGGCGTAGGTGCTATGCAGCAGACACCCAGTGCCACAGGATACCCACACTGGTGTGAACCCTTGAGATGAACTCCTGTCCCATCCACACAGTGTCTTCTTGTACATGTTGGCCTCTGGATGGAGCAGCATGAGGCCAGTCAGCATATTACCTTGCCAGCCTGCTGCGTGTAGCTGGAGACATCTGAATGTCAGGTTTCTGGTCACTGTCAGCAAATACCCTTCGTCTTCCCAGGACCTATCTGGAGGGCAGTTGTTGACAAGAACCAGAGGGCAGGGTTCCAGGTATATATGACTAACAAGAGGTGCACAAGAGTTCTGTTACTAGAAAGGTCTCCAGCAGCACTGAAACCATTTGAAGTGTGCTTTTACAGAAACCCCGAACAGCCAGATGTGGTGCCATGTGCCTACAATCCCAGAACTCCAGAGGTTGAAGCAGGAGGATTTTAGCTTTGAGGTCAGCCCAGGCTGCAATTTGAGCTCAAGAAAAAGGGGAGGGGGTGTGCTGGTGAAATGACTCACCAGGTAAGCCTGCCAACTTGAGTTTGGTTCCCCAAGACCCATGAAGTGGAAGGAAAGAATTAACTCCCACAAATTATCCTCTGATGTCCACAGAATAAATAAGTATATGCGTGGGGGAAGCTCCAATAAGCAAAACCAGAGGAAAGACAAAATGGTACCCTGCCTCACAATGTGGCCTGTCTGGTCCCTGACCACACAGTGAGCTTCTGGCAACACACTGTACCCACCCCCCCCCCCACTCCATGGCTTAGCATATTTATAAAAGAGCTGCTCACAGTGACAAAGTTTCTTGGAACACCTCTAAATTTATGGCCTAGTCATTCAAGTCCCAGCCGGCATCTTGGCCAGCTGGGCTCCACAGCTTTAAGACTGGCTCGACAGTAACACGGCTCCAGACAGGCAGCTGGCTTCCTCCCTGCCGTCTGTGCAGGTGTCCTTCTGTCCGCAGGGCAGGCTGGGCTCAGTCACCCAGCCGGCAGCACAGGACTCGGCATCCCCTCTGCATGTGTCAGGAGCATCCTTAACATGAAGTTCTCTGCATGAGGGCCTTCAGAGTCCACAGGGGACATGGTGCTGCTCTCTCATCGGACCTGAGGAGAAGGTGTAAATCAGCACCACATGGGGATGCTCAGATTCAGAGAGACTTCCCAGCTTTTAGAGGGAGCCAGGTGGCTGGGACTAAAGTGCTAGCTACTCTTGTGTTTGGGACAAGTCTGAGAAGCTGGAGGGACCTGGCCAAGCCTGGCAGGTAGAACCAGAATCAGTCTGTGAGGGAGCAAGGCGTGGTGGCGCACACCTTTAATCCCAGCATTGGAGATGCAGAGGCAGGTGAATCTCCATGAGTTCTGAGCCAGCCCTGGTCACGTAGTGGGACCCTGTCTCGGAAAATGAGAGACGCCTGAGGACTGGCCACACCCTTTAGGCAGAGGCGGGCTCACGCTAGCTTACTTCAGCTCTGAGAGACAGAACCAGCCCTTGCCGAGGAAGGAAAGAGTAAGTGCAGCCTTCTCCCTGGTTTCCTGGCTCTAGAGGACAGAAAGGGAAGGCAGGGTCACAGCTTCAGGCCACCTTACCTCTTCTGGTTCTGATCTAACCTGAGGACCAAGTAACTTCCCCAGTGGTTCTTCTAGAACTTTCTCTCAGTCTCATTACGAGAAATGTAAAACCAAAGAATTTATAGGCATGCAAGCATAGTGAGTTCCCACAGGTTCTGGAGGCCTCAGAGTGAGACAGAGAGGCTGGCTGACAGGTGAAACAGAATTGGTGCAGGAGGGTAGCCCCAGACTTCTCAGGTGTGGCTTCACAAGCACCTCACAGCCACCATACTGCTCAGCACTGGCAGGTGTCAGCACACAATGGTAACCTTGAAACAGTCATCTCAGCGATCGGTGCCGGGATGATCACGTGGGTCATTTTGAGCACGGTATGACTACCCTACTTCATAGCACTAACTACCATCCTAGGAGCCCTCATCTCCAACCTCAGTTAACTATCATTAATCTGCCATTCCATCCTAATCTGTTCTGAGAGCTGCTGACACGGCCCCCACTCCATGCCTGTCACCACACACTCATGTAGAGGGAAGGTCTGGATGTTATAATCCTCAATATTAAGCACCCAGATCCTTTTCCCATTCCCGATCATGGCCACCAGACTGTATTCTTGTTCCTCACTTCCAAAAATCCTTCCCTGTGAGCTCAAGGTTTGCCATACCAGGGAACACAGCATGATCATATACAGAGCATGGCCTCCGGTCAACCTCTTGCCATAGCTGGCGTGCTCAGTGCATCTTCTGGAGCCCACAAAGGAACAAGGGCCATGGGTACTGTGTTGAGCACAGAACGTGTCAGCCAGAAGGGCCAAGCTGATGTCTACGTGTGCTTTCTTTAGCAGATCAGATATAGGAGCACAGCAGTCGGGCATGAGCATCTCCAGCTCTAAGGTGATGATGACCAAAGCCAATGTGGAACCCTTGAACTGCAGCAGCTGGTGGCCCGCCATCCAGTGCTGTAGCTGCCTGGTCAGGGACGCGACGTGGAGGGAAGGATTCCTCTGAGGCAGCAGTTCCGCCACGTGGGGGCCAGCTCAGGACCATCAGGGCGTGGAACTGGAGACCATGGTTGTTCCTGTTAGGACAGAGCCCCACCCTCCCCCCTTGTTTTCACATATCAATAACCAAAAGTGCAAACAGTTTCTATTTCCTTCAGGGAGCATCCGGTGTGGCCCGACCCTTTTCATTCCCAGATAGTCTGATATGTGACATGGTCACTCTGAGGCTACAGCGTATAGGTGACCATGTTTGGATTCTGAGAAATGTGAACTTACTGTTCAAGATAAAGGGAGCAGGGAAGTGATCTGTAACCGCTTGACCTGAAGAGAAACCTCCAACCTTGTCAACAGCACCAGTTTTCCATAACGAAACTGCCCTTAGTGATTTAACCTTCATGCTTCATAACAGACCAAAACACCATGCCATTTCTTCATTTGCATAATTTTGCCTTACTAATAAATACATCCTGAAGGATGGCCTCCATCCCCCCCCCCCAACTAAAACCAACACGAACCCGGTGTCTGATATTTTTTTAAGTGCCAGATCAATACGGTCTAACGTCTCAATAAGGATTGTGTGTAGATGAATAAAGACAGCTAGCTGAATGTGTGTAAAGTATAGCAAAGGCAGACAGATATTTATATATGATATTCATAGAACGGAAAGTTAAATATTTTTGCAGTGTGTATTTAAGAGAGTAACTGACCATAGTAGTGCCGTCCAAACGTCTTTGTCAAGTGAATTCTGTGTCCTTTAGACGTGAGAGTCTGGTGGAATGGCGTGGGATATAAAGAGAACATTTTTTTTTCACTCTTCCGTATGTTGTGAGCCTTTGTGAATCACCTCGCCGTGGTGCATGTGCAAGGACGTGTTGCACGCCTGTGCCTTGCCTGTTCTGTGTTGTAAACAGCTGTTCCAAAGGCACAGATGAGTCTCAGGGAGACTCCATAAACTTCCTGCTTATTATAACCCAGAAGCCCAGCAATGTCCCCAACGTGGAGGTCCTAATGAAGTCCGTCCAGAAGAGGCAGCCCCGTCCTCCGCAGCTCCCCCCTCCCCGGGGTACAGCCAGAGCCACATGCTTTATGAAGTCTTTTACACATGGAATTGACTGTAAAAAGAAAATAAAAGAGGCCAAAGCCCTATATCACATGACGGTAGCTTTTGTTTTCTTCTCCATGGGGACTGGGGCATCCACAAACCGAGGAGATTGGTCTTCTAGTGGCCTGCCACCGAAAATACTGCTGGAAGAAAAACCAAACCACATCTTGTGTGTCTGGCAAGTCACTAGGAAGTGGTGACTCGGTAATGCACATCACATGA
Organism: Myodes glareolus; assembly: GCF_982192425.1. Classification (NCBI taxonomy): domain Eukaryota; kingdom Metazoa; phylum Chordata; class Mammalia; order Rodentia; family Cricetidae; genus Myodes; species Myodes glareolus. The sequence continues at coordinate 71,054,023 of NC_142034.1, read as the reverse complement.
ACTCCCTTTGCAGAAGCTCTCAAGGCTCTCCTGCCTGCTGGCTCGGACTCAGAGGTGCTCCCCAGGCTGGGCCATCTGGGTTCAGGGTAAGAGCTCACCCCAAGTTTCTCAGGAGCTGTGGGTCTTGCTCACTCCTCCTCCCAATCCCAGCATAGCTACCTGGAGAAAAAAAAAAAAGATGCCTCCCAGCTTCCTGGACAGGCACTGTGACAAACTGCCCATGGCCTTCACAGCCCTGCTCCTTCATGTTTTTCTTCAACCATATTTTCCCTTTGGTGTGTGTATGTGTGAGTGTGTATACACATGTGTGTACACAAGCATGTGGAGGCCAGAGGGTATCCTCACATGTCATTCTTTAGGTACTGACTACCTTTTTTTTGTTTTGTTTTTTTAAAACAGAGTCTCTCATATCTTCTTCCTGGCCTAGAACTTGCGAGGTAGCGAGGCTAGCTGGCCAGCAATCCCTAAGGATATTTCTATCTCCACTCCACCTCCTCACGGCTGAGATTATAAGCATGCCCCATTGCACCTGGTTTTCTTCTACAACATGGGTCCTGGGAAGCCAACTCAGGTCCTTACTTGCACAGTGAGCACTTTACCGACTGATCCATAGCTCCCCCCCCCCCCCCCCCGCATTCAGCCTTTATTGAAGATGGTTCGGTTCTGAGAAAACTATGTCTCTGTCAGGTGTAGCAGTACACACACACACACACACACACACGCACGCACACACAATCCCAGCTCTTTGAAGGTAGAGGCAGGAGGGTCAGGAGATCAAGGCCATCTTTGGCTACCTAGTGAATTTGAGTCTAGCCTGGCTGCACAAGATCTGTCTCAGAAACTCAAAACCAAAATCATAACAAAAGCAAGCCCAAACAACTACGCTTTATCCTCAGAAATCTTTGTAAACTTCCAAATACCAGGGGCATTCATGACAGTCCTACATTTTTAGAGAAGCAAAATATTACTATAACCTCCAGAAGTACCTATTTTAAAGGCCATTCACTTGAGGTTTAGTTGGACAAAAACTAATTTTAGAGGCACAAAGTATATCTTTTAAAAAATTTATTTAAAAGTTTTATTTTAAAAGTTGTTATATGTGTGATGTTTATGTGGGGGTTATATACAGGAGTGCAGGTGCCCCAGGAAGTCAAAGGAGCCCGACAGGTCCCCTAGAACTGGAGTTACAGATGGTTGTGAGCCACCACGTGGGTGCTGGGAAAGAAACCCAGGTCCTCTGCAAGAACAGCCTATGCTCTTAAGCACTGTGCATCTCCCCAGTTCACAAATGGTATTATAATAAACACTTGTATTGAAGGTTTGGAACTGGACACACAAGCCATATTTTCCTGCTTCCTTGGAGACTGAGACCGGCCAAGGAAGGCATCAGAGAAATGAGGGTAGTCTCCCCATCCATCCTCAAAGCGGAAGAGCTAAGAGGGCAGTGCGAAGGGCCGGGAAACTCTGACGGCCAAGTAAACTTGCAGCAAACCTGGGGCTTCTGCTCTTCCTCCAGCATCTGGGCCTCCTGCTTCTCTCAGAGAAGGGTCTCCGAGTCACTAAAGACCAAGTTTATGGGCACGACCAGGTCACGTTTCTGAAGTAGACGTGAAGTCACTTGTCATAGCAACTGTCATTGTCTCACATAGGCCTCTCTACCTTTCTGAAACCACGTGGCTGTTGGAAGATAGCAGGAAGAGCCAGGTTGAATGTGACCTGCAAGGAAGGGCTGGAGAGATGGCTGAGCGGTGGAGAGTGCACATTGCTCTTGCAGGCACCAGAGTTTGGTTGCCAGCGCCCACATGGGGCTGCTCACAGAGGATCCAACATCTCTGACCTTCATAGGTACCTGCCCTTATGTGCACAAGCTCACATATCTGTGTCTACATCTCTATATCTATATCTACATCTCTCTCTATATACAAATGTATATATATATCTCGATATAGAGATAGATATAGATAGGTATCTATATCTAGCTATATCGAGATAGATATAGATATATCTCTACATAATTAAAAATAGTTAAGAAATTTAAATACATATTTTAAGTGCGCACTCCCACCTCGAAAAGTGGGAGACATTCTTAGCTTTAGGAACCCAAAAAAGATTTCCTGCAAGGTATGGCACATCTCGACTTGTTGGGAAAAGAATGGAGGAGGGTGGTATAGAGGTTCAGGGAGGCTTGGTTCAGCAGTGTCAGGGGCCGCCTAATCCAGGAGACCAAAGAGGCTAGGAGATCTTAAACCCAGATGGAATTAAGTACTTCTCGGTGGTGGCCTGTTCTAAGGCAGAAGCCCCTGCTAGGTAGGTAAGGTAACCCAGCACTGGAGCACAAGGTTCCGGGTACTGCAGAAGAGATGATGGATTGCTACCAAGCCACAGGTGCGCATTGCATCTCCATGCAGGACACGCATCAGGAGGGCTAGCCTTGGGCACTGTGGAAGGAGCCACTGGAAATGCAGCATAGGGTGCTGGAGCCCGGCCTAGGCTTGTGGAACTCGGAAGGCCACCAGGGGTCCTCTGAACGAAGGTGCCAGGAGAACAAAGGCATGCAGGACTCAGAGAGGGCAGACACCTCTCACCCTAGGCACCAGCATTGATGGAGTCTACATCCAGCTTGTAACCCAACTGGCTTTTCGCAGCCATCTGTTGTGACCCTACAGTTAGGACACCTACAAGGACGGGGTAGGCTTGGTGGATTCGCTTGCCACTCCTGGGTGGCTGCGTCTTAGCCCTCACTGTGATACTAGGTAGCAGGCATCTCGGACTATGAACGTCCTAGGTGCCTACCCCCTCTTCCCATAGCGAGCAGGGTGTCTCTCACTCACTAGCTGAACTTCTTCCTCCCCTATACCATGCTTCACGCCTCTTTTCTAAACAGTCCTGTGCCCCAGACAGAATCCCCCTTTTCATAGGATATCTGGTGTGTCCGACTGTACATTCTACATCTTACCTCGCAGTACTGATCTGGGGGCATGAGACTAGTGGGGGAAGAATCAAGAAAGTTCCCTCAGTCTTGGGATGGCCCCTGACCTACAGTCTGCACTGCTACTGGGCCTTGATCTCAGGATCTGGTTTCTACTTATCCAAAAAGGTGATGATCCCAGCTTTGGATGTAGCTAAGTTGGTAGAGTGCTTGCCTACAATACACGACATCCTGGATTTGATTCCCAGCACCACATAAACCCAGTGCGGTGGTGCATGCCTGAAATCCCAGCACCTGACAGGTAGAGGCAGGAGGATCACAAGTTCAATGTCATCCTCAGCTACATAGTGAATCTGAGGGCAGCCTGGACTACACAAGACCCTGTCTCGGAGAAAAAGCAATAAGCCCTCCCTTTAAGGGTAGTTCAGTCATTTCTGAATTTATCTGTTTACATACTAGCTTAGTCAATGTTCTATTGCTATGCAGAGACACCATGGTCATGGCAACTCCAATAAGGGAAAACATTTCATTGAAGCTGCCTTACAGTTTCAGAGGTTTAGTCCATTATCATCATGGTGGGAAGCATAGTGGCACACAGGCAGACACGGTGCTGGAGAAGAAGCTGAGAGTTCTACATCTAGATTGACAGACAGCAGGGAGAGAGAGAGAGAGAGAGAGAGAGAGAGAGAGAGAGAGAGAGAGACTGACTTTGGGTCTGGTTTGAGCACTCCCAGTGACACACTTCCTCCAGCAAAGTCACGTCTACTCCAACAAGGGCACACTTCCTAATAGTGCCACTCCCTGGTGACCATATATTCAAATCTATGAGCCTATGGAGGCCATTTTTATTCAAACTACAGCAGTAGCCTTGGGATATTGAATAATGATAGAAAGGTATACAAGGAATTTATTGGGAACTGGTAATGTTTTTGTTTTTGAAACAGTATCTTGTGTATTTCAGGCTTGCCCAGGATGACCTTGAACTTCTGAATTTCCTGTTTCCCAAGTGCTAGGAATGGGGACGTTCACCCGTAGAGGGTGCTATGAATGAACCCAGGGTCTCAGGCATGCTAGGCGAGCCCTCTCCCAGCTGAACTACATCCTCACCTTGGAGTTGGCAATGCTTTGGATTATTTTGTTTTGTTTCCCTATTCTGGCCTCCGTGAGCGCCATGCACTCACATGGTGCACATACATACATATCAGCAAGCAAAGATTATGACATCAATCATGCTAAAAAGGAGGAAGAATTCATTCACAAAAGACACATATGATGTAATTCCATTTGTATGAACTATCCACAATAGGTAAAGACATAGAGAAGAAAATGATTGTCTAGGACTCCGGGTATTGGGAGAACATGGGCCATGAAGGAAGCAGGGCATAAATGACTCCTATAAGCATAGAATGTCTTTTTAGGGTGAAGAAAATATTGTAAGTTGATTATGGTTATAGTCATGCCCTTCCACTCATGCTAGCAAACCCCAATAAACTGTGCAATTTAAACTAATGAATTGAACGGTGCACGGTATTAATAACATCTTAATAAAGTTTGTACGTAGGATCTGCAGGATTGCTCAGTGGGTAAAGGCCATGCCATCTTGCATAATGACCTGAACTGGATTTCCAGGGTCTACGTGGTAGAAGAGAACTGAGCTCCCTAAGGGGTCCTTTGACCTGCACGTGTGCACTGTGGTGCCCTGGCCTCCCTGATCCCACCTAAATAAATAAATGCATTTAATTTTAAGACTTGTATGTATATAGCATATATACCGACTATCAGGTAACTATTGGGATTTATAAAGTAGGGAGAGGAGATATGCAAGGCTAGGTCTGGGGACATTTCAGTTATGATGATGTTAGGACTCACTGAGAAGATTTTTCTGAGTCAGGTGAACATCTAGGGGAAGAGCTTGCTGGCCTGCCTGGGTTTATATCTGGACTTCATCCTTAGTGTTCCTGATCTTGAAAGAGTTTTTTTTTATTTATAGAATAAGGACAACAATTACAACCTTTTTCAAAAGGTTAATGTGCGGATCAAATTATATATATTTGGTTTTCCGAGACAGGGTTTCTCTGTGTTGATTTAGAGCCTATCCTGGCACTCACCTTGTAGACCAGGATAGACTTGAACTCACAGAGATCTGCCTACCTCTGCCTTCCGAGTGCTGGGATTAAAGGCGTGCACCACCATCGCTCAGCTCAAATCATTTTTTTTTTAAAGACAGGGTTTTCTCTACATAGCCCTGATTGTCCTGGAACTTGATATGTAGACCAGGGTGGTCTCAAACTCACAGAAATATGCCTACCTCTACCTCCCCAGAGATAGAGGTACCACCTTTCACAGGTCCCAGATGGTTTTTTTAAATATAGTTTCAGAGTTGGGGGTAGACACACACTTTAAATCACAGCACTCGGGAGGCAGAGGCAGGTGGATCTCTGCCATTTCTTGTCCAACTTGGTCTACATAGTGAGTTCCAAGACAGTCTGGGTTGCATGATGAGACCCTGTCTCAAAAACAAAACAACAAACAACTAAGAAAAATGTGTTTTTATTACATTTCTTCATTCATTCATGTATATGTGTGTGCGCGCGCACTTGTGCGTGCTTGCATGGGCCACTATGTGCACATGGAGGTCAGAGGACAACTTGCGGGGGTCAGTTCTTCCCTTCCACGGTGCAGTCCCAAGGATCAAACTCAGATGGTCAGGCGTCAGGTGGTCAGCGTCTCTCTGTCTGCTCACACCAAGTGATTTCTAAAAGAAAGAGTTGGAGAGATGGCTTAGAGGTTAGCATCCCTGGTTGCTCTTCAAGAGCACTGGGTTTGGTTCCCAGCACCCACATGGTAGCTGACAACTGTCTGTAACTCCAGTCCCAGGGTATCTGATGCCCTCTTTTGACCTCCAAGGTCACCAGGCATGTGCACATACATACTGTGGTAGTTTGTATTTGGCCCCCATAAGCTCATAGAGAGTGGCACTATTGGGAAGTGTGGCCTTGTTGGAAGTGTGGTCTTGCTGGAGGAGACTGGAGGACACAAACCTTTAATCCAGACCTTGAGGTTGGAGGGCACACCTTTAATCTGGGCCACACCTTCTGTTGGAGGTGTGTCACTGTAGGGGCAGGCTTTGAGGTCTTTTTCTCAAGCTTCCCTCCCTGTGACAGTGACAGTCAACTTCCTTTTGCCTCTGAGTCAAGATGTAGGACTCTCAGCTCCAGCACCATGTCTGCCTGCAGGCTGCCGTGTTCCCCAGCCTGATGATTCTGGAGTAAACCTCTGAAACTGTAAGTAAACCACCTCGATTAAATGTTCTCTTTTATAAGAGTTACCATGGTCACCGTGTCTCTTCACAGCAGTAGAAAACCCTAAGACACATAGACACAGGAACAAAATGCTCATATTCATAAAACGAATGCTAAAAATGCTACATGATTAAAAAGGAAAAACAGTTCAGTGCATCAAGTTGGTTTGCTTGAGATAGAGTCTCACCCTAGCCATGGCTCTCCTGGAACTCATTCTGGAGCCCGGCATCATTCTTGAACTCATAGATGATCCTTCTGCTTCTGTCTCCTGAATACTGCGATCACATGCATGAGCTATTGCGCCCAGCTAAAATTCTTTATAGTTATGTTCATTAGTTCCTGCTTAGATAACCTTGTCTGCTAAGATGAAATTGTATGCGGGATGTGGATGAAACAAGGAGGCCAACTGGGGCTGACTCAGACGAAAGAAGAGGAAGAATTGGAGAGGCAGTGGGTTGGCTGTGGCTTTTACTCTACGAGATGGAAAATCAAAGGAGGTTTTGGAGCGGAAAAAGGCAAGATCTTTCATGTTTTAACAGCATCCATGTAGGCTCTGTGCTGGAAATACAGTCCTTTCTCCATATCTGGCGGCAGACTGGATCCAGGGTCCTCCCAGCCCCTAATCTGTGGGTGATTGAGTCTTTTCCCTGTTCTGCTTTTTCTCCTGCTCCTCTGCCTCCTCGCCTTTTGTTTTTGAGGCAGGGTCTTACTATGTAATTCTGGCCCGTCACTCACCATGTAGACCAGGCTGCCCTTGAGCTCACCTGTCTCTGCCTCCTGAGTGCTGGCATTACCACACCTGTCTCATGGATCTCAGGTTGTCTCAGACTCATCATGTAGCTGAGGATGACTTTGAATTTCTGATTCTCCTGCCTCCACCTGTGTGTAACAGGTTTGTGAGGTACTGAGAATGGAGCCCAGGGGTTCAAGCATGCTAGATAAGGACTCTATCAACCAAGTTGCTTCTGTTCTCCCTCAAGGATGCTATAGAAACAGGCTCTGTGTGTAGTTACTGTGTGGGAGAGATCATAGTGATTGTGGTGGTAAGGACCACATCCTGGTTTTACTTTATGGCAGATCCTCAATAGGCAGTGTTTAAGGGTTGGTACAGGGTGGGAGAAAGAGACTGGGGTTTGAGCAAAACAATTGCTGGAATTCTGCTTCTATTTGTTTTTTTAAAATATTTATTTATTTATTTATTATGTATACAATATTCTGTCTGTCCGTGTGCCTGCAGATCAGAAGAGGGCACCAGACCCCATTACAGATGGTTGTGAGCCACCATGTGGTTGCTGGGAATTGAACTTAGGACCTTTGGAAGAGCAGGCAATGCTCTTAACCTCTGAGCCATCTCTCCAGCCCCTCTGCTTCTATTTGTTGAGATGAAGGAAGTCCAAGGTGGAGCCTCTTGTGTGTCTGTGACAGAGACAGTGTAGAGTAAGGGAGGCAAACTGGTCTGGGGAATGGAATTTAACCTTTGACATGAAAAAATATCTGTTACACATCCAAGTGGACAGGTACTGGGCTGGAAAGGGTGGATAAATGACTTTTCTGGGCCAGGTTCCAGGCTAGGCCGTGGCAAGACAGGTGAGAATCTAGGCGAGCTCCTAAGGAGCTCCCTTTCTGCTGTGGTACATGAAATAAATTTTCAAGCAAGGTCATTATGAAAGGTCTTTTGCTCACCATGTGGGACACAGTGTACAATGAGCACTTTTATTTTTTACATTTGTATAGTATTAATAATTTGATTTTACACAACTACAAACCTTTTACATTAGTAGAAGGTATTTGAATGCAAAGCAATGCACACAGGATAGATTAATTTCACTCTTTCAGCAAACACTTTAATAGCATTTCCGAGATGTGACACAAAGAGACAAAACATCTAAAGTCTCTAGCTTCGAGCTACTTACAGTGGCCTCTATATCTCAGTGTAGTTTGATGTGATATCACATGCATTTGAATGCAGGATTATACAAGGTAAAAAAGGCATAGCTAGGAAACTGGATTAGTTTAGAATAGAGGCATCTCATAAACTTTAGGGCCAGCTCGATTGCTCAGTGGATAGAGGTGCCTGCCACTAAACCTGACTTTAATTCCATTAGTGAGGGCCACACACTGGAAGAAGAAAACAACTCTTGAAAACTGTCCTCTGGTCTCCACAGGTCTGAGTCATGGCATATGAATGAGTATTGGAGCACACACTCACAAAAATGGGTCTCTCCTACTCAGCATCTTTGAGAAATACAGAACATTTTACTAACATTCATGGCCAACGGTGTGATGTATTGAGGAACATTTTGTTATTTGTTTTTCGAGAAAGGGTTTCTCTGTAGCTTTGGAGCCTGTTCTGGAACTCACTATTGTAGACAAGGCTGGTCTCGAACTCACAGAGATGCTCCTGTCTCTGGCTCCCAAGTGCTGGGATTAAAGGTGTGCACCACCACTGGCACTCTCCTGTAACTTTTACTATTTGAGATAGTGCCAGCGCCAGAAGGCCCTCGCGATCTCAGCTGGCCAGGTGTCCCCACTGCTTCAACGGGACCCAGCTTTGCAACCTAGAGGAACGGCAGAGCTGCGCAGGCGCCGCCTCAGTCTGGCGTCCGTGGAGATGGACGCGAAAGTCCTTGCGCACGCGTACTGCAAGAAGCCGAGGGCAACCGAGATTGGGCGGGGCGAGCTCAGAGTGCGCCTGCGCACTGCCCTCTGTCGCTGAGTGAGCCGCAGTCTCTAGAGCACCAAGGTGTTTCAGTCGCCCGCGGCCAGCCTCGCCCGCAAACCCGGTGTTGTTGGGCTGCATCCCGAGCGGGGACGTTGGCGGAGTACGGGAAGCGGCCACCATGCCGGTGAGGACGGCCACTCGGCTGCTGGGGTTCCGACTCATCGTGGCGGCCCTGCTCGGGGGCGCGGCCGTTGCCATAGAAGCGCGCGGCGGGCGGGCGGGCGGGGCAGGGCGGTGGGGCCGCGAGGCCTGGGCAGGGAAGGGCGGCAGGGCGGGGGTCCTGCGCGCACGGGTCCTCCCCCCCCCCCCGGGACCCGTCCTGTCGCCCCACTGCGCGCTGCATCCCGTCGGGCCCGAGCTGGCTGACAGAAAAGCGCCGCGCGGCTGCCGGGGCTTGGTGGTTGCGCGTGGCCGCGAGGGTCGTGCGGATGCCCGCGACCCGAGTCCATTCTAGGTCCCTGGGTGTAAGCTGACAGACTTGCGCTCTTCGGGCGCCTTAGCTTATGGTGCAAAATGTGACCCGTAGGTGTCTTTGTGTAAGTATGCGGTGGCGATTTGGTTACCTTCTAAAATTTCACGGATTGTTATCGTGCCATAATAAGGGGGTGGTTGTCAGTCTCATTGGAGAAGACTTGAGCTGTGTATTTATCGGTTATGAGACCTCCGACGGCTCTTCAAATTGCCTGGGCCCTTAGTTCCCACACAAACTTATTGTGGCTTTTATCAGGGCGGAATAAAGTAATGCTCAGGACACTGGAAGGACAGGGCTTGACATTCTGCACAAAGTGCTCAATGCTTGTTTCTGTTTATTGCTTTCACAGTATGTATTCAATAAATACTGGGCACCAGCCGTGTATATGCTAATCATGTAGATGGTAGGGTTCGTTGAGCAAAACTTGCCAGGCATTTTTTAAAATTTAATTTTATGTTAAATGTATGAGTGCTTGCCTGCATGCATGCATGTGCACCACTGGCCAGAGGAAGGCAGAAGAGGGCGTGGGACTGTTTTGGAACTGTAGCTATAAGCAATGGAGAGCTGCCATCTGGGTGCTGGAAATCCAGCCCAGGTCCTCTGCAACAGCTAGTAAGTGCTCTTAACCACTGAGCCGCCTCTCCGGAGAGCCCTGTTTGCCAAGTTTTTGATTTTGGAGAAAGAGAAGCTTGCCTTTTGAGGCAGAAGTGAAAACCATACACACTAACAGAGAAAAGACAGTTTGAATAAATGAAGTGAGTGGCATATGATAGAGACAGTCTCTAGTGAATTGGAAACTGTTGCCATAAAGGAATGCTGGCCACATATCTGTAGCACTGTTCATAAAAACCCAGAGACAGATATTGGTGTTCAGCCTGAAGGTCAGAAAAGCAAAACAGCCAACGATTGGCTTTTACCTCTACCTCAGTCCGAAGTGGTGATCCTGGCTCTAGGAGTCCTCAAAATGAAACTGAGATTGAGAACTGCCTCCTCCCATTTTATATTCCTCTCTAGCTCTGGGATTAAAGGCATGCACCACTACTGCCTGGTTTCTTTGACAAACTAGGTGGCTACTGAGATTGAAGGCGTGTGTCACCACTGCCTGATCTGTAAGGCTGACCAGTGGGGCTATTTTACTCTCTGATCTTCAGACAAGCTTTATTTATTAAAATACAAATGAAATATCACTATAGATATCAGATCTACTTTTGTTTTCAAAAGACTTAAATTGCAGCCTGTCATTAGTGGTGCATGCCTTAAATCCCAGCACTCAGCAGCAGAGGCAGGCTGGTCTCTTGAGTTTGAGACCAGGCTAGTCTACAAATCGATCCCAGGACTGCCAGAACTGTTAGACAGAGATACCCTGTCTTGAAAACAAACACAAAAATAATCCAAGGCTGGCTATCCTTTGCTTCATAGTGAGTTCTAGGCTTCCCTGTGCTTCATGAGACCCTATATCAGAACAAAATAAAAATACTTGGAGCCAAATAAAAGAATTTTATGGACTGAATTCAGCCCCTTGACAGCTTGTTTGGAACTCAGGTGAAGGCAGAATGACAGACATCAATCAAGGAGCAAACAAGAGTAAAACTACCCTTCAAAAGCAGTATGTGCTCTCAGAGTCTATTTAAATGATAAAAAAAAAACAACCCAGCATTTGACCTAGTGAGAGGTATTCCCAAAGGAAGTGGCTGTTGAGCTAGAAACTGAAGGATGAATAGATATTATCTAAGTGAAGGACTCCAGGAAAGGACCCTGGAACCCAGGGAGTTGTGGCTGAGGGGAGGCAGAGTGTTTTGTGAAACCCAGAAACCTTTCTAGACGACCTTAACATTGTTTATTTTGGGCTTGTTATCTGTGGGAAAGTTTTGCATTGGAGAGTATCCTGATTTGATTTGTGTAAGAGGACATACTGAAAGACACTTTAATCAAGTGCAGGAGCATAATTAGGAGACTGCAGTGCAGGGCCCAGGTGATGTGACTTAGCCTAGGGTGATGAAGGCTGAGCTGGAGAGAAGCATAATGACAGTAATAGGATTGTTTTGAGTTAGTCCTTAGTTATGGAAAATTTTGAAAATCAAAACTTTATACAAACATTCATATGACGTTTTCCCTGTATGTCATTGGCCTTCTCTGTCCTTAACTTATTGTTGTCTTCTGTAGAGAAGGTAAGTCATGTGTGGATTTTTTTTCTTTTTTTTTTAAATTTATTTATTTATTATGTATACAATATTCTGTCTACATGCATGCCTGAAGAGGGCACCAGACCTCATTACAGGTGGTTGTGAGCCACCATGTGGTTGCTGGGAATTGAACTCAGGACCTCTGGAAGAGCAGGCAATGCTGTTAACCGCTGAGCCATCTCTCCAGACCCCATGTGTGGATTTTTGCTATGATAAAAATTTTACAAATGCATTCTAGAAAATGGAACTAGATGTCATGGGAGAGCAGAGGATCTCATACATTGTGGGTTTGTTTTGAAACAGGGTCTCACTGTATTATATAAGCTGATCTCAAACTCACAGAGAGCCACCTGCCTCTGCCTCTGCCTCTGCCTCCGCCTCTGCCTCCTGGAGTGCTGAGATCACATTCAGGGTGCTGAAGTGGAAAAGTAACCTTTTTCAGGTATAAATTTAGGGCAAAATGAATGTTCTTCTTATTCTTTGTAAACATTGTCTCCACCAGATCAATAAATCCGAGAAGCCAGAAAGCTGCGATAATGTGAAGGTTGTTGTTAGGTGCCGGCCCCTCAATGAGAGAGAAAAGTCAATGTGCTACAGACAGGCGGTCAGCGTTGATGAGATGAGGGGAACCATCACCGTCCATAAGACCGATTCTTCCAACGAACCTCCAAAGACATTTACTTTTGATACTGTTTTTGGACCAGAAAGTAAACAACTTGATGTGTATAACTTAACTGCAAGACCTATTATTGACTCTGTTCTGGAAGGCTACAATGGTGAGTGATGTGCAGCTTGCTTTATTGTTGTGAAGTAACACCCAGTAAGATGAGTGGTTTACCTGTTGCAGTTACAGTGTTGTGAGATACAGTAAACATTTGCAGTTGTGAGGCCCACCACGTGATGTCATTTTAGACCCCAGCGCCATCCTCAACATTCCTTTCCACTGGTTTTGCAACCTCCCACCCTGCGTCCTTTGGTCTGCCTTCATGTCACAATACTTTTGTCTTTTTGAAATTCCATTTATGACATCTTAAAATGCCATCTCTTTATTTTTAAAAATCTATTTTCAGTTTACATGTATATGTATTTCACCTATGTGTAGGCACCAAGTGTGTGCTTGTGTCACGTGTGTGCAGTGCTCATGGAAGTCAGAAGAAGACAGTCAACCCGGGGACTGAAGTTAAAGATGGTTGTGAACCATGTGTGAGTGCTGAGAGTCCAACCTGGGCCCAGACAGGTTTCTCTGTGTAGCAGCGCTGGACAGCCAGTTTGTAGACTAGGCTGGCCTCTAACCCAGAATTCTACCTATCTCTTTTCTCTTGAATGCTGGGGTTACAGACATGGACCACCATCACCTGGCTCAAGTACTTTCTTTTTTTAAACATCATTTTCTTTCTTTTTGTGTAATGTTTTTGAAGTTTACCTATCTTTGCATATTATCAGTTCTTTGTGACTTAATGAGAAAAAGAATGATTTATTTTTTTATTTTATGTGTATGAGTGAGTGTTTGCCCATATGTATGTGCACCATGTGCATGCCTGGTATTCTCAGAGGCTATCAGAGGCCATCAGATCTGTGAGTCACCGTGTCAGTTCTAGGAATCAAGCCTAGGTCCTCTGGAAGAGCAGCAAGGACTTTAACCACGGAGCTGTCTTTCCACCCCTACTTATGTGTGTTTGGTTGGTTGGTTGGTTTTCCCCTTTGTATTTTAATGTAGATTTTATAACCATCGTATCTGTTTCCATAAAATAGATTTTGGTCACAATTGTGTTGACACTATTGAATCTTCTGTTTATGTCCTACTTAATTAACTCTTTCACTTCTGATAGTTTTTTTGTTATTCTTACATACTTAAAAAGTTACATTTACTTACTTATATGAGGCCATGTGTACCATGGCCATGGGTATAGCAACCAGAAGACAACTTGGAGCAATCATTTCTTGCTTTCACCACGGGTATCCCAAGCATCAAACTTATTGTCGGGTTTGGTGACAAGTGTCTTACCCACTCAGCCTCTTTCTTGCCCACTCTTCAGCATTCTATTGTAAATAGAATTGTTTGCATAATTTTATTTTGTGATTAAGTATTGTTAGTATCCAGAAATATGACAGACAGTGGTGGTGCACCTTTAATCCCAGCACTCAAGAGGCAGAGACAGGTGGATCTCTGTGAGTTTGAGGCCTGCCTGGTCTGCAGAGTGAGTTCCAGGACAGACAAACAAACCCTGTCTCAGAAAAAACCAAAACCAAAACACAACAACAAAATACATACATATATGTGTATGTGTGTGTACATAAACACATATATCTCTCTCTATATATGTATATATAGATACAGAAATACATTTGATTTTTAAGTATTTTTCTTATTAAGATAAAATTCAAGTGACATAAATCCACTCATCATTTTATAGTATCAGATTCCTAGGTTTTCAGTGGATCACATGTTCTTAAGACAGTTTTCCAGCAACCCAAGGATTCTGGATCTCAGTGTCAGCCATAACAGCCTTCTCAGCACTGCTTCTCTGTTGGAGTTTTCCTGCTCTGGCGGTTCAGGGCAAGGGGCTCACTTACTGAGTAGTCTTTTATCTGACTTCTTTCATTAGCATTTGCTAGGTTCATTCTTATTGTAGAATGTATCAGGATTCATTCATTACAAGACCGAATAATATTCCACTGTATAGATGCATTTTGTTTGTATACTTCATCAGTTGAACATTTGGGTTATTTCTAGCTGTTAGGAATAATGTTGTTATGCATATTCTTATACAAGCTTTTAATTTTTATGAACATACACACCTAGGAGTGTAGTTGCTGAGTTATGGGGTAACTTCCCTTGACCCTTTGAAGACCTGTCAAATGGTATTTCACAGTTCCATCACTATTTTGTATTCCTAACAGCAGTGTGAGCGTTCCAGTTTCTCCGTGTCTTTGCCAGCATCTGTTATCATTCTGGTAGTGTTGACCTCATAGCACAAAGTGCTGTTTCATGCCTTGCAGATGATTTTATATATTGATTTTATAGATTTATATATTCAGCAAGATTGTATTGTGCAACCTTGCTAAACTTAGTAATTCTAGTTGATTTTTAGTGTTTGCCCCAGGGGTAGGTTGGTGATCAAATTCAGACCCTTATACTTACAAAAAATTCTCTAGGATTTTCTACATGCATAATTATATTGTCTGCCAGTAAAGACAGTTTTTACTTTTCATTCCAGTCTTTTGCCTTTAATTTCATTTTGTTGCCTGATACTCTGGCCAGGAACTCCAGTGAGTGTTGAGCACAGAGTGATCGTTGTCTCCTCCTGATCTTGGGGAAATGTACACCTTCTTTGACTGGTGGGCTGATGCGCCTGTGTCCATCCGCCATATACCTGCTTTGGTGCCATCTAAAAGACTTTGACATACAGATCATGTTTTTGCTTACACCCATTTTAGGATGCTTTCTATTATACTTTGTGTATGTATGTGCACATGTTTATGTGTTTGTACCTTTATGTTTGTGCCAGCATGCATGCATGTATTACCCACATGTTTGCCATCTTGGTGACTTTTTTTTTATTGTGAAATTTTTTTTTTCTGTTTGACTTTTTTTTTCCTGCCCCAGTGCTTTGTGCTTACTAGGCAAGTACTCTACTGCTAAGCTACGACCTCAACCCTGTGAAATCATTCCCCTTACTCTTTGCTCTGGA
Organism: Myodes glareolus; assembly: GCF_982192425.1. Classification (NCBI taxonomy): domain Eukaryota; kingdom Metazoa; phylum Chordata; class Mammalia; order Rodentia; family Cricetidae; genus Myodes; species Myodes glareolus. The sequence goes on along the minus strand of NC_142034.1, from coordinate 71,038,723 downwards.
ACTGGCTCTTGTCTGGTATTATTATGGACACTGTGGTTTGTCTTCTGATTGGTGTTAGCATGGTGTGTCCTTTCTCCATCCTTTTAATTCATTTGTGTTTTTGATATTGAAAGTACCTTTCTTTTTTAAAAAGTGTTGGGAGGGGAGGGAGAAGGGTGTGTACATGCCACAAGGCTTGTGTGGAGGCCAGAGGATACCTCTGTGGAATTGGTTCAGTAGTGTAACATGAAGGGCCGGCTTGTTGGGGTTTCTGTCCCGCCCGGTACCCCACAGCCGGCAACTCCCAAGGAAAATCACACACAGTACTCCATAAGATTATAAACTGATTGGCCCATTAGCTCCGGCTTCTTGTTAACCCTTGTAACTTATATTAACCCATTATTATTATCTATGTTAGCCGCACAGCTCAGTACCTTTCTCAGCTGGGCAGGTTACATGCTGCCTCTTCGGTGGTCTGTGCAGGAATGGCGGAGGGAGCTTCCTGCTTCCCAGAATATTCCTGTTCTCATTGCCCCACCTCTACTTCCTGTCTGGTTGACCCACCTATACTTCCTGCCTGGGCAATCAGCGTTTTATTAAAATACATGATTGACAGAATACAGACAATTCTCCCACACTACAGTAGTTCCAGGGTTTCAGTTGACCAGGTTAGCATGGCAAGTGACTGTGCCCGCAGAACATCTCAATGTTCTGAAAGTGGAATTCTAACAAAGAGCTGCAGTGGAGTCTTCCACTGCACCATCATCCCAAGTATGTCTTTCTCCTCAGTTGCCTTGAAGACTTTTTGCTTTAGTGTAGGTTTCATTTTATTTGATTGTATGTGATTTGTTGACTCTGTCTTTGTGTTTCTTATGTTTGTGGTGTTAAACCCTTTTGCATTTGTAGATTATAGATTTCATCCATTGTGGGACATTTTGTGCTGTTCTTCAAATGTTTGTAGTCCTTATCCTCATTTCTTTTGGAAACTCCAGAGATGTGTGGGAGCACTTGAAATTGTCTTGGCTGCCCTGTGCTCTGTTTTGCTTGTAGATCATGTTTCCTAGTTACTGCTCTCTCTGTGACGCCAGTTGCCCTTAGCGCTCTCACTGCAGTTTCTGTCCCCCACACTGTGGTCTGTGTCTAATTGTCTGGGGTCTTCATGTCTCATATCCATGTTGCTCTAGCCCTGTTGCTGTGCTTTGGCACTAATTCTGGCTCTTCTCAGTTTAAGTTTTAGTTGACTGATTTGTTTTCTTTTTTTTATTTTATACAATATTTTTTAAAGATTTATTTATTTTATGTATATGAGTTCTCTATCTGCATGTACAACGTTATGCCAGAAGGGGGCACCAGATCTCATTACATATGGTTGTGAGCCACCGTGTGGGTGCTGGGAATTGAACTTAGGTCCTCCAGAAGAGCAACCAGTGCTCTTAACTCCTGGTTCGTCTCTCCAGTCCCATCTGATTGTTTTAATAGACCTTATATCATTTTGCTTTTCTGTAAATGTGGCAATTTCTGGTTAGATGCTAGACATTGTAGTCTTTTTTAGTTCCTATAAACATTTTGTTCTCAGAGCAGTTAATTGAAAACCATCTTGATTCTTTGAGGGAGGTGTGTTCTCATTCGCTCTTCTTTTTCTCTCACTCACTTCCCTCCTTCCCTTCTTCTTCCTTCCTTCTTGTTGGTTTGGAGTCAGGGTCTCATGTAGCCTAGATTGGTCTTGAACTTGCTATATAGCCAAAGTTGGCCTCAGACTCACCATGTGCCCAGAATAATCTTGAATCCTCCTGTTCCTGCCTCCTAACTTCTGGTGTCATGGACATGTGTCACCAGACCTGGCTTCAGAGTTTCTCAAGATTGGCTAGTAAGACCAGAATAGTGCTCCCTCTTTCTCACCGTTGAGGTAAGATCCTTTGTGTATTGTACTGAACATCCTGTGAATTGTGGGGTTTTCCACTCTATCTATTCTTGGCTAGTGTGAATACTGACCTTTCTTCTTTCCAGTTTTTCCACATACTTCTCCCCACCCCCTTTAGATGGCTTCCTTCCTTGTTCTTATATCTGGGTACTTGATGCTTGAGGATCCTCTGCCAGTGTCCAGAGCTCTCTCTGCATCTCTCTCCCCAGGACACTGCCTCTCTAAACTTTGGTCATTTTAGTCTCATTTTGAAGTTCTCACAGGATGTCTGCTGGCCTCTGTTTGTGGCCTTCTCTTGTTCTGTGACTTGAATTTTTTGATGTTTCCTAAGATCTGTATTTGACCTATTCAGCAAGCATTTGCCTGTGTCTGCTGTAGGTTGAGGAACTGGAGTGAATGAGGCCCCAGTCTCAGTCCTCAGGTGAGGCTAAAGAGATAGCATAAGCTTCCTACCATAAACCCACTGAGGCCCAGGTCAGTTCCTGACTTCCAACATAGGGAAGTGCAGCACGAATAATAAAAACACAGAGACAGATATTGGGGTTCAAGCTGAAGAGCAGAGAAACAAAACAGCCAGCCACTAAAGAAGTCTTAACCTCTACCAAGACTGGGCAACTGCCGACTGTACCCTGAGCCTCTGTCTTCTCCTGTTTTATATTTCCCTTTGGTACTGGATCTGTTTCTGTACTGATCTTGTATAGCCCAGGATGACCTTGAACTCACAGAGATCCACCTGCCTCTGTCTTCTGGGATTAAAGGTGTGACTTTACTGCCTGGCCTCTAGTGGCTTAATTTTAACCTCTGATCTTCAGGCAAACTTTATTTATTAAAACATAACTAAAATATAATGATTGGGAAGTTTCCTCAGGGCTTCAGTTAAGGACAGGAGCATGGAGACCATGATTTTATTTTTTTTTGAGACAGTCTCTCTACTAATTCTGACTGCATAGAAATCACTATCAGTCTGACCTTGAACTCACAGATATCCACCTGCCTCTGCTTCCCAAGTGCTGAGCTAAAGATGTATGCCACCACACCAGAATTAGATTGTTTTTTAATTAATTGATTTATAAACTGTTGCTTTCATGTTTCCTACTTTCAGTTCTAGCCAGTATGGTTTATTAATTTAGTCCTTGTTACTCCTTCTTGGAATAAAAAATGTTACTGCTTTAATTTTGAGTTATGTATTTTTAAAAATAAATACAATGAGGAATGGTGTTTGGCTATCAAGAGTTTGTACCTATTTTCCATTGTCTTGTGCCAGCTCTGGAAATTGTAATAACAGTATAACAAGTTGGAAGAGATAATACTTAGGAATGCTGTAACACTTAGCACAGTTCGTTCTCCATTGCTGAAATGTAATTTAGGTATAATGTTTTGGATTTTGGGGGGCAGGTATTAATCTTTACCTGTTTTAAAATGCTATTAGCTAGGTTCATTAATGCATGCCTACACCACCTACTTGGAAGGCCAATATAGGAAGATGACATAAGCCAGAAGTTCAGGATTCGCCTGGGAAGCATAATGAGACCCTATATCAAGAAATAATAATAGACTTTATTTTTAGAATAGTTTTAGGTTCACAGCAAAGTATAGACAGCTCTGGTGGAACTGTGCAGAGCCTTCTCAATGGGACTGTCCCCACCAGAGCCAAATAAATGCACTGAAGCCAGTGTGCTGGCTTTACCATAATCATCGTCACCTAAAACCCCTCATTGACATTCAGGTTCACTCTGTATGTTGTCCTGGCCTTCTGTTCTCTAACTGATGTATGCACAGCTTCCTTGCTTGTTCCAGTCATTGGCTCTTGGAGCGACTGTCATCTGGAAGCTGCAACTCTGACAGAACAGCCTCTCTGGTTTTACATTGCTTTAGGTCATGGCTCCAATAAACTTGTGTGATGGGGTCTGCCAGTTTCTCTGGCTTTCTGTGAATCCATATTCCTTTTCCATCTCTGTTTCTTCCATCCTGGTGGCTTCAGTTCCTAGAAGTCTCTGTTCTCCTTGTCTCCCTTCTGGTTCTTTCTTGTACATTTTGAATCTTAGTGTAAGCTCACTTCTCCTTGACCTCTGACCTCTTCCTCTCCCAGCTATCCCTGGGCCTGGTTTATCCCTACTTTGTCTAGATTTGTTTCTCACCATAAGACCAGAGTTTGTTAAAGTCTTCATTTGATTCTTATTCTGTGTAGAATAGGCTGTCTCACCCTGTTTACCACTGTGCAGACTTCTCTGGAAGTTGATCTAATGTCAAGCACTAGATGTGGAGGACTCAAACAGATGTTTCCACTCTGCAGCCTGTGTTCTGCATGCTTTTGCTGTCCTTCGCGGCCTGTATTTTAATGGCCTCCTCCAATTTAATTAGAATTAACTACAATGTAAATTTTCTTTCCTTTTTTTTTTTTTTTTTTTTTTGAGACAAGGTGCCTCTGTGTAACCGCTGCCGTCACTATATAGACCATTCTGGCCTTAAAATCCCAGAGATCCCATCTGCCTCTCCTTGGGATTAAAGGCAGGGGCTACCTCAACCAGCCAACATAAGAATTTTGCATTTAGGGTTTAGGATACTTTCTAAAGATTAGTTATTAGGAGTGTTTTGTTGATTCTGGTGCTTCAACAATACTTAGTGTAATGGTAAAAATAAAATAGCACCGTTCCCCGAGGGGCAGTAGTGGGCAGCAGGTCCCAGGCAGGGAGCCAAGTGGCTGATGAGAGACCTCGGCAGGTGAGAGAGAGATGGATAGGCACACCATACAGAGTGAGGTTACATATTTATTTAGTTTTATTTAGTGGGTTACGGAGGGGAAAGAGAGGAGGAAGAGATGGGGGCGGGAAGGGGAGAAGAAAGAGGAAAAAAAGAGAGGAGCTCAGGCTGGAAGCCTCAGCTATAGGTCTAGAGTGGGGGGGGGAATGGGAGGGGGTGAGGGGGCGGGGCTTGTTTCTTAAAGGCACAGGACAGACCATTACACTTAATTTGTGTGGCATGACACCTGTTGTACATGTTAATACTAAAGGTTGTATGTGTACTACATATGCTTTTTGAGACAGAGTTTCTCTGTAGCTTTGGAGTCTGTCCTGAATGACCTCAAACTCACAGAAATCCAACTGTCTCTGCCTCCCAAGTGCTGGGATTAAAGACATGTGCGCCACCGCTGCCCAGTTTGTTTTTATTTTTGAGACAGGGTTTCTCTGTATAACTCTGGATGTCCTGGAACTCATAGCAGTCCACCTGCTGGTGCCTCCAAGTGCTGGAATTAAAGTGCATTACCACTAACCGGACTTTTTTTTTTTTTATTGAGATAGTCTCACTGTGTAGCCCAAGCTGCTCTCAAACTTGCAATGATCCCATTACTCTTCCTTTCCAGTGCTGAGATTATAGATGCGTGTCATTGTGCCTATCTTTAGAATAAAGTTTTAGTTGAGGGAGTATGTTACATTGTAGCATGAGTAATAAAAACCTAGAGACAGATATCAGAGGTCCACCCTGAAGGTCAGAAAAGCAAAACAACCAGCCACTAGCTTTTACCTCTATCTCAGACCAAAATGACAATCCTGACTCCAGGAATCTCAGAATGAGACTGGGAACTGTCTTCTCCTGTGTGTGTGTGTGTGTGTGTGTGTGTGTGTGTGTATGTGTGTGTGTGTATATATATATGTATATGTACATATATACACACATACATTTTTATTGATACTTATTGAGCTCTATATTTTTCTCTGCTCCCCTCTCTGCCTCTCCCCTCTCCCCTTCAGTCTTCCCCCAAGGTCCCCATGCTCCCAGTTTACTCAGGAGATCTTTTCTTTTTCTACTTTCTGCTTCCCATGTAGATTATATCTATGTAAGACTCTCCGCATTGTTGTCTAAGTTCTCTGGGATGGTGGTTTGTAGGCTGGCTTTCTTTGCTTTATGTTTAAAAAACCACCTATGAGTGAGTACATATGATAATTGTCTTTCTGTGTCTGGGTTACCTCACTCAAAATAATGTTTTCTAGCTCCATCCATTTTCCTGCAAAATTCAAGCTGGTTTTTTTTTCTGCTGTGTAGTACTCCATTGTGTAAATGTGCCACATTTTTCTTATCCATTCTTCAGTCGAGGGGCATTTAGGTTGTTTCCAGGTTCTGGCTATGACAAACAAAGCTGCTATGAACATAGTTGAGCACATGTCCTTGTGGCACGATTGAGCATCCTTTGGATATATGCCCAAAAGTGGTATTATTGGGTCTTGAGGAAAGTTGTTTCCTATTTTTCTGAAAAATCGCTACACTGATATCAAAAGGGGTTGTACCAGCTTGCATTCCCACCAGCAATGCAGAAGTGTTCCCTTTACCCCACAACCTCTCCAGCATAAGTTGTCATCAGTATTTTTGATCTTGGCCATTCTTACAGGTGTAAGATGGAATCTCAGAGTTGTTTTGATTTGCGTTTCTCTGATGACTAAGGATGTTGAACATTTAAGTGTCTTTCAGCCATTTTAGATTCCTCTGTTGAGAGTTCTCTGTTTAGGTCTGTACTCCATTTTTTTTTATTGGATTATGTGATCTTTTGGTGTCCAATTTCTTGAGTTCTTTGTATATTTTTGAGATCAGACCTCTGTCTGATGTGAGGTTAGTGAAGATCTTTTCCCATTCTGTAGGCTGTCGTTTTGTCTTGTTGACCATGTCCTTTGTCTTCTCCTGTTTTATATTCCTTTCTAGGGCTGGGATTAGAGGTGTGCACTACTACTGCCTGGTTTCTATGGCAAACTAGTGTGGCTACTGGCTTTAAAGGTGTGTGTCACCATTGCCGGGTCTGTAAGACTGACCAGTGGGGCTATTTTACTCTCTGATCTTCAGGCAAGGTTTATTTATTAAAATACAAATGAAATATTATATTACATTACATAACAGTGTCAACAGCTTAATTTTAAGATTCATTGTTCTATATCATTAGATTCTGGAAGTAACAGGTTTTCTGCACCATTCTCAGGGACCATTTTTGCATATGGACAGACTGGGACAGGCAAGACTTTCACCATGGAAGGTGTCCGTGCCGTGCCGGGGCTCAGAGGAGTCATACCCAACTCATTTGCTCACATATTCGGTCACATTGCAAAAGCAGAGGGGGACACGAGGTGAGCAGTGCTTCCTTTCCAGACCCGGGAACGGCACCAGATTTATAAACACACTTAAGACAGTGAGTATTCCTTTGTACTTGCAGGTTTTTGGTTCGAGTGTCATACTTGGAGATATATAATGAAGAAGTTCGAGACCTTTTGGGCAAGGATCAGACACAGCGGTTAGAGGTAAGAATGAAATTAGAGTTAAGATAAAAGTTGGAGGGCAGGGTGTAGTGGTGCATGCCTTTAGTCCCGGTACTCAAGAGGCAGAGGCAGACGGATGTCTGTGAGTTTGAGGCCAGTCTGGTCTATAGAGAGAGTTCCAGAACAGTCAGGGCTACACAGAGAAACACTGTCTTAAAAAAAAGGAAAAAAAATTGGCCAGACTGTTGTCATAGATGAGTGCCTAGCCCAGTTGTCACCAGAGAGGCTTCCTCCAGCAGCTGATGGGAGCAGATGCAGAGACCCCCAACCCAAACATTAAACAGAGCTTGGGGAACTCTGCATAAGATGGGGAGGAAGGATTATAGAAGTCAGAAGGGTTGAGCACACCAGAACACGGTCCACAGAATCAACTAAGCTGGGCTCATAAGGCTTCACAGAGACTGCAGCAATAATCAAGGAGTTTGCCTGGGTGCTAGGTCTTCTTCACACACGCTGTGCTAGTTTAGCCTGGGGTGTTTTTGGGGCTCGTAAGAGTGAGAGTAGAGGTGTCTTAAACTTTTTTTTTAAATATATATATATTAAAAAAAACTTACTTCTGATATATATATATATATATATATATATATATATATATAATATATATAAAGCTTTCATTTAGTGTATATTGGGGTTTTGCCTGTCTGTGTGAAGGTGTCAGATCCCCTGAAACTTGAATTACAGGTGGTTATGAGCTGCCATGTGGGTGCTGGGAATTGAACCTGAGTCCTTTGGAAGAGCAGCCAGTGCTCTTAACCTCTGAGCCATCTCTCCAGCTCATGTTTGACTCTTTTATCTGCTCTTGGGATCTTTTTCCTTCTACTGGGTTGCCTCATCCAGCCTAGATATGAAGGTTTGTACTTTGTCTTGTTGCATCTCTGTCTTAGTTAGGTTTTTATTGCTGTGAAGAGACACCATGTCCATAGCAATTTTTATAAAGAGAACATTTAATTGGGGTGGCTCACTCACAGTTCAGAGGTTCAGCCCATTATCATCATGTTGGGGAGCATGGCAGCATGCAGGCAGATGTGGTGCTGGCTACATCTTGACTGACAGTCATCCTAAGGGAAGCTTGCACAAGAGAGACCTCAAAGCCCATACCAACAGTGATGCACTCCTCCAACAAGGCCACACCTCCTAATGGTGCCACTCCCTTTGGGGGCCATTTTCTTTCAAACAACCACACTTGTGCTGTGTTCTGTTGATATCACTGGGAGGCCTGCTTTTTTTCTGAATGGAAAGGGAGGAACAGTGGAAGCAGGGAGGAGAAGGGAGGAATCAGGGACAGGAGGAGATGGGAAGTAGAGACTGGAAGGAGTGGAGGGAGGAGAGGCTATGGTTGGGATGTATTGTATGAAAATAAATAAATAAATAAATAAATAGAAACATGAAAACAAATTGGAATAGAGTGCTTGCCAGACTAAGGTCCTTTTTGTACAAAGAGTACTAACAAAAATTACCTGCATCTGCCACAAATACAAACCCATCTGAGCATAAGTCACTGAAGCACAGCTGCTGAGTCGGGTGGTAAATTTGGGAGATATTGGCATCTTAAAAATATTTTTTAAGATATTTATTTATTATGTATACAATATTCTGTCTGCGTGTATGCCTGAAGGCCAAAAAAGAGCACCAGACCTCATTACAGATGGTTGTGAGCCACCATGTGGTTGCTGGGAATTAAACTCAGGACCTTTGGAAGAGCAGGCAATGCTCTTAACCTCTGAGCCATCTCTCCAGCCCCTTAAAAATATTTTAAGATGCAAGACAAACAAGGAAAAATGAACCTTTTAAATACTAGTATTGGGTTTTTTATTTTTGTAAGTGCCTGGCTTGATTTTTCTATTTGAATATCCTTGCCAGTGTTCTCCTACCTCAAACCAGTCTGCCTTCTATTTTTGCAAGTTTTAGGTTAAATATCACATTGCTGAAGCTCACCCTGGGCCCTTTACTAGCTTGTCCTTGAGTACATTCCCAGGGTGGCAAGATGGTTCAACAGGTAAAGGGACTTGCCTCTGAGCCTGAGGATTCACATGGTGGAAGGAGAGAACCAACTCCCACGTGCTGTCTTCTGACCTGTGTGCCCTGCGTGCACCACATGCATGCACGCACGCACTCGTGCAGTTTTTAGTGAACTGTCCTCTCACTGTCTTGTATTTTATTCATGGCGTCACAGATAATTTGTGTGCAGCGTGCATTTGTGCTAATGCACTATCACCTGTGTGAGTGCGGTTCATAGCCACACTTCGCTTTCTTCCCTTGTATGACAGTAGATGCTCAGTATACAACTGGAAAACTTACGTCATAAATATAGCCTTAGGCATGATTTGTGTTTGCTTTTTAGGTTAAAGAAAGGCCTGACGTGGGAGTGTATATCAAAGATTTATCAGCTTATGTGGTCAATAATGCTGACGATATGGATAGAATCATGACACTGGGCCATAAAAATCGTAAGTGTGTTACATAACTGTGATGAAGTGCCTGTATTCGAATGCTGGTTAAGAAGCAAATAAATACAACTTTTGCCCTGTAGAGGTTGATTTTTTTTTTTAAAGTCCATTCTTTTTATTTACTATCTAGGGAGCATATGTGAGTGACCAATAACATAGATTGTTTTTATGCTGACTGAAGTTTTCTTTTTATTAATACCAATTCTTCCTTATTTATTTGTTTGTTTGTTTGTTTGTTTATAGGCAGGGTCATACTGTCCTAGTGAGACTTTATTTTATTTATTTGTTTATTTATTTTTTTGTTTTTTTGAGATAGGGTTTCTCTGTGTAGCTTTGAAGCCTGTCCTGGAACTCACTCTGTAGACCAGGCTGGCCTTGAACTCACAGGCCTCTGCCTCCTGAGTACTGGGATTAAAGGCGTGTGCTACCACCACCCAGTGACTTTATTTATTTTTATTTTATGTATATGACTATGTTGCCTGTATGCATGTAAGTGCACCACATGTATGCATTGCCCACAAAGGCCAGAAGAGGGCATAAGATTTCCTGGCACTGGAGTTACAGATAGATTGTAATCAGTCAAGCTAGTGCTGGGAACCAAACCCAGGTCCTCTGAAGAGCAGTATATGCTTAACTGCAGAGTCATTTCTTCAGCCTCTTTTTTCATCAGTTTTTTATTTTCTTGATATTGGATTCTCTACATAGTGTTGGCTGCCCTGGAACTCACTGTATATACACTGTATACCAGGCTGGCCTTGTACTCACAGAGATCCGCCTGTTTCTACCTTCTAAGTGCTGGTATTAAAGGTGTGTGCCACCAAGCCCAGCTCTCCAGCCTCTTAATAGCCAGGCTTTGAAGCTGTCATACTGTTAGAGCTTGCTAGTTAAAATACAGCATTTTGTTTGAGCACTTAGTGGGGAGTGCTTTGCTGTGTACTTTATCAGGATGATCAGTCTTCACTGAAGTCTATGGGGATATAAAGTTCCTCCTTTATGAGTGAGGAAACTGAGATGTAGTTTAAATACCATGTCTAAGGTAATACAATTGCTACGCGGTAGGGTGAGTGTTAGCTAGAATATATACTGCCTCCCTTCTGTTGAAAAGATAAGCAAAATTAAACCAACTTTTCTATCTGGGGGGGAAACGCATGCTTTCTACTGGTTGCTTGATAAGAAAGGAACTTCAACTTAAATAATCTGTTTCTTGACAGTCTCTCTTTACATAATACATCCCTGTCCTGCTGAGTTACATATTTTCCATTCAGTTACATCTCTTTACTGCTGCATATTTCTCTTCACACACACCCACTCTCACACTCATTCACGTACACACACTTCTCTATCTTCTCTCGCTTTACTCATCACTCACTCATCCATTCCCTCACACTTCTCACGCGTCCTCTCTTCATCTCTCACAATTCTCTCTCCCCCAGCAGCCGTCTTTCTCTCTCTACATCATCGTCCTCTCCTCTCCCACAGCCAAACTCTGGACAGTTAATTATAAGTTACATTTTCAGGGCCCGACGCATATTCAAAACCCAAGATAAGTCATGTAGTTTCTCTTACACTAGGGATGTCACAGTAACCGGCCAGTGAACAACTGGCCTTACACGAAGCTCTAAGTTGGTGAGGGTTCCCAGACAGTAAACAGTTGACTGAACCTTGAGGCTGGGGAGTACATACAGACTAATGTTGCTTCAGGCTCTGGTCTTGAGTCAGTAAAACAACACCTGGGAAAATGACCTCATGTATTTGTCTCTAGGGACAACCAGATAGTCTCTAGGGGCAGACAGCCTGCTTTGAATCTGCTCTGAAGTCTAAAGTTACTGTCTGTGTAAAGGCTGTCTTTGTGACTGAGAACCCTGTGTCAGTCTGAGTAATAGAAAATACCTTAGTGTTATTTCTGTTCATCAGAATTAGACAGTAGTAGGAGTCATCTTCCTGACCATCCACAGCTGTGTGTGCCCAGTGGATGGAATACTTTCATGAGATAAACACACAAGCAGTGGGAATGCACCCAAAGCTATTCTTAGGGAAGAAATGAAGTGACTCATGAGAGAAACTATAGACAGGATCAATTGGTTTCCAGAGCCAATGACCCCATGGCCTTTCTATCTAGGTGGGGCTCCCCACAAGGTAACCATGTGTCAGATGAGTTGGCTTGTTAAACACTAGCTAATTGTCACTACTGTACATTCCCATGGCCTTCTATACCCAGTGTTCCAGAGGCAGAGGAGATGGACCTCTGAGATTGAGGCCAGCTTTGTCTACACAGGGAGTTGTAGACCTGACACAACTGTCTTGCCCATTCTAGCCTCAAACTTGTGATCCTCCTCCCTCAGCCCCCTAAGTACTAGGATTATAAGAATAAACCTCGACACTGATTGCTTAGCTTGTCTTAAAATTTTTGTTTGTTTACTTTTGATTTTAGCAGAAGTCTCACAGGTAGTTCTGGTTGGCCTGGAACTTGATATATACATGAAGCTGATTCATAGTTTCACCTGCTTCTGCCTCCTAAGCACTGAGATTAAAGACATGCACCATCCATGCCAAACTCTTCTTGGTTTAACAAAGTTCCTGTGGAATTGGCATCTTTTGATGTTGCTGGATATGGATCTACCTCATGTGTGTGTGTGGTTTTAAAGATTTATTTTAATAGATAGATAGATAGATAGATAGATAGATAGATAGATAGATAGATAGATAGATAGATAGTATTTTCTCTGCATGTATGCCTGCAGGCCAGAAGAGGGCACCAGATCTCATTACAGATGGTTGTGAGCCACCATGTGGTTGCTGGGAATTGAACTCAGGACCTCTGGAAGAGCAGCCAGTGCTCTTAACCTCTAAGCCATCTCTTTAACCCCACATCGTGTTTTTAATGATCGTTTAGTGACTTAACTATTCTATAGTAGATTAAACAATGTTGTGTTTTATCTTTCTGGTCTCACTGTTTTAAATAGTGTTGTACTGATTTCTAATGTGTGTGTGCGCCCAAATCAGTCTGTGGTTTAGAGTCCCAAACAAAATTCTCTCTGGAAAGAGTTGTCAGCAATTTTTTCCCATTTATTTATTTGTTTGTTTGTTTATTACAGTGTTCTTGTCTGCATGCATGCCTGCAGGCCAGAAGAGGATGCCAGATCTCATTACAGATGGTTGTGAGCCATCATATGGATGCTGGGACTTGAACTCAGGACCTCTGGAAGAGCAGCTGGTGCTTTTAACCATTGAGCCATCTCTCCAGCCCCTTTCCCAATTATTAAACATGTGTTTCTTTTTGAGGTGTAATTTTTTTCCAAGAGAGATCTTGCTATGTTGCCAAGGCGCTGGCCTAGGTCACTGGGTTGATATATTCTCCTGCCTTGGTCTCCTAAGTACCTACTACCATGTCCAGCTTCATAGGTAGCTAGAATCTTTAGATAGTAATATTTGGGAATAGGTTGAAGACTGTTATTCTATTATTATATTTTTGTATTTGGGAGTGAAGTGAAGAATGTTATGCTATAATTATGTTTTAACGTGAGTACAGTAGTATACAGTGGCCAAACATACTTGTAGTTTGTAGTCAATCATACTCAGTGGCTTTGACTGTGATAAAATCAAGTATTTTAAATATTTGGGATATTTAATTATTAAAGGTACACTCTCTGGGCTGAGGATAACTCAGTTGGTAGAGTGCTTATCTAGCATGCATGAGCCCTGTGTCAATCCCCAGCACTCTATAAGCTGGGTGTGGTGGTACTCAGGAGGTAGAGAGATCTGAGATCAAAGTTCAAGGACAGCCTGGGCTACAGAACACCCTGTTGAAACAAATAAAGAAAAAAGTAAACAAAACCATTCTGCTACAGTTTTTAAGGGTTTCTTTTCTTTGTTAAAGGTTCTGTTGGTGCAACTAACATGAATGAGCACAGTTCAAGGTCCCATGCCATCTTTACAATTACTATAGAGTGTAGTGAGAAAGGTGTTGATGGAAACATGCATGTCAGGATGGGGAAGCTCCATCTTGTGGATCTCGCTGTAAGTAACAGTACGCTACTTTCTCCCCTAAAGATTGATTTATTTATTATGTATGCAGTGTTCTGCCTGCATGTGTGCTTGCAGACCAGAAGAGGGCACCAGATTTCATTACAGCTGGTTGTGAGCCACTGTGTTAGCACTGAGAATTGAACTCAGCACCCTTGGAAGGGCATTCAGTGCTCTTAACCTTTGAGCCATTTCTCTAGCCCACAGGATGCTACTACTTAAGGGAGAGTTTTCCCTGTGCTCCAGTTGTCTGTTAATAAAAATTAAAGCCAAAAGGTATAGCGTACATGTGATTTTAAATTGCTTATTATTCTGGGATATCTGACAGTAGATATAGTAGCATTGTGACTGCGCTTTTTTTCCACCTACTGCCTAGACTTTTTTGTCTGTTCTTCTTCCCTTATTGTTTTGAAGTGAATTCCAGATGCTACATGGAATATTTTAAATTACTTTTAAAAACCCAGATTTTAGAAAAGTGCTTCTTGGTTTTAAAAAACTTTACTTTAGTTTTTATCTGTTTATTGCTAGGGGTCAGAAAGACAAGCGAAAACTGGAGCCACAGGACAGCGCCTCAAGGAAGCTACGAAAATCAACCTTTCACTCTCCACCCTGGGCAACGTCATCTCTGCCTTGGTGGATGGGAAAAGCACGCATGTGCCATATCGGAACTCTAAACTGACGCGTCTTCTGCAGGATTCCTTAGGAGGGAACTCAAAAACCATGATGGTAAGACTTCAGTCATGGCATAGTTAATTTGTCTAAGGCAAATTTAAGATTCTAATTTATTTCCATAATTGATGTGAATAGCATTTTACAAATCGATTCCTTTTCTTTGTATATCACAAAATGTAATTGCCTGTGGTTGTATTGTTTCCATACCTATATGATTGATACTGGTTTTTCGAAGACCAAACTGCATATGTAGTTTGGGCATTTGTTTTGGTAATGATGATGTTAGTAGCCGTGTAGAATGATTTACGTTTCTAATTCAACAGTGTGCAAATATTGGGCCAGCAGATTATAATTACGATGAAACCATCAGTACCTTGCGATATGCCAACCGAGCCAAGAACATTAAAAACAAAGCAAGAATTAACGAAGACCCTAAGGACGCTCTGCTTCGTCAGTTTCAGAAAGAAATAGAAGAGCTGAAGAGGAAGCTTGAGGAAGGTAACTTCTCATAAAGCTTACTGCAGTTGAGGCTGCTGCTGACCACTGCATTTACTTCCAAAACAACCTGCCAAGCAATAGCCTCTAACACTGACATTTAAGGTATCTTATGTATGTGCCTCTGTGTGTGCTGGACATGTGTGAGTGCAAGCACACTCATCAGAGGACACCCGTGGGAGCTGATTCTCTTCTTGCACTATGGTTTTTGGAATTGAACTCATGTCAGACTTAGAGAGCAAATATTTTACCTCCTGAGCCCCTTGTTAGATTCTAACGTTGACATTTAAAAATACTATTTCTGAGGAATATGAGTCTTCTAAGAAAATGGTTTTTTTTCCCCTTTTTTTCTTTTTTGGTTTTTCTGTGTTTTTCTGTGTAGCTTTGGAGCCTGTCTTGGAACTCGCTCTATAGACCAGGCTGGCCTCAAACTCACAGAGATCCGCCTGTTGCCTCAGCCTCCCGAGTGCTGGGATTAAAGACACGCGCTACTACCACCTGGCAAGAAATGTTTCCTAAGACCATCTAGATTACAAAGTTTGAAGTCCCAACCCCTGATGGTGGTGGCAGCCTTTATTCTCAGCACTTGGGAGGCAGAAGCAGGCCAATCTCTGAGCTTGAGGCCAGCCTGGTCTACAGAGTGAGTTCTAGGACAGCCAAGGCTACACAGAGAAACCCTGTCTTGAAAAACCAAAACAAAAAAAGGAAAGTTTGAAGTCCCAACTGATGGTGATGAGGAGCTTCCTGATCAGTTCTGGAATTCCCACTCCTTACAGGGGATGAACCCTCTCTGACTGGTGCAGGACTCCTGTGCAGCAGGTGAAAGGCCTGGAGTCCAAGCCATTGGAGTCTCTGGGGGAGACCCAGAGACCACTGGTGTGTCTGGGGTAAAAGCCAGGTTCTGAGAAAAAGCCTGAGAACCACTTCACAGATAGTAAAGTTGTCGTTTTTAAATGGCCACTAGGTGGCATTTGTAGCCAATTTGTTTTTAAGACCTTTTATTCCCCAATTAGTGCTGAATGCGTGCCTTCATTTTGATGATTTCATTTCCTTCCCCTCTCTCTCTGCCTCTCCTTTCCTCCCTCCCTCTCTCCCTCTTTCTCTCTTTCTCTCCTTCTCCTTCTCCCCAGGGTTTCTCTCTGTAACCCTGGCTATACTGAATTTCACTATGTAGACCAGGCTGGCCTCAAACTCAGAGATCCACCTGCTGTCTCTGCTTCCCAAGTGCTGGGATTAAAGTCGTGCGCCACCACTGCCAGGAGTTCCTGCACCTCTTAGTCCTTGTGATGGCGTGGCTGTGCACATTGGGCAGACATGTTCCAGTCCCCGTGTATGTTATGTGGGGCACGCAGCCAGAGGCAGTCGTATGGTCATAGTCTCTGTGATGTGTTCCACTTCATTTTTATTCTTCTGACCCTATGCTCAATAGGCAAAGGCATTAGAGGACTTTTTTGTTTGTTTTGTTTTTGTTGTTTTGAGACAGGATTTCTCTGTTTAACAGCTCTGGCTCTTCTGGAACTTGCTTTGTAGGCCATGCTAGTCTCAAATTCACAGAGATATGCCTGCCTTTGCCTCCTGAGTGCTGGGATCAAAGTACTCCACCACCACCCGGTTAATTATCACATTTTTTAAAATGCAAATGCTAGCATGTAATTCTTGTGCATGTTTATACCTGTACTCACCAGATTTTAACTTCTTTTTCAGGACTATAAAATAAAATTTATAACTAGGCATGAAGGTACATCTTTAAACCCCAGCACTCAGGAGACAAATGCAGCCAGAATGCTGTGAGTTCCAGGCCAGCTGGAACTACATAGTTAGAGCCTGTCTCAAAAATTAATGTTTCTAAGAAAGTAAAATAAAATTTCTGTGTACATTGTGTGTGGTTTCATGTGACTATGTGCACGTGTGCATGTTTAGAGACGAGGACAGAATGTGTCCAAATACTGTTTATTTTTTTGTTGGGCGAGGGGAAGACAGGTTCTCTCATAGACCTGGAACTCCCCAAGCTGGGCTGGCTTGTCAGCAAACTCCAGGGATCCCCAGTCTACACCTGCTTGTCAGATACACTGTGAACATTTAAGTAGATATTCAATTTGTGTTTGAGCAACAGAACTGTAATGAATTGAATGGATGTAGGCATTTTCAAAATAGCCAGTGACTTGATACAGACTAAAAATCGTTAAATTTCTGTCCAAGGGGAAGAAGTTTCAGGCTCTGACATCAGTGGGTCAGAGGAGGATGATAATGAGGAGGGTGAACTTGGAGAAGATGGAGAAAAAAGGAAGAAGAGAAGGGGTAAGTTCTGTTCATGTCTGATCGGTCACAGTTGGCTAGAATGGCTCCCTGATGATGGTCACTGTATAGCTGGCGTTTTAAATTATGGTGTTGGTTCCAGCAGGGACCTTATGCTATGTATGGTTAACTTTGTAAACATTCTCTCTTGTTTGTTTTGCTTACCCAGGATGCCATATCGTCTTGTAAAATTTTAAGTTTGAAACTGTGGTAGTAGATATACTATTTTTCAGTTTTACATCTGTGTTAGGTCCCTATCGGTTTTTGAAACTAGGATAACGTGGGATTTTTCTTCACGTGATATTAGTCTTTAAAAATAATTTGCAGGTGGTGAGCTTGCATGAGGAATACAGCTTTTCACTGAAGTCCATCCTTTCTTTTTTTTATTTTTTTATTTTTTTTATTTTTTGTTTTTTTTTTGAGACAGGCTTTCTCTGTGTAACAACCCTGGCTGTCCTGGAACTAGCTCTTGTAGACCAGACTGGCCTTGAACTCAAAGAGATCCTTCTGCCTCCTAAGTGCTGGGATTAAAGTCATGTGCCACGACCGCCCGCCCCCCAAGTTCTTTCTTTGTAAACTGTGTGGCATTCTCACCCTTTGGAACAGCTTCCAGCGTGAACTGCTTTGCTGAGGCTGCAGAGGGCAGGGAGAAAAGAAGGTCCCTGCCTCATTTCAATCTTAGAGTGCTCCTCAGCTCCTGCAGGCTGCTGCACAGTCATAGTTAATCAGTCTTGTTGAAAACAAGCCCATCACTGCTCCCAGGGAGCCTAAATTAAAAACTGAAGATTTTGTACATCCAGAAGACAGAAAAAGCACCAAGTAGGGCAGAAGTTGGGAAATACAGTGTGCTGGTCAAATCCATGTGGAGCCTTTTTTTTTTTTTTTAAATAAAATGTTCTTAAAGCAGCCACAATCATTTGTTTACATGTGATCTATGACTCTTTCACATCAAAACACGTGACCTGATTCTTTGCAAAAACTGTTTATCAGTCTCTGACTTAAAAAGTGTTTTTATTCATAGATAGTTTTTCAGAGTAAAATAATGTTTTTTTACTTGAACTGATAGTAGACTTACTAAAAATAAATTTATGTAGAAAAAAGTGCCACGGTTTAATATGTTTAAATACTTTAAATATGTCTTAACTTGTGCTGAGAAGCTTAACATTTTTCTCTGAGCCTTGTTAATTATGCTGTCAAGCTTTAGGCATAAGTAAAATCTGGTAGCGTGTTTTCGGGGGATGGGGACTTGGAGACAGTACCTTGTCTATAATGAAGGGGAGCTGATTTCAGTAATGTGAATTGTGTGATTTTTACATTTTAAAGCTGTTTCTTTTTCTTAGCAGTATCTATAGACTTGTATGTCACTTGGTGACATTTTTGTCATTTCAACCCTCTGAATAATTATGTTCAGATGAGTAGTGGGGTTTGCACTACTGCGGATCTGTAAAGAAATGCAGTTTTAATCCCGCATGGCTTTGTGACAAGGAAGCAGCTGGACTTAGTTGTAAGCTAGAGTCGCTCTTGAATGCAAAGCTTGATTGTCCTCTAAATTCTTCCTACAGAACTCAAGTTTTCTCTGTGTATTTTTGTTCATTTCTTGTTCCCTCTCTCTGGTTCCGTGGGCTCGTTTCTTTGTCTTCCAGGCAGTAGCAGCAGCAGTAGCTCAGACTCCACATGTTCTGTCATAGAGAAGCCTCTGGATGAGTTCTTGCCTCGTGAGTGGCGGCCCTCACCTTCTCTAACAGAGCTCTGGCTTCTCCATCACTCATGGGCTTCATTTGAGAGATGCTGCCCCACTCCCTGTCATGACTGGTTCATGTTGGGCTCCAGGAGAAAAGCATGTGGCCCCACCCTGCCATGGCTTCAGTTAACTGTGAAACATAGGCCAGAGCCTATGTTTGAGACAGTGAAAGAAAGAATCATGCTTTTGCTGCTGAGATAATGTCAAGAGAGCTAGTAAGCTGTGTGAAAGAATAATTCTCAAGATTCTTTTTTATGCCTCATTATATGTTTTTAATTCTGGTCAGTGTAAGAGATGTGAACAACACATCTTAAATATCTACGAGTACAAATTAATGTTTGTTGGTGCAGCGGCGCACAGTGTAGCAGGCCATATATGCTTCAAATAAAGGATGAGTGAAGCTAAGGCAGGTGAAGAGGACTGAGTATCACGTCATCCCAACTGGATGCTTCCCCACTCCTAATACCAGGTCAATTCTGAGACTCTTTCTGAGATGTGATTAGAAAATTCGGAGTCACACAGAGTACATAAAGTCTGTCTAGACTTCTTTAGTCTTAGATTTTTTTAAACTGTAAGTTAAAAAGCATTATTTAATTTTGTCTATTTCTACTTTCAGAAGAAAATGGAAGTGATGCTTGCTTTCACCACCTTGCAGCTTGCTGTCTCTTAAAACATTATCTGTGTCCTTACCTTTTCCAGACTAATGGCAAAAGCCATTGCTTTTAGCTTTACTAGGGAAAATCTCAAGAATCTCAAGACACTGTGTCTGTTGACACTGTTGAAGCAAATTACCAGACAAGCTGACCTCACCGGATAATTTATAAAATACATGGCATTGTTCAGACACCACATAGAAGCAGTTTTGTAATATAAACTGTGAAATGAGAGAAAATATATGAGAGGAAGCATTGTAATTTAGTTTTCTGTTCCTAACACTTACCATTCTTAGAGAGTAGTTATATGAAAGTAAGTTACAAAATGAGTTGCACCTTATTCAATTCAAGACTTTTTTTTTCCAATTCAAGAAGCTTTAATTGCTGTTTTCATACCTAACATTTAACTTTTGTTGTCATAACATGGATGCGTTGGGGACGTGGAGAGATTATTGTCCCAGCATGTGGTTGCTGTGTGTAACTTGTGTGTATTACCCCTCCCATTAAATATGAATGGCCATTCAATGTCCCTTGCTTGAATCATCAGCTGTCATTTATTTATCTAGTCATTATTTAATCACCCAGAACAATCAACACATAGGCTGAATGTAAGTTTGCTACTATACAGGTGCACTTCATTTTACGTATTTAGGGAGAGCTGCTTACAAATCAAGTTAGGAAATAAAATATTGTGGACTTACTGCCTTTAAAATTCATTAACCCTGTTGTTAATCTCACGACCAGTATAAACTTGTGCAAAATAGTTTATCTGTTTAGTTACTTCAGGTCTACCTGGCGGATTTTCTTAAAATGGGGAACACCTGTAATGGGTCTTTATATAGGAGAAACATTGAATTGGGAAATTTTGGAGATGGACAGTGAGAGCTTTGTTACTTTTAACTTGCGAATTTTAAAAATTTACTTCATTTTTGGTTTTGCTCTTTTAGATATTTTTGCAGGTCTCAGTAGGTTCCCAATTCCATGTCTGTAATCCATCAGCATATGCACTGAGCTAGTCCACTTGCAGGGGCACTGTGGGCACCTGGGATTGTGTGGGAACCACAGAGGGGATTGATTGCGTCTAGCATTCGTGATGTCTTCTTATGGTACATGCTTTCTTTTTCTGTGGACTCTATTTCAGTTTTGATTATTTGATTCATGTCTTTGCTCATGCCAAGTGAATGCTGTTACACATTTTCTCTGTTTTACAAAGGAAATAATGTTTTCCTTTCTTCCCTCTTCATCTCTGTGCACATGCTTCCTGTCTGCGACTCGCTTACCGCTTCTTTGCAAGACCAAGCAGGTTGGTGTGATTGGCTCGCACTCCACGTGGTGCAGTTTCTCATTCTCTCAAGACCTTTTATTTAAGTTCTTCACATTTTTTTTAATTTAATAATTTTTACAAGGTAAGTATCTGTCTTTTTTTTTAATTCCATTTTAACTACTTTAAAAAACTTTCCCCCTAAATCCTTAATGATCTACTAAACGAATTTTTGAAAATACACTTATAATTGATTTGACATTCAGGCCAAGAGTCCCCACCATGGGTGCTTGTGATGCAGATCCATTAGTGCTACCCTAACACCCACCCTGCCAGGGCACCTTCACCCAGGTAGCACCTGGCAAAGGGGAAGGGAAAGGCTCACTACCTCCCTTTGACATCAGAATGCCTTTTTAAGATTTCTTTTTTTTTCACCTTAGACAGGGTTTCTATGAGTAACAGCCCTGGCTGTCCTGGAACTCGATTTGTAGACCAGGTTGGCCTTGAACGCACAGAGATCCTTCTGCTTCTGTCTCCCAATACTGGGTTAAAAGTGTGTGTCACCATCACCCAGCTGCCTTTTTAGATTTATTTATTTAAAATTTTTGTGCAAAGTTTTATCATGGGGAACTAGAAAAGTTTCTTAGATTGTTTTTATTTTTTTTTTAAGTTGATTTGGTTGAGGAGACTGCGTATGTGTATATTGTCCTGGGAAGGAACCCTGGGCTTTGCACCTGGTGGCCAAGGACTGAGCTACGTCCCCATCTCCTTTTAAAAATGTCTTTAGAAGCACATGTAGTCTCTTATCCCATTGGAGGGATGGATGCGCTCAGTGGCTGCACAGGGGCACAGGCCACTTCAGGCTCCTGGCAGCTCCTTCCCAGTGGAGGCTAAGACTTGTAGATTTGTATCCAGGGGAGCACAGGCTAAGGATTAAGGCATTAAGGAATGCCTTAAAGATCTATGTACAAGTTACTCTTGATCACCAAATTTTTACTTTTTACACAGTCACATTTAACTTAAAGTATTATTTGAAAAATGATACCATGGCTTGTCACGGTGTTTCTGCCTAGAGCCACATGGGACTTGAGTGTGTAGACTTTTGAACTAACCCTAGATGTATAGAGAATGTCTTCGTGAAACCTTCCTGAGCACAGTGAGACACCTACTTCTAAAACATGGGTTTAAAGGAATTACTATGCAAGACAATCAATTCATCAAGAGACAGTGTTTATTTTTATGTGCAAGCCTTTTTGTATTACTCCCTCCTGATGGGTTTTTGGAACTCTTTATAACTATTAGCAAAATAAAACACTACAAGTCCAAAATTCATTTATTGACCTAATCATGTAGTCTGTGCCCTTAGTACCCATGCCTTCTGCACATACTATTTTGGTTTTAATGTATTTGCAATTTTTCTCTAAACATTTGTAATCCTGAGGTGGAAGTTACATACATGTTTTATTGTTGCATATACTTCCTGAAAACCTCAACTTAGACTTTTCTTCTCAGATTTTTAGTAAGTATTAATATGGATAGAAAAATCTTTTCAAGTAATTCAATTGGGAATCGAAGTTAATTTATTTGTGAAAATTTTTCTTCTACAGCGTAATTCAGAACGTTCAAGGCAGGTGGCAGTGCCAGTAGGCTCGGGCCCACCTCTGACACGGAGTGCAGTGAATCACACCACACCAACTGCCTGGATCACAGCTCTTAGTTCCTCTTTGGTTTTGTGCCTAGATTTTGCTTTAGACTTTGGTTCTGTAGAAGGAAGGATGCCATTAAACCCTTGAGGTCCTAATGAGATTTTGTCTCAAGTTGAAAAAGCTTGTGCATGACCCTGCCTTTCATGAGTCCTACAAGAATATACTCAGATCTGTGGTGTAATCATGATTGTTTTTCAGTTCCTTTTCCTTCATAGCAGGAGGAGCTGGGTTTGGGGTGGAAACATTAATCTATAATTCTCTATCCTCGTCCCTCGGGAAGGAAGTTGAGAATGGCAGACTCTCAGGAGAGCCTCAGGTCTGACAGTTCTGTGAAATGCTTGTTGTTCCGACGGAGCACGTTTCTAAGAACTTGCATCAACCAGAAATGAACTGTCATTGGCTCAGTTTCAGAACCGTTTTAATAAGCTAGTGTTTGTTTTCTCTTTCTGATTTTTTTTCATCTAATTTCATGGCTTTGAGGTTCACGGATGAACTTTGTGTGAGCACACTGCATACATACACCTACACATGCTTGGGCATTGCAGTCAGTTGGAAGCTGCATTCCATCTTATTAGTTGGTAGTGCTTCTACTGACTGTTGTTTCTTAGCATATTTGATCAGAGTTAGGGACTTTGATGGTCTAGTGTGACATAGTAAGTTACTTTGGTGGCTCATATATGATTTACCAGTGCAGCTTATCAGTGTAAAACACCTGCCTTAAATGAGTAACTTACATAATGGCTGTGAAAATGATTGAAGAATCATTTTCCTTTTTAGCCTCTCTGCCCCATTTGGGGACCCACAAGCTTTGCTTTTTTATTTGGCTTTCCTATTACTTTTCTTTCCCTATTTTTCTGCTCATCTACTTTGTTCTCTCTCTCTCTCTCTCTCTCTCTCTCTCTCTCTCTCTCTCTCTCTCTCTCTCTCTGTTTTCCCCTTACCTATCATCACACAGTTGGACAACAGCTTGAATTTATTAATGAATTTAAAAAGTCTAGGAACTATGAAGTAGAAACGGAAGTTTAACATTTGCTGACTGGGTGTAGACAGTGCTATACTAAGCTAATTCTTATGTCTGAAACATTGACTGCTTTTAGTGACTGCTGCAATTACATGACTCAAATAGGTAAAAAGAAAGTTTCCCCAGATAAGATGGTGGAAATGCAAGCGAAAATTGATGAGGAGAGAAAAGCATTGGAAACAAAACTTGACATGGAAGAAGAAGAAAGAAACAAGGCTAGAGCTGAACTGGAGAGACGGGAGAAGGACCTTCTGAAAGCCCAGTGAGTGTGGTGGGGTCCAGACAGGCTTGTGGCTGCAGTTTCTGTGTTCGTCATAGGACTGTGTATCAGGAAAGTTAAGTAATTAAAAATAATCAAAAGCTTGATCTTTGTCTCCAGGATAGCTGCTTTAGGGTAGAAGGTCCACCATGTGTGATATTTTTAAAGCTTGGATCTTTCTGATCATTTAATCTCTGTGTAGGAGAAAATATTGGCCAATGTGAATGATACCTTAGCCCATGAGTTAATGCCATGTAGTGGTGTGATTTGGAGAGATAAATCACATGACTGAGTTTTTCGAAGTGCATCTTCAGTTCTCCTTCAACTGGGGGGGGTGAGATTCGAGCAGCAGACAGGAATTTAGAATGTTCTCCTCTTCCTTATAGACAAGAGCACCAGTCTTTGCTGGAAAAACTGTCTGCTTTGGAGAAGAAGGTCATTGTTGGTGGTGTGGACTTGTTGGCCAAAGCTGAGGAGCAAGAGAAGCTTCTTGAGGAGTCCAATATGGAGCTGGAGGAGAGGAGGAAGAGAGCTGAGCAGCTTCGGAAAGAACTCGAGGAGAAAGAGGTGACGCCATGTTGAGTATAGTTGTGTGAGGCATGCCCA